>NW_009661374.1:1839744-1844256 GCF_000708025.1 Charadrius vociferus | reverse complement strand
TCCTCCAGACCCCTCACCAGCTTTGTAGCCCTTCTCTGGACACGCTCCAACACCTCAATGTCCTTCTTGTAGTGAGGGGCCCAAAACTGAACACAGTACTCGAGGTGGGGCCTCGAGTGCCGAGTACAGGGGAATGATCACTTCCCTATTCCTGCTCACCACACTATTCCTGATGCAGGCCAGGATGCCATTGGCCTTCTTGGCCACCTGGGCACACTGCTGGCTCATGTTCAGCTGGCTGTCCACCAACACCCCCAGGTCCTTTTCTTCCGGGCAGCTTTCCAGCCACTCCGCCCCAAGCGTAGCACTGCATGGGGTTGTTGAGACCCATGTGCAGGACCCGGCACTTGGCCTTGTTGAACCTCATACCATTGGCCTTGGCCCATCGGTCCAGCCTGTCCAGATCCCTCTGCAGAGCCATCCTACCCTCAAGCAGATCAACACACCTGCCTATCTTAGTGTCATCTGCGAACTTACTGAGGGTGCATTCGATCCCCTCATCCAGATCATCGATAAAGATATTAAAGAGAACTGGCCCCAGCACCGAGCCCATTCATCTCACTGATTTCTCTTACGTGGCCCCAAAGAGGGAAATGAGTAACAGCCGAAAATAATTGCTCAGAGTGATGTAATGCATTCTGCTTCTTGTCCTGCACACCCCTTCCTCTTTTCCCAGGATCCACACCCCCGCCTTGCTCTGAGGAAGTTAATGAGATGATGACATAAACAAGGGTGACAGGACTGGGTATTTTTCCCAACCATATATATGCTTTAGATGATTAACTCTTCATTTACAAAGTTGCTTTCATTCATAAAGTTGAATTCTTTGGCAACAGACACAACCCAATGAGAAACCTCTCAGAATAACAATAGTTATTACAAGAAAGAAAAAATACTATAATAAGAAATAAAAATAAAGTTACACTTTATTATCATTATTACTTGTGTTCTAGTGCTTAAGGTTTTTCAGGTGTTTAGAGAGTAGCAGAGAATGAATGATCTTTCCTCTCAAATCTAGGTATATCAAATCACTCTTTAAAGTTGACACTTGCTCAAACTCCCCCTGTCCCATATTTCCAAGCCATGGTACCAAACAATCAGTTACCTCCAGGACGTATCCTCAAGCTAACCTGCATTTGTTTTCTGGCTCCAGAGACCCATAGGCCAGGTGCAGCAGAAAGGCCAACTGACCAGCTGCATATGGCAAGGAGGACAAGGGAGGCCAGAAGGTTGAGGAGCAACCAGTAGTACATGCTGGAAAACAGTCCTCAGCTACAGTCTTGCCCATCAGCAGGTCCCTTGTTGCATGATCCAGTGCTTCAAGGAGGGAGCGAGCCACAGGAACCTTGTCACATGTCCAAATTCAGGGAGAAAAAAGTGGGTGATGAAGATGTTGAGAGGTCTGAAAATTTAAAAATCCAAATATGGGTTTAATGTAGTACAGGAGAACATAAAAAAGAAATCTGGAAAAACAGCTTTTTATGTATTTTTGGAAGCTGAAACCAGGATAACACCAAGAATCCTACCCTTCTATGGCCTTGCCATGAGCTGCTAAAAAGAAACCTTATCTTGAAGTACACAACATCCCCATTTGCTTGGCTAGCTCTTTAGACACACTACTAAGCCACATCCTGCCCTCTGGGAAACACTCTAGTGCAAAGAGGAAAACGAGACTGCAAGAGAAAACTGGTAACTCTGCATGTCTCACTGGGCTTGGGTTGGTTTGTTTTCCGCCCGTAAGTGCGTGATACTGGAAGCTGATGCAGAGGAGAAAGATGAGGGTAGTGGTTGTGGGTGAGCATGTTTTTAAGACCAAAATGAAACGGCTGAATAGGAAGATAAGGAATGTGATGGGTAAGCTTAGGAATGCGGGGCAGGAAATGGATTGTGAATTAGCATCTTGCCATGGGAGGAAGGTACACACCATCTATCACCATCACTGTCAATGGTTAAGACTGATGTTGTAAGAAACATCGATCTATAACTTTGTCTTAAAATGCTAAAACTAGAAAATCACATACTGAGAATAGGTGAACAAATGAATAACATTTAAAAAGCTGATTAAGCATCAGGCAAGGAAAGCAAACTCTCTTTAATGGAATACAGTAACTCTATTAGCTGTCTTCAATGAAACTTGAGCTCAGGTTGCACTGACTAAAGCAAAGTTACCCATGAAACCAAGTGCTCTAGGAGCTGCTGGTGTAAGAGCTGAGGAGCTACACTAATGAATTTTGCTACATGAACAAGCTCTTCAAATGGCAAATTATAATAGACTGTGTTTAGAAATGTTGAAAAATATAAATACAACTAACTGACTGATCTGAAAATTTGATTTTTATAAGTTAGAAGCATTGGACTTTCTGCAGAAAGTATCTATGTCAGATATATTTGTAGATAAGTTCTGGTATTTCATTGTCTTGCTGACATGTTGTATTTCTCCAGTGGTACTCATTACAAAATAATTGATGGGTACTAAATCAATGTATGTTAACTCCTGAGTCTGTGATTCTATATCCTTTGTGACTGTGGTGGCGGTGAATATGTCTAGTTGCTTTTCAGAGAAGAAAGTTCACAGGAAGGAATGGATTTTGTACCAAAAACTGGTCAGATTCCAGACAAATTGCAAGACAGAAGTTGAGAGAAACAAGAAATAACAGGTTTTCATCCTTTACCATTTTACTTTTAATATTTGCAAAGGATCACTATAAGTAAAGGATACTGTTATAATAAGTGATGTATCAGGAAGAAGCCTTAACACCACAAAACATTTTCCCTCAATTTTGAAACATCCTACCATAACACATTCATTTTACAAAGCACAGAACAGATCTCAGCAGAACACAAGTCATCTTCCAGTCAGGCACGCAAATAACCTACGTTTGTAGAAACACTTACCCCAGATGGCAGGTGACTTTCAGCTGTGGGATGCAGGTTCACAATTCTGGAAGCTCCACACCAGAGCATCTCCCTCTTTGCCCTGTATGAGTGCATTTTGGCCATCCCCTCTTTGGGGTTAGTATTAGGCAGTTGCAGGGTGGTGTCTCTGCTTTCTGTTGGGTTCTCACCACTCAAAACCCCAGAGTCAAGCCCCACACATCTTTTATCTGCTTATTATTATGGAGAGGGACTTTTTGCAAGGGCATGTAGTGATAGGACTAGGGGTAATGGCTTCAAACTAAAGGAGGGTAAGTTTAGATTAGAGAACAGGAAGAAATTTCTCACTATGAGGGCGGTGAGGCACTGGAATGGGTTGCCCAGAGAAACTGTAGATGCCTCATCCCTGGAGGTGTTCAAGGCCAGGTTGGATGGGGCTTTAAGCAACCTGGTCTAGTGGGAGGTGTCCCTGTCCCTGGTGGGGAGGGTGGAACTAGATGATCTTTAAGGTCCCTTCCAAACCAAACTGTTCTATGATTCTATCAGGATGCCTGTTCTCTTCAGCAAATGTCCCAAAGCAGACTGGCAACCATCAAATAGTGCGTTATGAAACCTGAAGACACAGCAGGTGAAGTAAATTTTAAGGCCAAAGTAACTTTAGTAAAAGTGCTTTCACTTAATACCTGAATGACAAGAGTCAGTCAACTTCAGTTAGGTGGTTTATGAGGCTGGAGATGTGAGGTGCAGGGGAGGACGACAGCCAGCGTGAGAACCCTGTCAGCTGGGAGCCTAGAGCCTGCCTGCCTGCCTGCAGCAAGCTGAGAGCCAGCGAAGGAACTAAAGGTTCAGGGCTTAATTTCCTGATAAGTGCTGTCGTGTCTTGGGGTATTTCAGCTACAAGTTGCTGTGTAAGGGTTTTAATTGTGTTCTGGGCAACCTGTCTGTGATTGCTGAGGGAGCAAATGCTGCAGCTTGTTATTGCTTCTCACAATGAAGGAACCAAAAGCAAATCTGGGTCAAAGCATCTTTTGGTGTTTTGTCTGTTTTTTCAGAGCATGGGTAAGATCCCACTGGGAAATCTGCCTCTTACGGTAAGGTCTCAGTGCAAATCCTTCAACTTTTTAAGCACAACTGAAAGACTCTACGGCCTGCAGAAAGAAAGGGTCGGGCAGAGGCACAGAAGCAGTCAGCAGCTGTGCTGCAGAACAGAGCAGAGCAAAGCAGCACAGCATGAACAACCAGCAGAAACAACAACAGGAGGTTGCGACTAATGGTGGTAGCTCACAGTAAACATGGCTACTGTGAGCAACCACTACCAAACACAAGAACATTGCTAATGTGAGTAGCTAAAGGCAAATTGAGCATCCCTCAAAAAAAAAAAAAAAAAAAAGTGCAATTGAGAGCACAACTCCTTTGTCAGCTTTCAAACAGTGAACTATGGGGGAATAGATTGCAAAGTATTCCAGGAACAATGATCAATATCTGTCACTTGGATGTCTCCAAACTTGGACTGGAAATGGAAATGGAACTTTCTTACTATCTTACAAGCATTTAGAACTGTAGTATGAGAACATGATCAAGAATATTAGGAAAATAAAATCAGCTTTACAGGAAACAGCCCAAAGTCCATCTAGTCTG
>NW_009661374.1:1830077-1839696 GCF_000708025.1 Charadrius vociferus | reverse complement strand
TGGGGAGTGACAAATCCTGCTATGTCCTTCCTGTGAGTCTCAAGCAGAAGGGCTAAATCTTCAGCTTTTTTTCTAGTAGAAACAAATGTGCGCAGGGACTATATTTGGAATTGATCGTTCGTTTTTTCTGAATATGTTTATGACTAGGAATATAATTCTTAGATTACTTTCTCCACAAAAGTTTCAACATGATAAATAGTTTTTCCCTATCTAGTTACTTATCAGGAAGGAGCCAATCAGCATAATCTACTGTAATTCATTAAGGCTGACATCTTGTGGTTGCTTTTTGTATGCCGACTTCTGCTCGAGTTTCTTAGAAAAGACTAAATTTCTCCCTCGGCTTAAAGAGCTATTGTACATCTTCTCTATGTCACTGATTGTGCATTAGATACACGATTCTGAAAATTATTCAGCAACCCCAACAGGGAGCTGAGAAAAGAAGTAATGCTGCTATCAAAATTTACTTCCATTTTTTTCCAGAGCTTTATGGTTTTGAATTACTAATGTACAAAAGCAGTCTTACCACGGCAATCACAGCCCTCTTTAATATGTCTCTGCTTACATGCTGATATTTATCAGCTTAAATATTTTTAAAACTGTTAATAATCTTACCCTAGAACACTAAACAAACTTAAAGGCATTGGCTAGAGTAACAACGGAGCAGACTTTAGTTTGAAAATCTCTCTAATGATGTTCTGTCTTTTGTGAGTTAAAAGCTACCAGCGTCCAGCAGGATGTATTTAGCAAGGCCTGCTTTTTGCATATATTTTGTCAAGAAAGTTACTGGGAACGCTGCTGTGCTCCCCAAGGTTTCCTCAGGTATTTTATTGTGGTGCAAGCGTAAAAGACACACCACCAATGCCTGCAAAATAGGATCCATTTCAGAGCATGAAATACTATTATTGCCTATTCAAACAGTACAGCAATGGCTGCAATTTTTTTTTTTTTTTAATCTCAGGGATGGTGTTATGAGGATACACCTTCATATTCTTCTGAATTTAAAAGCAGAAGTTTGTTTCTTAGACAGCAATTGGAAACTTGCAGTATGTTGATACAAAGCTGGAAAGTAAATTGGATGTTTATCTGAAACTTTCTGATCTTCTGTTGGTACTTTATTAGCTTGTTCACAGGCATCAACAACTTCTGCAGCGATACCTTATAGGAGGCTTGGGATACCAAGGGAAGTCCAGCAGCAGCAAGTAGCAGAGAAACAGCAGATCGATTATCTTCAGTTATTACTGTGTTAAGTAAGCATAGATCAACCCAGTATTTTCTCATGTGTATAGAATTCATTCATTTATTTATTTGCTTGAGACAAGAAAGGAGATTGCCTTCCTTTGAACTTTTCTAAGTGACAGAATGCTCCCTTGTCTCCCAGCAACTAAAATTAGCCCAGTTTTAATACACTTACAAGAAGGAAAGTAGTTGATCAGGAAAAAATTAATAGATTTTGCTTGTCCTTCAAAACAGAAACAATTCTAAAATGACAGCAAATAGTGTTAGCCTGAATGCAATTTTTACAGAGTTAACGAGGACCTGAAATCTCAGTACATCATAAACTCTAAATTTGCAGCAAATGCAACAAAATAATTAGTTCCACTGTTCATTTAATATGTTTAGGTTGTTTTTCAGGATGTAATGTAGTATTTCAGCATTGTTCACCTTGCAAGCTTCCTTATTGTGACCTCTGCTTAAGTATAGAGATAATGAATTACAGGACCTTAAGTCATGATTACTATCACAGAACTTAAGTATGCATGCTTTAGAAACATAAGAAAATATAAAGAAATTGCCATAATCATCTGGACGGAAATCCCCTCACATCTGCAGGGAGCTGCAGCTGCACAAAATAAAGTTGCAAACACAACTAACCAAAGAAGTGGGAGGGAAGACACAACAGACAGCAAGAATCTTATATGAACAGCATCACCAAAGTTAGACAGAGAAGGACAGAATGATTACCGACTTCTTATTGCCCAAGCAAATCTTTAAATAGTCGTCTCTTCACTGATTCCACCTAGCCTAATACTGAGAGAAGCATAATGATTAGTAGAACAAAGGCTTGTGTCTGTCTTACTGACCCTTTGGTATTTTCTGCTCAAAAGTGCTTTGTGCAGAAGATGGGTTTCACTAAAAGAAAATGGATGCTGGTTTTTAAATATGAGACATAGTTGTAAGCTTTTCAAGTCAGTAAAAATATTGCAAAGTTAAGAGCTATGATGTTATGAAAACAGTTCAAATCTTTGAGCACTCTGGATTTGTTTTGAAGCACAGTAAAACTGCCTTTAAAAAATTAATATAACAGAAATGTAGCAGAAACGTAACAGAACTGACAGAGTTGCTTCAGACCAGGAGCACAGATGTATTAGACAAAGGGAGAGTTAAAAAATGTATTTTCAAGCCTGGACGCTTTGTTACTGAGAAATTTCAACAACTCAGCTTTAAGGAAATGTAGGTAGGTGTCAAGTAGCACTAACTGCTCCACAGAGAAAAGAAATGGATGCTGCACAAACTGTAATTGATGGTTCTTTAGTTTAGAAATGTTGTTGAGAGTCAGTGTACATCATGTGGGTCGTAAAAATAGACAATAACATTTTTAACCTTATGTTAGGTTCTAATTAGAATTAAAACAAATTAAAAAAGGTTTGTACCTGATTTGCAGCACTGCCATAGGTCTCAGAAAAAGAAACCAGGATTTAGAATAGTTCATATAGCAAAGCAGGAAAGGAACAGAAGGAAAGAATTCAATAGCTCAACAATGCAGATAAAACCAGAATCGCTTTGATGGGGAGTTTCTCTGACGTCCTGACCCACAGCTACTTACCTGTCAGTTGGCAGAATCCAAGCAACAGCAGTGCTTTCAGAGCCTTCTCTGAATGAATTTCCCCCCTTGATGAAATGTCTTCATAATAAAATGAAAAGAAACCCAGTCAAAGCACACACAAGGTATACTTTTCTAGTACATGGTTTTCAGTATTATTTAGGGAACTAGGTTTGTCCATTAAAAGAAGATATTAAAATGGTTTTAAGAAATCCCATTAAGTGATTATAAAGCATCTTTTTACATAGGATAATATTCCTCAAAAATAAGACATTACATATAAATAAGATACCTTGTTTTGTGGATTTATTAATTATTATTATTATTACTACTACTGCTACTACTATTACAGCCTCTATTAGTATTGCTTTGGCACCTACAGCACAAATAATGAGGCTCAGAACTCAAATCTGAAAACAACCAAGTTCACATTTCATTTGGCAGTAGAAATAAACTTGGACATAATCCATAGTATTATTATTGTCTTATAAACCCCATTGACAACAAAGTGAGGTTGCATTGATTGTTTTTAAAATGGATATGCAAATGAAGCTATTAATTTCCAATTCGGATAACAGATAAAAGCAGAACAGCTTAATGCTACATTTTCTTACCCTCAATACTATTGATAACAAGAATAAAGATAGATTTTGGAACCCAAAAAGCATTTGGAAAAACAAGGATTCATGTGTATATATATATATATATATAAAACCTATCTATTCAATCATACACAGTTAACGTATCCTGAAAAGGTCACTGTAAGTCTCGTTGCGCAGCATTTTACATGGTCAGATGTATGAATTAGTGTATAGGACAGACATGTAGCTGTGTTAGTAGTGGAATTCACAGTCATGTATAGATCCTTCATCATTGTTTTCACTGCGATTATACACAGTTCTCTGTCTGGAGTGGCTTGATCTGATTTCCTCAGTCCCTAAGAACATCTATCGAGCAATAAAAGCAGTTCTCTCGAGAGCAGAGGGAAAGCAGAATGGACTTGTTTTCTGTGAATGTCTTCTGTTCTTTGATGGTAACATAGGAAAGAGGAAGGTAGCTGAAGTAGGTGTCTGTGAATTAAGTTGATCTCTACTATAATTTGGCAAAGGTCCTCTATTACATTGCCTCATCTTCAGCACAGGAAAGTTCCTGCACAGAAGTTGCAGGCAGTTTCCAACCTCAGTCTTCTGGTGTGTCCAGAAGAAGCTGTCACAGCCCACAAGGAGCTCATGGCTGTTGGGAAAAATGGCTCTGAGCCACACTCTGAAGACGTGCTGACTCCTAACACTGCAATGCAGCAAAGAAAAGCTCTGCTGGCAGAGCAGCTTCCAGGAAAGGCTCAAGTTGCACTCAAGAGTCCACTTCTAGGGAAAGGAATCAAGGCTAATGGAATTGCAGGGGGAAGCACATCGGATACTCTGTTAGATTTTTAGTTCATGCCTCGATGAAACATGAGCTACCACACTATCTCCTTCCTCAGTATGAGTGGCAGACAAAAAAACATACTCCTTCACCTATTCGTAAATATTTAATGATATTAGTCCTTTCTGAAGAGACTGGATCTTTTTTTTCAAGTATTCCTGTCTCATAGCTTGCCAGTAACTGAATAGGTCCTGCTACAGTGTATCCAAACTTTAGCAAAACCTCTTTTTTTTTTTTTTTTTTTTTTGTAAAAGGAGACAACAGAATATAGTTGAAATGTGCTTTCCCACATATTGAATTTGTTCCTATATTTTGGCATCCAGTGATACCAAAAAGGTCCAGTTTAGGACTGGATGCTTGGGCTCAGCACTGTTCAGAGAAGGCTCTTTGTGAAGACCTAACAATCTAATGATAGACAAGATGCAACAAAAAGATAAGATCCAAAGTTCCCTGAAGCCTTTCTGCCACAAATTTCTCTGAGGATTTAAAAACAGAAATATCAATATCAATTTCTCTTTCTCCTATGCTGTAGGTCAACTAGCTTGAAGTTCTTACAATTTTGTCTGTCTGTATGAAGTACGCACAGAGGAAAACAAATGAAAGAACTGAAGGGTTTTATTTTTACCTTGTACTGCATTCCCTTTCTGACAACAATCTGCATTCCTCCAAATCTTGAAAATAAAATCATTTTTTATCTCTTAAGAAGACTTTGCTTCTAGCAAAATAAATGCCACGAGCTCCACAGTTTTAATTGTTTTGATGATACTATCTTTCTGAAAAGAAACACAGTCTATCTCTGGTCTCCCCTGAGAATGCTCATGGCAATGAACTTCCTGTAAAATCCAGGGACAGTGTTTCTCTCACAGGACTGATAATTGATTTGATTTCATTCACTGTGAAAGACAAATTTGACCAACTGTTCCTAGGCAGTTGAGCATGACATCTTCAGATATGCGACTGCAGTGGATAGATACATTAGTGTCTGCTTATCTCAGTATTGAAGAGAATTCTGCTGACTGCATTCCATCAGCAAATGACTTAAAAGCTATAAGTGGCAAGCTGGGAATCAGTGTTTCCTTGAGATGGCATTTTTTTCCTTGATACCAAGGAAGTTAATAAAATTTCAAAGTATCATTGCTTGTTCCATTATCTGTGTCTCTCCTTGGCCAGAAGAAATGTGACAAGCTTAAGCTGGGCCAACGTTCTTCTTGAAAGGGCTCGTCTACTCCATCAAGTATTTGAGCAAAATAAATTACATATTTTTTACATAATATTTTAAAAATATTTTTTGTGCTCTAAAAACTATGTATAGGACCCATTTTTCATCTGACACACTCAGAGAAAGTGTTCTGTACAAGTTCTGCAGGTGAATACTGTCCTGGCAACGGTATCATGCAGGTCTGGAAAGGAAGGAGGAAAGTATGGCAAGACCTGGGTAGCAGAACCTTATGAACAAGGGAAGAAGAAAGTATTGGTTTTGGCAGCACAGCTAGAGATAGGCACATTTGCTCTTCTGTGGAGATCAGCAAAGGCATCTGCATGGACTTAAAAATGCCAGACCAGAGCACATGCTGTTCCAGATAAGAACTGTCACACCACACAAGGCAGGTCTGACTTCTTGTGTTTGACCATGACGGGTGATGAATACGTTCTCTTGCATACTTACAGAGTTTATGGAATCAGGTGTGCACAGTGTGCTTCTTTACCTGGTTTCCACACCCAGCTGTGGAAGTCTCTGCAGTTCAATGACTGAGTCAGATTGCACCTACACCCATCATGCTTAAAATCTGCTGATGACCATGGTGACTCCATGAACTGCTTAATTTTTCTTCGAATTCACTTTGCAACTTGGCCTCTACAATACATTTATTTTACACTTGTTGCCTTTAATATAATTTCCTAGTCACCTTCTCCACACTGACAAGATTTTAAGATGTTATAAATCTTTATCATGTCCACTTGAATCCATAATTTTCACGAGAGAGTCCTAGTCTTGTTTGCTTTCTCTCAGACAAGCCATTCCACACCACTGACCATTCTTCTTGCTTTTCTTTGTAACTTTTCAGAGGTAATAGAACCTTTGTTTCTGAGCTAGGTTGACCAGACATGTGCCCATAATATTCAAAATATGTAATTCTTTTCCTGCTCTTAATTCCTTTTACATGTTACAGAGCTATAAACCCAACAGCTTTAAATACTGTCATTCATAATTAAAACTAAAAAATACTCTTCACTCACCAATAAAACAAAGGCTTGAGAAAAATGTATGGGCTTTGCAACATTCTTGAAAGTTGGTATTTTGACTATCAGACCAACGGAGACAATGAAGTCCAGCGCTGAAGGTTTTTCACTGCGTATGCCCTCTTAGCATTCTCCAGATAGTTCAATCAACTGATTTTTAGACGGAATATCTCATCTGCTATCATCTACCAGGGGAGTTCAGGCTCTCATCCGGGTACCTAGGAGCTTTCCGAAGATCAGTGTTATTATATATTGGTTTATTTTTAAGATATCTTGGCAGGTTAGCAACCTGTTTTCCTAAGCCTGAACCTCCATTTGGTTTCTGATCTTTTTTTTCTCTTCTTAAAGGCTGTCTTCAGAATTTAAACGACCACCGTGTTTTATCTGCTATCTGTAAACTAAGACTGATCCCTAGGAAGCAGTAACTCCTTTCATTCATCATCAAGGTGTGTTAAATGCACAGGTCTTGTCTGCATAATCAACATCTCAATTACCTTTTAAAAAACACTGTGAAAAATAAATCTGACAAAAGGATTGGAAGCCATCTGATTATCTCTTTGAAAACACTGGAGTCTAGCCACCACATGTCTAGTAGGTATTAGTTTGAGACAGGATCTTACTGACACAGAACATTTATCTTTTCCCTCTTTCTTTGACAGATCAAAAAAGTAAACCTTAAGCAGTTAGGTATTTAAATTTGGCACACGGAACTAGATATTGCAGTACACCTGATCATTTCTAATCTACTACAATATTCTATGTAACGCTAACCACTGGAAACACACATCTAATTGTTATTAAAATTGTGTTCAAATAATTAATTTTGCTGAGAAAAGTAAGTACATGCCTTGTTAGCTGGTATCTCATTTATACATTGATGATAAAGCTTCATTTGTTGTTAAACTTATTAGCATTTTCAAAATAGAAAACTTGGTCATCACAAATTAACTTACAGAGTTCTATTTTCACAATGCTGTATTAACTTTTTGAAAAATGGAATAGGGTTTTTTTTTGACATTTTCACAGCATTCCCTCATCCTTTGCTGAAAGTCAATATACAGCTTCATTCCCCCTCGAAAATTCTGTATTTTCACTTAAAATTATCCTACTCACATTTTGGATTTTTTATATTATGTTAATTATTTTTGTGATTGGGATTTTGGGGATTCTTGTTCAAAATACACCAGTGTTACTGTGACAGAAGTAATAAATATCTAATATTTTCCACAGAATTTTAGGAAGGGAGTCCGAGATGGTCATCCAGTCATCTCTTCATCCCAAATAAGATCAATAGATCTACATTAGTCCTCTCATATGCTCCTCTCACCAACTGTCTAATAATTTGTCTCCTCCGACAACCTATTCTACTACCACTAGGGCTATCAGGAAATACTCTTCTAGCACCAAAGTGAATTCTAAGCTGCAATAAATTTGGGGAGAGTTAGGGGCTTCCTGAGGCAGATATGACTTCTATGTATTTAGCTGTCTTCTATGGATTTTTTTCCATGAACAACTCCAGTGCCACCATGCCAATTTTCAGCAATCCTCACATCATTCGGCAAGAACTGAAGCTGTACTTTTCTTTGCTTCTGAAATGAACTTTTACCATCTTCATTCAGTGTCCCCTTGCCTGACTGCAGAGAGACAGTGAACAATAGATGCCCATCTCATCTCTCCATGCCACTCATCATTTTTCCACTTCTACTGTGTCCTCTCCAGTGCTTCTTTTCCAGATAGCAGAGTTCCAACTCAGTTCTCACTTACATGGAAGCCAATCCACATCCCTTGATAGTCCTTGTTGTCCTTTCTGAACCTTTTCCAATTCTTTGCTGTCTTTCCTCCAATTTACCATTCCAAGTTGGAGTCACTGGAACACATAGTGGCATTATCTCACTGAAACATTGTACAGAATGAAACAATGAAACCATTACACAGATTCAGATCAGGACAGATCCGTGTGGATTCTCACACATTCCCTTGCATTCGGAAGTACATCATTAATAACAACTTGTTGGAGTATGATTATCCCACCATTTTTACACTCACATTTTACAGCATTTCCATGTAAACCATACTTCCCTGGCTTGCCAAGATTACATTAAATAACACCTGAAGCATCATTAAATCCAAAATACCTGGCATTGAATGCTTCCTCACACTTGACAACATGCATTATCCTGCCAGAAGAAGAAATGGCGTTCATGCTGGCAGTTGTTTCCTTGTTGACGTTTAGGTGTCTACAGCTTTTGTTCTACCACTTTTGCTGGAATTTAAGTTACATAGACTTGCTGATAATTCCCAGGTTTTCCTCCTTCACACTGGCAGGTACCATGCCTGCTCTTTTCAAACACCACCTGTCCTCCATAAGTCCATTTCAGCTAGGTCTTGACAAGTCCTTGAAGGGAGTTCACGAGGCACAGCTGACTTGAGAGCCTCCAACTGATCTTTCCTTAGTCTATTCTCAGAGTATAACAAATTCTCCTTGGATACAAGCACTTTATCTGCTTTGTTGCAGCTGGGAGTGACAACTGAAACAAAAAAAAGACAATAAATAATTTATGAACATTTGTTCTTCACTTCTCATGTCTTACTTTTATTTATTATCGCTACTACTAAACATTGCTTGTATGTCTTTAAGGTTACAGCTCCTAAACCACCTTTTTCCTGCGTTTCTTCTAAAGCGCTAGCAAAGTCAAACACACTTTTCATCCTCGCTATGTGCTCCCTTCCTCATTTTCAGTAACCCCTCTGGTTTAAAGCTTGGAGAGTTTGGCTGGTGGGAACCCATTTTCCCCCAGGCTGGGACCTCTGTGATGAACACCGGCTGCGATTCCAGGGCAGGGATGGCAGCAGAGGTGCCCCATGCTGCTGGGGTGCATTTCTCAGGCGCCGTTACCTCAGGTAGCCCTGGGAAAACGAAGGCCCAGAGGCCACACTGGCACCATTGCTCTGTAGAAGCGGTTTCAAAAGGCAGTAAGGTTTAGGGGTTTTTTGCTTCAAAAACTGTCACAAGCCCATGTTTAAATATCCGTATCCCACAGATTTTTTAAAAAATTTATTCCTCCTCCACCCCTTTTATTTCGTCCCTAAGGGAAACACTACGCTGAGGTGAGCCCGCCCGCCGCGCCACAGGCC
>NW_009661374.1:1796567-1829752 GCF_000708025.1 Charadrius vociferus | reverse complement strand
CGGGGGGTGAGCCGGGGGCCGTTCGACGAGGCGGCTGGGGAGAATGGACAGCGGCTCCTTCCCTCCGCCTCCCCTTTTTTTTTTGTTTTTGTTGTTAATGGTAATAACAACAGCAGCCGGGGCTTCCCCTTCCCTTCGCCGGTGTCTGTCCCAGGGCACGGGGTGCCCCTGCCCGCTGCGGCCGCCCCTGGGCCCCGGGTGGCCTGGCGTGCTGGGCCCTCATTTTACTTATTTTTAGGTCCTTCATTAGATTCTTCATCGATGACACACTAGCGGTGACAAATCTTTGTGGTTTGTTTTGTTTTGTTTTTTTCTAAATAGTGCTGCATTTTGTTTGAAAAGATGTTGTAAGTCACTGTCATCTATCGCAGCCTCATTTTTTTTTTAGCTTCTAACTACTTCTTATGGGTGCTCGCCGCCCGATACCGGGATGGGCTTGAAAACATAGCTTCAGGCTCTTACGGCAAGTTGTTCCATGTTCCAGCCAGGTCCAGCCTTTGGGAAGACTACCCCCTGCAAAAGCTTTTGGATATGCAAAAGTTTCTGTTCCTGCGAGTCATGTGCTGTCACTGTAATTTCTTCAGGGTTTATTTTTACGGCCAAGTCTTTGGCTGTCTGCCTGCCAGCTTTCATCTCCGGTAGTGGAGGAAAGGGAGTAATAGTCTGTTTTCTCTGTGTGCTCCTTGTTTGGACTTCCTGGCTGCTGCACATGGATGTCCCCCTACGCTGAGCTGCTGTGCCCTTTCCTTGTTGTCACCTGTCAACAGTTTCAGTGTCTGCCGGTGCAGTTGCTCGTAAATTGCACAAAATGACAGCCAAGGTTCAGAGGGATTTTGCTGCTTCTTGTACACTCTTGAATGGCAGCAGTGAAAACTGACATAATACTGTTGGTGTAAGCTCAAACTTACAGAAATAATGTAGTAGCACCAGTTCAACTAATTGATAATGGTAATATGAATAATACTTATCACAACCTATGCGGGTTGGAGCTACTTTAAATTTACTTCAGTACTAGTGTGAGCAAGTGTATTTTGAATTTGAGTTCAGAAGTTTTCTTCCTATCTTGGGTATTATTATCTTATACTTCAGATGTAATTATGTCTGTAGTAGTGCAAGCCCTGTGACCTCCTGAACAATTACTTCTCTTGCCCTGGGGTGCAGAAGGAATGTCAGTGTATTCTCTAAGAATTACATGTAACAAATCACAGCTGGACTGAAATAAGGAGATAAATGGACTTCAGGCACTGAAGTATCAAATTACATTTCAAGAAAGCCTCCATTCAATGGCTGTCTAACTTCGAGTACATCTTTACATCTTAGCTTATTCCATGTCTTCTTTCTTGACCTTGGTGTTCCCTAGGTTCATGCAGGCCTGCCCAAACTCTTCTTGAGAAGCAGGTTTGGGTTGTAGTGTTTTGCTCCAAACATGTACTGACAGGATCAGCTTAGAAAATACCATCACCAATCTAGTATGGCATGCGGTTTGGTGGCCTCTTGTGTGCTGCCTCTGGCCTCGTGAATTATGATCCCCCCCTACATTTCAATAGCTTTAATTCGAAAGATAGATGGTTTACCTTTCCATCCTTAAGCTAAGAGTCATAGTACTCTCTTAGGAAATGGAGAGGTATGTTTGAACTTCCTGGTGCTGAAGAAGGCACTAAATCCAGGTATTTAATTTCCTTTGCGTGTTCTGTATCTATTAGGGTATTATATGGATGGGCTGACACTTCTTTAAGATTGTGATATCTGCTGAATTCAAGCCAACATCTCTTATGAAATAAAATAATCAGTGTATCTTGTCAGGGCAGGATTCTAGATGATTAATTTTAAGTGGTGGTTTGTTTGTTTGTTTGTTTGGTTTTTTTTAAAGCAAGCATTAACACCTGAGTTCAGTAGTCCAGTGCCAGTGAATACCCTGAGCTGACCTTGCCAACAGGAAATAGTATTGTTTTTTTCATCACTCTTCTGCAGTATCCTTCAGCAGGTGTTTTCTGGGCACTTTAAGAACTTGACACAAATTTCTGGATTCTACTCTTAAGGCTCAGTGCCTGAAAACTAAGTCTTGCAGCCCAAAGCTATAGGTTTTAGGCCCTTTGTTGGCTCTGACTCTGCATTGTAGATGCTTTTTTTGTCTTTAGATATTTATGACTTGAAATGCAAGCAAGTTAGATCACAAATAAGTTCTGTAAGTGCATGAGGTACATAATGCTTTTTCTCTCCCTGGTGTCATGTACTTCTACTTTAAGTCAATAGGAGTTTGTTTATGAATCGGGATAATATTTACCAAAAATAGGCTCTTTAGTCCCATACCCTTTTAATTATTTATGTACAGAAAAACTGAGAAAATCTATATGCTTCACAGTGTAGATTTTGTTAATACAATAGCAAAGGGCTTAGCTTTGTAACTATGCCATAAACACCTTTTATGGCCCAGCTACACTCATATTTAACTGTTGTCTTTTTCTACATCACTATACTTGCAATATAGTTAAATTTAATTAGAATCAGTGGTAAGCGTTTCAGTTAAGTTTGCTTTTTTTTTTTGTGTGCCTTTAATAGGGCATGATTGTGGAAATACATAAGGATATCATGCTCAGACTTGGTTGGCATTCTCCAGTTCTGTGTTTGTGTTTTGGTTTGGGTTTTTTTTTTTTTGTTGTGGGTTTTTTTTTTTTTTTTCAGTTGGAGAGCTTTTTAATCTTCCTGCCAAGAGATCTGTGGAACAGAGCTCAAGCAAGAATTTTTTTTTTTTCAGTTGTATATACTGGGAGCTAATCATGGGCACACTTTTAAAAAGTGATGGAATCTTTTGCACAGCTGATACTGCTATTTAGCTTCTATTTAATTTTATTTCCAGGATTCTGTGTGTGTCCTCTCCCTCCCAGCCTGTCCACCCCCCTGCCCCCAGCAGTCAAATTCTAGTGGTGCATGTTGGGAGTGGAGTTATCAAAGCTCTGCCATAAGGAACAATCTATAGACACTTCAAACTCTTGAACTTGGTGATGGTTAGAATTACTCTCTACAGCTTTGAAACGTCATTTGGTGTTTTGAGAGGCTTGTGCCTCTTCCACCATGTGTTTACTGTGAGCAACATTGATTTTTTTTTTTAATTATTTTTATAAATAACAGAATGAATATGATTTAAATTTGAATATGACTTTTTTTCAGTGTTCAAAGGCAATAATAGATTAGCATTTCTTCTTTCTTTTGTTAGCTACAGACAGACTGCTTCAAATAGTGAGTAGGAGCACTAATCTTGGAGCGCTGTAGAAGAATAATAACAAATAGCATAGCTGCAGCATGATAAGGATTTCTCTGACTCCACTTGATAACTCTGAAGAATACTTTGTTTAATATTTGGTAAATGTCAGCTCACCTATCTAGTGGAACTAGTAAACGTATAGAAGCATGGTATGTAAAAGATAAGAGAAGCTATACTTATAGAATCATAGAATGGTTTGGGTCTGTTTTAATTCTTCCTGTAACTTTGGTATTTGGATCAATTAAGGTGGTGATTAAAAAGTTCAAAATAAAAGTTTTATGAGAACAGTCCTATATTTCAATATCCTGGAACCATATGCCTGGGTTCTCAAAAAGTGTAGTTCCTCCTGTCAAAAGCTGGCATCTAAGTGAAGAGTCTGTTGAGATTGCACTCCCAACAATGGTTAGTTGTCTCAAGCTAGAAAATATAATTGTTATACATTAATAATAATTATTGTACATTGATATTAATAATTATTATACATTAAAGCCCTTTAAGTTTTGTCAAATTCATCCTTTAAAAATAATATTTCACTCCAGAGTGTCTGTAAGTGATCAAACAAGCACATCATATCCATACAGTGTGCTGATACGTGCAGCAGTAGTACTGGCAGAGTCTGTATAGCTGAATATCAGTCTGTTCCCACCATTGCTTTGGATCTTTGTGTTTTGGCCATTTTTCGTTGCCTTCAGATGTGGAGTATGAAACTGATTAGAAATTAAAATTAAATTTATTGCATTCAGGTATTCAAGCTTGGAGACAAAGATGAATGGTTATGGAGTAACTTAGTTTAAGGAAATTACCTTTACAGACTCAGAGGTATAAGGACTATGGAAATTGCCTTGGAACACAGGAAATGTCCTTCCTTTTAAAATAAGTTATTCACTTTTTTTTTTTGTTAATGCAGATTTCTTAAATACTTTGACTTAACAGAATTGTCAATTTTAAAAAATTGATTGAAAATTCTGTAATTATTACTTTGTAAAAGAAAAAAAGCCACATTGAAATGTCATGTATGGCAATCCTGTTAATTACCTCTTCTAAGTATGGTGGGGTTTTCTTTATAGTGAAACTTCAGGTACATATAACCTGTATAAAAAGAATGATCTATGGAACAACAGACATTTTAAAAAGTAAAATAAGTGTTGCTAGATGAATTTATTTTACATAAAGGATTTCTTTATGATGATGGAGTAATTTAATTTCTTCACAGATAATGAAACTGCTGTCTATACACTAATGCCGATGGTTATGGCTGACCAGCACAGGTGAGAGCTTCTTTAAATTTCCTTTTTTTTTTTTAAGGTTTGAAAAAACAGCATATTTTCCAGAGTTGTAGCTGCTTTGAGCACTCTTAGGAATTCTGCTGCTGAATTGCTGAGATATCTTCTGTAGCTGAAGTTGGTCTGTGTGCTGACTGTGTGCATCCCAGCATATTCTTACCTGAGAAGCCAGTTTTATTTTATGCTATGGACTGGAGCTAGGATTTGTTCTGTTGGTGCACATAGAGAAATTTGTCCTAGGAAAAGAATAAAAGTGTTTTGTAACTGGGTTGTAGCTCTGAGTGTGTATTTATTGATGACAGAAACTCTTAGTCTCATTAGACGTCTCAGGCAGACATGGAATAAGAGTTGGACAGTGAGACTGATACTTCTGGGATTCCTCAGAGGAGCAGCTGTTTATCTTACCCAGTCATCCTCAAAGTGGTTGGGACCTGAGGGCTGTATAATGCCAGCTAAGTATAAGTGGTGCTACCTTCTGCTGAGTTTTGTGGGCAAGCAGGTAGTAACTCTTACTGAAACTGTAAACGGTTTATCTAATCAGGATAAACATTTGTTCTACTACATAATATCTTGTTGAGATTGTGTGCAAGGGTTTTAAATTATGTATTACTGGAGGTTGAAATCACCAGTTCACTTGCAGTTTTGCCTATTTTGAAATATTTTATCTTAACTAATATTTTATCTTTACTAATTCATTAGGGCTTGAGGGGCCCTATTTAAATTTCTTATCCTAGTGGCATATCATGTGTCCTTCTACTTCATCATCATGATTTCACATACCTGTCTTCCTTCTGAACTTTGCCTATGTTTGGGAAAGCTGCTGGACATCTGGTTAGGGTGTCTGTGTTGAGATAAGGAGGAAAATGGGAATTTATTGTTTTTCAAACCAGAGCTATTAATATGCTTGTTTCCTGTATTTGTAAAGGAGTGATTTGGCCATCTGGTCTAATTCTTACTAGTTTACATTTGAAACTGTTGCCCAGTGTCACAGTTCATTTTTTATGTACAAGTAAGAAGTAAAAGAGCAAAAGTGCCATTAATATGCAGATGCTTGAAAGCTGTTGGATCTCTTGTTCAGAAATTAGTTGGAGGGAAAATAAACAGTGATCAAGTAAGAAATAGAGTGCCTGTGTACAAGTTACAGTATATACTTTGCTTGGATATTGTGAGCTATTTTTTAATTTAAATTATATTTCTGTTTGAAGGTCTGTCTCAGAGCTGCTATCAAATTCAAAATTTGATGTGAATTATGCATTTGGACGTGTGAAGAGAAGTTTGCTTCATATTGCAGCAAAGTAAGACTTACTTGAGTCCGGTCCAGAAGTTAACAATGAAAGTATTACCACAAATCTAAGGCACCAATGTAAGCTGGAAAACTCTGTAGTATCAGTTAAGATTTTGTTTTTACGATTCCTTTTTGTATTTTGTTTGTTCTTTAAGCAATGTGCCTGCCTCATGGAGAGGACAGGTTTTACACATGATAGCAAGTGGATTTCCAAATTCTAGTGAAGGAAGTCTTGGTGGATGCTTTTTTATTCCTTTCTGTAAAATCTCAGTCTGTGAAGAAATGTAGCCATTATGTGTATCCTGTATAGCTGGGTTACTCTTGCCTTTGTAGTTTTAGAGAAATCTTGTCTGCAGGTGCTGCTTGTCTTTGAAGTATTCTAAAATAGAAGGAAGCACTTGGATGTTCATTGGGAAGCAGTTGTTCCAAAGTACTTCATGTGACCATAACTTGGCCACTCACTTCTAAGAATTTTTGTATTCTGGATAAAGGACTTAAGTGCAAATTTCAAATCTGTGACCTAGATTATTTAGTATTCATGTGGCTCTTCAATGGGAATAAATCTATATTGCCAAGAAACAGCCAGAATAACACAACCTTAATAGAAATGAACCAGATAATTTTTGAAATGGCCTTTCAGGAAACTAAACTTTAAACTAATGATTGAATACTCTATATTTGGTTCCCATTTTAAATAACTTGAAAGGTCTTACATTTAAACTGTTAGAAAATAAAAAATAAAAAATAGTAATAGGATTGCATATAAATAACAGGTATTCGGGCACAATAATGGTAGAAGTTCCAGCTTTGTAAGCAGACTGTTTTAGAGATATGTTTCCCAAACATTCCATCTCAGAATTACCTGCTCCTTATGTAAAATTTACTTAAGTAAGTACTTAAGTAAAAAATGTAAGCAAATTTTTAGCATGTGTCTTTGCAAAGCTTTATTCGTGGATCATAAAACCCAATAAATTGTTACACTTAGTTTCTGAATTCTTTTTTATCTTGACTAGTTGTTGTATCATTAAGAGGTCGCCAAGATTCTGTTTTTGCAACTTATTTTAGAACTAATCTTGAGTTTCTTTGTGTTGTTGTGTAGCAGTTCTGTCATTGGGAAGACTAGCAACAATGGATAAGCTGGTCGTGATGGATACAAACTTACTACATGTTTATCCTCAGCTCTTCCTCTTGAAGAGTTCAGGAGTAAGATAAACATATAATGGAAAGTTTCTGTGTTCTTGGTGACATTGATGATCCTGAAGAGCTAATGTATTATGAAAAGTAAAAGGGAGTTACAGATTCAAAATGAATAGCAAAAAGATATTTGTATGAGTTTTAGAATTTTTCTGATATTTAAATTTTTAAATGTAACTTCTAGACACTGAAGTGTAACAAAAAAAGAAAAATATATTGGAATTGTTAGTTAAAGGAAAGTTCAGTCCTGTGAATAGATTGTTCATGAGGGAGGTGAGAGGAAACGGTAAGCAAAACATTTTAAGCAGTTTACATTTTAAACAATTGGCAGTCTTAAAGATTCAGTGTTGGGTTTTAAAGGCACTAAAATCACATAGAAGGCTAGCACCTATTCATTGGTACAAGTTATGATCAGTCGTTTCTCACTGCATTTAAGTGTTTTTCCTTTATATTTGTGTAACTTGAACTGTAAGGGTGTAAAAACGGTTTTGTGTTGAGACTTCCTACTGAATGTAATCTGTACGAAGTATTGTGGTTGTCTTTATGTCAATATAGATTTGGTTTGTAAATATCCTTGTTACAGTTTTTCCCTTTCTCATTTTGTTCTTAGCTGTGGATCAGTTGAATGCCTTGTTCTATTATTAAAAAAAGGGGCAAATCCAAACTATCAGGACATTTCAGGCTGCACACCTCTCCATTTAGCAGCAAGGAATGGGTAAGAAAAAAGTTTTTAAAACTCTTAAAAAGGTTTTGTGCATAATGGACTTGAGCTGACATGTTCTGTAATATTTTTGCATAGTTCAAACAAAATACTTTGGTTTTCACTTTGAAAATAGGGATGGCGTACTTACAGGAAATGTGGAGGTTAAAATCCATGCTTTGAATATTCAGAAAATAATTTAAATAGGAAGTTATGTCTGAAATGCCAATTTCAGTGCCAGTCACTTTAGTGTTTTCTGTTAAGCAGGAGTTTAGGGATTTTTTTTTTTAGTGATCGAACAAGGGATGCATTCACTTTCCAGTTAGCCAAATTTTGAAATTTTTTGAAGATTTTGAAGAGGACACTGGATGTTTTGGAAGGCTTCAGAGATTTCGTATTTTTCTCAGATGGTGTCTCCAAGGAAATTTTTACTACAAGGAAAGCAATACAAAGCTTGCCTGCATGATACTGGAGGGGAGGGGGAACAAAACAGTGAACGAGCACCTTATTAAGATCTTTTAAGATCTTATTTCTTGAATTGTAGTATGTGGAAACACACAGCTAATAATGGTAATGTTGTCTTTTTAGAGTGTGTATGTGTTACAGTAACTATATTGTGTCATGACTGGTACTTCAAATGAGGAGGAGGTAGTGTTTAGTGGCTTTTAGTTATGTGGGAGGAGTATTTGTAGGAGAAGGGGGAAAGAAGCAGCCAAGTGGTACATGATGAAAAGCAGAAATACACACAGGAGACAGTTATGTGGAAAGGAGGTGTGAGGAAAGTATGAGAGGTACCAAATAGAAAGGAAAAGTAAGAATAAACTCTTAAGCGTAAAGCATTAGAGAGACCAAACAAAACATGAAGTAGGAAAAACACGCCTACTTTCACTAAGGCACTTGTTCTACTTGCCAAAGTTTTACAGTGTTATGATAAGCATCTAATTAAATAATGATTTAGTGGTGTATTGTAAATGTGTTCACTCAAGTGTACAGACGATGATGAACTTCATGGATTTCCATTAGCTGAACTCTAGCTTCTTGTCTTGAGAGCGTAGTTCATGCTGAGCTGAAGCTGTTAGAGTGGTCGTTAAGTACTTCTATACTTTGTATGAAAACATTCAGCTACACAACTGTGTTTTTAGCCCTGTGCTGTCATATGGTACATTTCCACTGTATGAGTCTCTGGTGCTACTGATGATCACTTTTTCACATGCTCAGTACCGTACTCCTTATAAAGTAAAACTACCTGCTGTGGTTTGTACAATGATGAATTAGAGTGAGTGGAGCTCTAAGAAAATACTTGGTTGTTGTAAATGATTTTCCCTGACTGGGTTTTAATGTATTCTTGTGTTTATAGTCAGAAGAAATGTATGAGCAAGCTGCTGGAATACAGTGCAGATGTCAACATTTGTAATAATGAAGGCTTGACTGCAGTAAGTGCTATCGATTCTCATGAGAATCTTCAAATTCTTCAGTTCTTAAGCTTCTGCCATCTTACATGTAAATAAACAAAACTGCTGTGTGTCTAGTGCCCTTAAGAGTCAAAAGATGTGATCAGAGTACCTAAGCATATGATAATATTATTCAAAGCTTTTTGTGAAAATGTTGACAATAGTACAGTTAGGTTTAAAGTCATATTTATGAAATACTTAAATCATTGCTAATGGAAGCATCGTTTTTTACTTAGATTCACTGGTTGGCTGTCAATGGACGAACAGAATTACTTCACGATCTTGTTCAGCATGTCAGTAATGTAGATGTTGAAGATGCAATGGGACAGACAGCCCTTCATGTGGCTTGTCAAAACGGACACAAGACAGTAAGTTTCTAAATTTTGTTAACACATTGCGTTTGTAAAGAATTGGATAATGCCCCAGTGGTGGTGTGTGTGTGTTTTTATAAACTTCAGGCTAGTCATGCCCATGATAATGCTTAGAAGTGTGAAAAACTCTTTTTTGTCTTAGTATTGACTTGCATGCACTTCCATGGGAATAGCTAATTTATTCTTGTGGAGAAGAAGTATGTTCTTAGTGTTTATGGGAATTTAAGTGACTTACTGTATACTTTTCAGCTGTTCTGTAATACTGTTATTGCCTTGTTGATTGCGGGTTTTGATTTAATGTTAAACATTTGAAAATGTTCTTCCTAATTTTTTAGAATGTGTTTGATTTGCAGTTGTACCAGCTATTATGTGCTTCTGAAATCTGAAACGATCTTACTTTACTGTGAATAAAAAATGAACACAGAGTTGGATCGGTTAGGTATTTAAGAATAGAAGTAAATAAGTTCACACAGAGTCTTAATTTATTGATGTGCATGAATAATTTTTAGGCCTAGCCTTGCATTAGGGCTGACTATTTAGTCTCAAGAGTACAGGTCTGTATGAGTTACCTGAACAGCATTACAACCATGCAGAGCAGTGATCTTGAATTACACAGATTGTCTCCACGACTAATTACTGTTAAAAAAAAAAAAAAAAAATAAAATCTTTCTACCCAGATCCTTTGTGTTGTCATTGTCAGAGCTTGACTTCGGAAGACCAAATTCTGCTAAACTGTTATCTATACCCTTACCTGCTTTGAGTGGCTGGAATATATCGAAAGTTGTTCAAAAGTCTGCTCAATGTTTTCATAGTTTAGAATTTATTTACTTATTTCTTCTATTTTAGTGTATGTTTAAACTTCAGCTTGTGATAAGGCTGTTTATGGCTGTCACTAACTTGAAGTTTACTTCTTTAAAAAGTGTTGTTTTCCTTTTTAAATGGCTTGTAGTTCCAGGGAACTTTGGGATTAGCTGAAGTTCAAGAAAAGCATTGTTACTAAAATGGGAAGTTCAAAGGAAGCTTTATGAACTCTGACAGCCATGATTTTCCATCTAGTGCTTAGGAATTTTGGTTTTGAGATTCATTACTGAAAATTAAATCCTTCAATGTAATTGGAAATGTGTGACACTAAATAGTTGCAAGCCAGTAGACTTTTCCGTTGCTCTCTTTCTAATGTTGGTATTTTCTTCTATTCTAGACGGTGCAGTGTTTGCTAGACAGTGGTGCAGATATAAACAGGCCGAATGTGTCAGGGGCAACTCCGCTTTATTTTGCTTGCAGGTATATATTCTTAACTTTTGAATACTGTGCTAAAAGTGAAATGGATTTTTTTTTTTTTATCTTGTGCAATAACAATTATTAGAAAGCACAAAAATTAGGAAACAAAAGCTGACTGATATTTAATCTAGCCTCATGTTTGAATGGAGCTTAGTGTCTCATCTAAATACCTTAGTGCTGTAGGCTTATATACTTTTTTCTAACACACATGTTAAACACAGCTATGTGTGTTCTAGCATAAGTCATAAATCAATGACTGCCGAACTTTTTCTCTGAAAAGAATGAGATCTACCAACTTAGATTATTTTGAGTAATATTTTTCTCTTTTCTATGGCTATTTGAAAACAGTGTATTTTGTGGTAAGAATTTGAGTGGCTCTTTGTAGTGGGTCAGTATTCTTCATGTGCAGCCCTTGGGGATGGTTAAGTAATGATAACCTTCCTGCCTCTTCCTTCCTAGGTCTTCCAGGCAGATCACTTTCATGCCATTTTTAAGATGCCATTTAAATTAATTTTATTTTCTTTTGTGGGTCAACCTCCTATGTTGAGATGTAAGAGTAATTAAGCTAGTGATTACTACACTCATCAGTTTCTAAAAATGCAGCCTTTTGTAAGGCAAGGTTGACTATTTTTTAATGTACATTCTGGTATTACAGTATACATGAAATGTGCATGTATTCAATAGATGTAGGAATAGAGGTTTGGCCCCAGGATTGGGAACAAAAATCCAGGTTGATGCAAGCACAGACCCACTGTTAGTGAAGGAGGAGTTGGTATGTGAACTATTACAGGAGCTTGACCCCTACAAATTGATGGGCTCTGATGTTATCCACTTGAGGGTGTTGAGAGAGCTGACTGATGTCATTGCGAGGCCGCTCTCCATAATCATTGAGAAATCGTGGAGATTGGGGGATGTCCCAGAAGACTGGAAGAAGGCTAATGTCACCTCCATCTACAAGAAGGGCTTAAAGGAGGATCCAGGAAATTATAGGCCCATCAGTCTTATGTCAGTCCCTGGGAAAGTTATGTAATGAATCCTCCTAGAGGCTACCACAAGTCAAATGAAGCATGTTATTGGGAAAAGCCAGCACGGATTCACCAAAGGCAAATCATGCTTGACAAACCCGATCACCTTCTGCGACAAAGTAACCTGCTTGGTTGATGTGGGGCAAGTGATGGACGTTGTCTGCTAAGATTCCTTCAAGGCTTTCAATATGGTTCCCCACAGCCTAGAGTTCTCCTAGAGAAACTGGTGTGTTGCAGTCTAGACAAGTGGTCAGTGTGGTGGGTGGGGAACTGGCTGACAGGCCGCACCCAGAGGGTGGTGGTAAATAACTCTTTTTCAAACTGACAGCCTGCCACAAATGGGGTCCCCCAGGGATCGATATTGGGCCCAATGCTTTTTAATCCCTTCGTAAGTGATCTGGATGATGGGATCAAGTGTATCCCGATGAAGTTTGCCGAGGATACCAAACTGAGCACGGAAGCGGGCACTTCAAAAGGGAGAACCACTCTGCAGTAAGACCTGGATAGGCTGGAAGAGTGGGCTAACAAGAACCTTATGAAGTGCAACAAGGACAAATGTATGATTTTGCATGTGGGAAAACATAATCCAGGAGCACAGCACAGACTGGGATCTACCAGGCTGGGGATCAGCCTGGGGGTCCTGGTGGATGCCAAGCTCAATACGAGTGAACAATGTGTGGCAATGGCAAAGAAAGCCAACAGAATGCTGGGTTGCATCAACAAGGGCATCAGTATCAGAGATGAAGAAGTCATTACCCTGCTCTACTCAGCGCTTGTCAGGCCACAAGCTGAATACTGTGTTCAGTTTTGGTCCCCACTATACCAAAAAAATGGGGACAGGCTGGAGAGGGTCCAGAGAAGGGCCACCAGGATGATCAAAGGACGGGGAAGCCTGCCATATGAAAAAAGGCTGAGAGAACTGTATTTGCTCAACCTTGGGAAAAGAAGGTTTAGGGGAGACCTTATCACCATGTTCCAGTATGTAAAAGGTGGCTACAAAGAAGATGGAGACTCCCTTTTCACCAGGAGTCACATGAAAAAGACGAGGGGTGATGGGTACAAGTTACTGCTGGGGAGATTCCGATTGGACACAAAAGGAAAATTTTTCACAGTGGGGACAGTCAGCCATTGTAATAATTTCCCCAGGGAAGTGGTGGATTCCCCATCATTGGACGTTTTTAAGATTCAGCTGGACAGGGTGGTGGGCCTTCTTGTCTAGACTGTGCTTTTGCCAAGAAAGGTTGGACCAGATCATCCTTGAGGTCCCTTCCAACCTGGTATTCTACGATTCTGTGATATATGCCTTAATGTTGGACTGAAATTGTATTGTTGCTTTGATCAGTTCTGTGTTCTTCACAGTTTAGTTTCATTTCAAAACTAATCACATATGATAAATGACCTTTTGTTTGAATTGCACCATTTCTGCTATTTGTTAGAACATTTACAATTTCATGCTGCCTGTGCTTTAGTTAAGAAATTCACTTATGATTAAATGTTAATGTAAACAAAAGGAGAAATGGACTGACCTGGTGGCCTGCCAAGAATTATATTGTAGGAGCCCTGGTCTCTGGAGTTAGTGTGTGCTGACTCTTGGCAGTTGAGAAGGGGGAAGTGGAGAATAAATAGTTGTTAGCCAGTTGAATGCCTTGGTGCTTGGTTTAGGGACTGGTGCTGACATCTACTTCAAAAGAAGTAAGCAACTTGCCTTGGCTTGGAGGTTTTCCACAAGAAAGGAATGTGTTGCAAGTGCAGCAGTGATGTCCTTTCAGAAATGAACAATTGGAGCAGCGGGAAGGAGTGCGCAGTGGAAGTTAACATCTCAGAAGTGCCAGTTGGTGGTGCTGCCACCCAGGAAGAAAGGTTACGTCCCTGTTGACAGGGGGAGCAGGATGTGGTAGCCATGGCTGGTGATGGCTGGAGAAAAGGGTATTGGCGCTGAAAGTCTGACTCTGAAACCTCTGTTTTTTCAATGTGTTGCGTTGTCCACTTAGTCTAGAGAATTACAGTGAAGATGTGCTTCAGTAGGCCATTAGACTTAGCTCCTTTCTGAGATCTGGTAGCCGACTCTTTGCGCTGGGGCAAAGCCTGGTACACTAAATTAACCTGTTTGTTTCCTGGGTTGGAAGGACATGGACGAGGAGAACTCAGTTGGGAACTATTGACCAGTGAAGCTACCTCTTGCCCCTCAGCTGTTAGTTGTTGCTTTTCCTCTGTCCTTCCTGAACTGTCAGTGCAGGCAGTCTTGGTGTGTTCCAGGACAGCAGATATTTGTATTCATTTGTGTAAGGGGCGCACTGCAAACTAGCTTGTGATCTAAAACTTTGTTGAAAAACTTGTATCGTAACCTTAATTTCTATGTCTTTTTTATCACTCTTTCATTTCACCCTTTAGATAGTTATGTATTAACATTTGTCAGTATATGCACTAAATATCGGTGAAGGTAATAGTAAACTAGTCTTTCAGTGTGTTTTTAATGAAGTCAACAGCTAATCACTGGTGCCCAATTTCTCATTGTCTTCAGAAAAAAGGGTTTTGGAAAGTATATGCTCTAGGTATTGAGGAATATAAATAATTTATGAGGCTAGGCTAAGATGAATTATTTCTGAATTATGAGGGTGACTCTAGCTTGATAAATGGGCCATACCTAATTTTATGCTGTGCTTCTGCAGTGGCCTTGGAAGGTAGTAGAAGAATATAAGTGGCATTATTTTCCATCCTGTGTTTCTGCTTAGTTTTCTACCAGAACTATTTGTTTTCTCCTAGTTTATGTTGGTTTTGTTTGCAGATGCAATAAAGCCAGATTTGTCACTCACAGTGGAGCGTAAGTGCTGTATTAACTCTTTCTTCTCTTCCTTTGAATAGCCATGGTCAGAGAGACACTGCGCAAATACTTTTGATGAGAGGAGCCAAATATTTACCAGACAAAAATGGTATTACTCCACTGGATCTCTGTGTACAGGTATTGAATTAGCAACACTCTTACTGTAGTAAGTGACAGAAGTTCACAGAATCACCCATAAGTGATAGGTTAGTGTTACCTTTTCAGTTTTAAGGCCTATGAAAGATGATAGTCCTTTGACAAAACAGAAATGCAAAAATACTTTTTTTTTTTGCAATTAAATTGCAAATAATTTTTTGGCAGGTTCCAAATTTGTACCCTTTGTAAAAGTCTTTGAAGATGTCAATGAGATCCCATTAAAGACTTTGCAAGATTGGAGCTCATGATAAACAAAGAGTTTGCAGAACTCCATTTGACTAGAAAGTTTGGGAATCCTTGATCTAATGGTAATAGACTCTATTTAGGTCCTTAACTGTTAACAAGTAAGAGGTAAAGGCATGCATAAGGGAGTGATTTTTTTTTTTTTAATCTTCATCTTAACTAATATATTCTCTGTTCTCTTGAAGAGATATTACTAATAAAAACAAACACAACTTACGTGGTGCTGACTTCTACTTTTGAAAGGTATTCCAAATATTATATCACAATGATGAATAAGGAACAAAAGTCTTAGGCATTTTCAGCTGTTGTGCAGAAACACGCTCTTTCTTGCTTGATACCAAATATTGTATGTACTGCTTGCTAGGGTGTCTTTTCTTGATTTGTGAACACTTACACGTTTTTTTGTAGGATCAATTTAAGGTCAGTGTAATGAACAAATTGAAGCTTTTGAACCTTTGCTAGTAATCAGCAGACCAGAAAACTATGAAATGGAGACTGAAAAAAATAAATCACTGCACTTAGACATCACAGTATCCTGGTGCATGTCATTACTTTGGCAGGACAAAGTTGAAACGTTCAAATCTTTTGCTGTACTAACAGATTATTTTAATCTCAATTATTTTATTACCATAAAACCACATGAAGTCTATTCAATTTTGAGACTTCCTGTAGCCACAGACCTGTAAGAAAGTATACGAGTGTGTACTTAATGGTACTATTCTTAGTTTTTATGTTTAGTGTTTCAAATGTCTTCTTCAGTCTCTAGTTTTCTGGTCTCTAGGGCACCACTGTGTACATCAAAATTCTGACAACTTTTTTTTAGGTGTGAGCAGTGACACCTGGTGTTTGCTGTTTTGTAGTGACGATCTTACTGTGTTCAAGATCGTCTAGTTTAGAAGCTTATGATACTAAGTAAAAAAGGAGAAACCAAAGCATTTCCTTTGTTTTACAACATGGGTTTTATTCTTTTCTTACAGGTTTGCTTTTCAGAGTAGATACACCTTTTTAGAAGACTGAAATTATAGAATCATATAGTTTTTGTGAACATGGTATTACCTTGATTTTGAAGACTTGACTTTCATTAATTCTTATGGATTCTGGGTGGTTGCAATTTTAATACTTCAATTCTTGGCACTAGGAAAAATTAAATGAAACTATTTAATGAATCCGTTACCATTGAAGCAAGTTATGAACTGTCATGCAAAGAGAAGGAGCCTCTGGGGTTGCAGCGTTTAATGCATTACACGGTCATCTTGCCAATGTAGTCTTTGATAGGTATTGAAGTGTTAGGTGCCTGCTTAAAACGAAACTGTTAAATAAGAGTTAATACAAATAAACCACAAATTCAGTTTCTGTTCTTTCAAAAAAAAAAAAAAAGTTTTTCTCAAAATGTTGTGATGTTAGTCTGAGCCGTTGATCTAAGGCACAAGTGGAATCATACTTGTGTATTAATTTTAAAGTTAAATAACCCTTTCATGAGTTTGTCCTATTTCTTCCTTGAACAAGTCAGTTTTGTGCCTTATGAAACTTTACGAAAATATTTCTTTTGAAGGATTCGATTCTGGGTGTAAATAGGTAGACATGGGTCATTCATCAGCAATGGGAAGAGAAGCTAAATATTGCACTGTTTTTAATCTCCGGTAAATCGTCGGGGGAAGTGTTGTTCAAATGTAAAGGAGGAAGGTGTTTCAAAAAAAGAAAGAGAATGGATATATGTGAGCCAATATACTGAAAGAATTTGATTCCATCATCTCCCAAACGTTTTGTTTCTAACCCTGATACACTATTGAATTTCAGTTTGTTTTAGGATTGGATTTCTCCATTCAGCACTGAAAAATATATTTGTAATCCTCAGTAGGTTTTAATGCCTATAATAGTATGAAACCCAATTCTAATATTTCTTTTAATTAAGGTGGTTTTTGAACTATTGCTTTTTAGGGTGGGTATGGAGAGACCTGTGAAGTCTTAATACAGTATCATCCTCGACTTTTCCAGACAATTATTCAAATGACGCAGAATGAAGATCTACGGGAAAACATGGTAATACAGTATTATGTTTTTTTATAGTTGCCGATCTGTCTGTGTTGTGGAGATCTGATCGCTTAATATGAGTGTCCTAATTAGAAGACACTACCAGCAGTTCACTGTCAGTACCACAGCGATTGACCACTATGTACTTTTCTTTCCCCCATGGAAAATGTATGTTCTTCACATAGTTTTAAACACAAGAATTTGGGATTAAATGTAGGTTCTGTTTTAATTTAGCGTTCTAACTTTGTATATTTGCCAAAGTGATCTAGACAGTGTAAGTATTGAAAGAGCAGACTTGTTGCAAGCTTCAGTACAAAGGTGCTGGTAGAGCATTCTATATATATACCATTACTTTGTGTAATGAGGTCTATTTTCCTTCATTTAGTGGTTATCTGCAGATATGGTTATCTGCAGATAACCACTATTCTAGGATGTGTCTTGAGGCTTGAATCATCTAGAATGAACCTGGACATTCAGAGTATGAGAACTCATCTGTATGAGGTTGCCTTGTACAATTAGAGTGTAAAAGATTGCAGCTGCAATTTCATTTGGTTATTATCACTGTAGATGAAACTACTCTGTTCCTTTTTCAGTGGTTCTTCTATACCTTGTTTCTTTTGTTATTGTGGGGCAGTGTAATCTAAACCAAAGAAAAGAATTTTTGTTTCTTATTGTGTAGGGGGAAGGAAGCATGGGGTGCTTTTTTCACTTCCAAATCTAGCTGGCTGTTGGTTTTTAATGTATTGTTTGCTTAAAAATAATTCCAAACAATCTTACAAACTGCAAATTAAAAAAAAAAAAAAGAAAAAAGAATAGATTTAGTAAGGTATTGGCTGCCACTTCACTGAACTTGTTTTGCTGTATTTTTGAAGTTTTTATTGTTCTCTGTAATCCTATTACTTCCACTAAAAGACTGAGGATTTATAAGTCAGTGTTTAAATTTGTGAGACAGGGTTGAGTTTTACAAAGTAAGAATTCTCAAAGTGTGTATTAGAAACGTGGGGAGATGGTGTAGATGTTTTCAAATAAAAAAAGACAGTTAAAGGACTAAGGCCATGGAACAATAAAGACCTGCAGAAAGGTAAATGGGAAAACATACTATCGAATATTGTAGAAACAAAGTCAGTAAACAAGAAAAAAGAATGTTTCGTCTGTCTGAGTAATGGTGGAGGTGTGTGCAAAACCAAGATCTGAATGAAAGGATATGCAAAATATGTTAGAAAATACATGGTACAGTTATGCTTCATTGCCAAAATGGAAGCATATTTTAAGTATGTTTTTCTGTGGCCAAGTCAGAGCTTGTCTGCCCAAAGTCTTGGATAATGACCAGTTCATATTTTCTGAAAGTGATGTCATGAAGAAACTAGATGTATGTTAGAAATCAGGACTCACCTCCTGGAGAGCAGCTCTACCTCCTGGAGAGCAGCTCTGTGGAGAGGGACCTGGGAGTCCTGGTGGACAACAGGATGACCATGAGCCAGCAATGTGCCCTGGCGGCCAAGAAGGCGAATGGCATCCTGGGGTGCATCAAGAAGAGTGTGGCCAGCAGGTCGAGGGAGGTCATCCTCCCCCTCTACTCTGCCCTGGTGAGACCGCATCTGGAGTACTGTGTCCAGTTCTGGGCTCCCCAGTTCAAGAAGGACAGGGAACTGTCCTTTGCTGGAGAGGGTCCAGCAAAGGGCAACGAAGATGATTAGGGGATTGGAACATCTCTCCTATGGAGAAAGGCTTAGGGACTTGGGTCTCTTTAGTCTAGAGAAAAGAAGATCGAGGGGGGATCTTATTAATACTTACAAATACTTAATGGGAGGATGCCAGGGGGATGGGAGCAGTCTTTTTTCAGTGGTGCCCAGTGATAGGACGAGGGGTAATGGGCATAAACTTGAACATAGGAAGTTCCATCTTAACATGAGAAGGAACTTCTTTACTTTGAGGGTAGTGGAGCACTGGAACAGGCTGCCCAGAGAGGTGGTGGGGTCTCCCACTCTGGAGACATTCAAAACCCGCCTGGACGCTGTCCTGTGTAACGTGCTGTAGGTGACCCTGCTCTGGCAGGAGGGTTGGACTAGATGATCTCCAGAGGTCCCTTCCAACCCTAACAATTCTGTGAATTCTGTGAATTCTGTGAATTTTAAATGTTCGTGACAAACTGGAAAAATTATCAACAGACTGCAGGGAGAAAGATACTGCCTTAGGCATTTGTAGCTACAGAGGCAACTGAACCCTCAGGAAAAACTTTCACATGGTCAAGGACAGTGAAGCATTAGAAGAGATCACTTAGTGAAGGGCTTCCAGACTAGGTGATGTCTAAAAACCAGCCGGGCAAATTGGGCAAGCCAGTTTGGATTGCAGATACAAGTGCTCCTGCCTTAGGGGCAGATTGCTGGACTAGATTACCTTTGTGAGATTCCTTTTCATTCCACCTTTCTATAGTTCTGTGGGAAGGATTACTGAACTTTCTGTAAGTGAGAGAGAAGAGAGTAAACAAGGATGTCATATGAATGTATGAAGAGTTAATGTATCTGAAAAAAAAACATCTAAGCTAGAGAAGAGTGTAGAACAAAGGATCTGAAGACAGGGCAGTGCCTGCGCATTTGCAACATCTAGTCTTTGTGAACCAAGCGATGGTATTAGCAAAAAGGAAAAAAATGGCAATTTTGAGAAGACGGTAATCATAACACATGTTGATTAGCAGGGTATGACTCTTATTAAGGGAAGGACATTCAGTATCTTGAGCAAAAATGAAGGTTGTGAGAGCAAACTCTAGGATCCAGGGTTCATTTACGCTGTCATAAACTAACCAGGAGTGAACTGGGGAGACAGATAAATTATGAATTATGAAACTCAAAATATGCTCTTAGCTTTCAGAAGTTGAAAGTGTATCCCACTCACTTTTCAGATGATAATAAGTTGTTCTTATGAATTAATAATACATGGTTAAGCATTCAGCATTCCTAGCATTCTATAATATTACATGTCCTGTAGTAAGTACATTGACACTAGAATGTATATCTTCTCAGTGATCTTTTATAAATTATAATGAAACATTAACTGAGGTTAGATTAGACGCTGGACAATGTAGACCTACATTAATATTGCTAGATATTAATTCTTAGGTGATAATGTTCTAAATTAAACGTTGGTCTGATGCTCCATGACACTATGCAATTTCTTTTGTTTTAATGTATCAGTTGCGTCAAGTTCTGGAACACTTGTCTCAGCAGAGCGAAAGCCAGTATCTTAAAATCCTAACAAGTCTTGCTGAAGTTGCTACAACAAATGGTCACAAACTGCTTAGGTAAGTGTGAAAGGATCATGAGTGGGTTGATAAGCTACCTAGTAGTTAGTGCTACTTAATAGTTTTAATAATCTAAACTATCTGATGCTGGGCACGTGCTGGGGTACATGCATCTCAAATCTGATTCTGTATGAGAACACCTGTTTAAATCAGTGTATTCATGAGGACTTCAGGAGAGAAAGTTGGTGTCCTTGTGTAGCTGCTGGTGCCTAGAAGCTTGAGTTGCGGGGAAGTGTATTTTTTGTTTGGTTAGTTTGGCTATGTCAGCTCTAGGAAGGGAAGCTTTTTAGCCAGCTATCAATCATTCCTTTATTTTCCTCTCTCGTCTTCTCTTCCATATCTTTGCTTTCTGCATGCTTTCTTTGTATGTTTGAGGAGACTTCTCTTACTTCAGACACTTGTCTCATGTCTGCTGGCTCTGATTTCCTTCCATGGCTACTAATACGTGAGACCAAAATTTCATGTACCAGTGTGCTGTCTCAGCAGCATAAGGAGCAGGTACTTGGGGAAACGCATAAAACAGGCACTTGGGGAAACACATAAAACAGGCAAGCATATTTTTCTAGTATGCTCTCCTCATTTTTGTGGCATTTGTTTGAGGGAGTCTGTGCAAAATTCCTCATCGGTAATCTGTTGGAACACCGCTAAGATTTTGCTGCTTTCAAAAGCTAGCAGAATTTGCTCTGACCTTTATGCTTTATGAGAAGCTAAGAAAATCTTTTCTGAAAGAGGTCAAGAGCCTGAAAGCATGAGTGGAAGTTCCTTACAAACATGTTCTGTCTGGCTTTTGGGAAATGAGAGGTTTAAGAGTGTTCCGTAACCAGAGAGGCCTGTCAGGATAGGTTGTAGAGGAATAAGACCTTGAATGCTTCTTTTCAACTGTGGCCGGGCCATGAGGAGCACGTCAGTTAAACGGATACTAAATAATATATTCTTAGTTCTAGGTGTGGGGTTTTTTTTTCCCCTTTCTCATCAGTCATGTTAAATTTGGATGGAGCTTGTAGATAGCAGGTCAGAACTCCTAGGTAATGCTAGGAAATTCATGACTCCATTCATCATAATCTTGTTCTGATGCGTGTTTGCCTCGATGAATGAGCATAAAAGACTTAAACCCCTCAACTACTGTTTGTCGTTAAAGTGCATAGACATATTAATGACATTTTGTTGCTACAAAGATAACTTTTTGAAGAAGTTTAGCTGTTATTTGGCTTCAATGTGTAATCAGCTTAACTTGTAATGCATTCCTTTTGTCTCCAGACTTCATTAGAGCCAATAGATCTCCCACAAATGAACTGTGATAGTGTAAAACCATTCTGCAGGAAAGGGTTTCAAACTTGCTTTGTATAGGGACATTGCCAGAAGATGTGGTAGCTGGATTAGATCATATGAGGCAGTATTTATTTCTATTTCAGTGTCTTCCAAGGTAAATTAAACTGGTTGTGTGTTTAGATTTGATTTATTGCTGTTATTGCTCCTCTTTATTGAGCAGTGTTCCCTCGGTATGGCTGTAGAAACAGTATCTATGTGCCTGTACTGTCGCTGAATTTGAGCCGGTGCGTACTCCTGTACTGCTGCATGTGGATTTACTAGTGGAGGCTGAAGACAAGTTGGAAGCTTTGCATTGCATTGGAAGGGCAGGCATTTCTAGAGATGCCTGTACTTAGGGCGTCCTGTGGACTCTTACTGGCTCACGTCGCTTTGGTACTTTGTAATATGTTACAAGGGAAATGGAATTATTGTCTTTGTCTATTACACGAAACAGTTTCACAAAAGCTGTCTCTCTCTTCTTTCCAATTCTGTTCCCTGTCAGAGGCCTCGATCTGTACTTGAACTCAGTCTTTCTCAGTTGCTTTATTACTAACACTAGGAGGATGAAGGCAGTACTTGGTGAATACAGACCTCTGAGCTTGGGCCTCTTTCCGCTCCCTCCTTCCAACAAATACTATGTAAAATGCACTTTGTACACTAAAGCCTCCAATAATGATACTTGGCTGAACTAGTATCACCACGGTTAAGTTTCCTGGGTGCTATCCTGCAGCCCATTGCTGTTGGGTTTATTGGTTGGTTAGTTCAAAAGTGTCTTAAGTTGTTTTTGTCATGCCTCTAGAAGGTAGGTTGGAGTGCCACCAAGCTTCTGCCTGAGGACTTCTGCTTGGAACACCAGCAAGGAGCCTGTTCAGTTAGCATTACCTCCATCACGTATTTCCTCTTTCCAAGAAATAATTGTATTATGACATGATTTGGTCTTGCTGGTGCAGATTTGGCCTGGCTGGATGTTTACAAATATGCTAGTAAAAGCTTCAGTAAACTATTAAGAGCACTTTAAACTTTTCCTGTTTATGTAAGTCCTCTTCCTGGACACCAGGAAATTTAAACTAAAATTTCATCAGGAAAACACTGCTGCTAGGAGACGGTAAACCTCAATTGAAATGTTGTTTTTTTTTTTTTCCAATACTTAAGTTAGCTTCTTGAGTTAGCTTCTTGTATTCATACATTCTTTTGGCACTCAAGCAAAGATTTTTGTAAATGCTGATTTCTGGCTGTGACCAGAGCTTCTGGTAACAGAATTGCAGCCTGCCAGTCAGGGAATTCTCATTACCTGGTTGAAAACCTGACATGCCTACTTTTGCACTGTTTACTGTTTGTATTCCTTTCTTAATCTAGATTTACTGAAAACTTAATCTGGTTGAATTCGAAGTTGTCACAAGATAGTTGTACTTTATCAGTTTGGTAGCATTCTTAGTGTGTGGCTTTTTGAAATTAACACCTCACTGGCAATTGTTAAAATGTGATGCAGTAAACAAGTAAGGCTTTTGCTTTTACCCATACCGTAGGGAGAGTGAGGTCATGATAAAGGTACTATGATGTTACAACTAGCTATGTTTCAGATTTGTGAATTAATGGATTTATAATTGCATCAGAGGTTTATAGCATCCTCTGAGGTGTCAGTTTTCTGGTGTATACTGATCTTATGGTTAAAAAGCATGCTTTTAAGTTGCAAATACTTTAAGGATAGAATTGAATATGTACTCACTTGTGTAGTATTTATAAGTGAGTAGACTTCAGTGGAAAAAGTTTCAATTTCTTGCAGTTTTTGCTATGTGTTCAAGATAGAAGAATTCTTACTGCTTGGGGTTTAAGGAAAGAAAAGTAAGTTGAATTTGATGGAGAAGTTTCTGCTTGTCCATGAACTCATGAATATGTCAGATTCTACACTGTATTGGTGCAGAGTTCAGCGTTGGCCTGTTCAGCTAAGAAGGCATAAAACGTTTAATGTATTTATTAGATAAATAAAAAGCACACTGGTACTTTAATGTAGTATGTTCTAGATCATATCTCTCTTGAGTAGAAAAGGTGCCATATTTGCCATTTTGATCCCTTGTCTAATTGAGCTAGTTAATGGGAATTTAGGATAGTAGCTGGTGAGAATGGGATGTGGTGGCTTATCTACTTAGTACACTTTTATCATTGGATACTGTATTTTCTGGAATGAAAACATTTTCTACTGGATATCAGAATGTTTCATACACTGAGATCCTTACTTCATAAACTGAGATCATTACCGTAGTAAGTTGAATTTCTTACCAGTGGTTCATAAGAAGTGTACATGTGTATAAAAATAAATGAAGTATTTTGCAAGATCTGGAATTTGCTGTGCTTATTTCACTTCTAGTTAAAATTTTGCGTATGTGTTAGTAAAATTGTAATGCTTATGTTTGACATTTGGGGCTGGTTCAGGAAAGAAAAATTAAAATTCATTAGGGTTTAAAGCTTAGGGTTTTTTCAAGTGTGTGTGTCAGACCCTACCATTAGATTGCTTACTCCTTAATATACTAAATTGTTTCATCTAGGAAAAGAAACTTAAATATTCCATTTTTTCCCTCAGCTTGTCAAGTAATTATGAAGCTCAAATGAAGAGTCTCTTAAGGATCGTGAGGATATTTTGCCATGTCTTTCGCATTGGCCCATCCTCTCCCAGTAATGGAAATGACATGGGCTACAATGGAAATAAAACTCCAAGAAGTCAGGTGTTCAAGGTCAGAAAAGTATATGATGTTGTTAGGAAGATAGACGTTAAAGAGATGAATTTCACAAAGCATGCATTCATTAATCAGACATCTCATGAACAGGAAGTAAGTTTGGTTGATGTCCCTATCCCTTCTTAAGTTAAGCCTACCTCTTTCCTTCTCCTTAATGATTTTTTTTTTCCCCTCCACTGGATTCATTTACCACTGGTGCACATCTCATCTTATGATTTCTGTTTATTTCTTGTTGAATGTATTGTTTATTAGATGTTGAAGGCTTAGTTACCCAGCTGGTTTTGGTAAACTTTGTTTTTATTTTTATTATTTAATTTAAGAGTGTAGTAATCTCAAAATGTGGTAATATTAATATAATATATTGTATTAATGTGATTTAAAAGTGGCATTTGGAGAATCATTGGGAGTTCTGATCATTTAGTTTTATCCAGCTTGCGAGATAAATGGAAATAATTAAATTCTTAATCTGATCATTGTTTTTGCTATGGTCATGAAGTTTTTTCCCCAAGTTGTTCTTGAATTTTATTATTACATGCTTTGAAACATACCAGCTTACTACCACCCTCACAAGATTATTGATTTATAGCTGTTTTCAAACACTTGGTTTAGCTGCTTGCCACTTAAATGTTGAATTACTGAAGGGTTTTCTTTATACTTGTTGGTTGAGGGACTCTCTCTGTAGAAAATCATAGCTTACCTTTCTGTAAAGCAGTTCTGGTTTCCTGTGTTCCACTCGGTCTGCATTGGGTATATAACTGACATACTATTCAGAGCACATAAATAATTAGAACTGAAGGATAGTGTCTTTTTTTTCCCCCTTATCTCTCTCCATCCTCCTAAAGGGTACAGTTCATATCACCAAATTTAGATGCCAATGATTACATGAGAATATTCCTTAACCTTTGCATTTCTTTCAGGGTGTTCTGAAAATGGTATTTTGAAATCACTGCATTCATTTGACAGTATGGTGTGTTCTTCAGGTTACTTCTAATGACTTACAAGACCAAGCTATATTGATAAGGTCATGAAAGATGACACTCTTAATTGCAGCTATATTTAGTTAAGTAGCTCAGTTTTTGTTTGCACAGAAGGAAAGTATTAGATTATTTAAAAAAAAAAGCACAAATATTTGTTTCTCTGATAGCAACATAGTTATAATTTATAACAAATTTATTTATATAATGAATAGAAAACTAGTGCTGGAGTATGAAATATACTGTGTACAAAATGTAATGCATTGTACAGTACACAATGTAATAATTGTCCTTTAGAGTTGTTGACTAAAATATGTTGAGCTAGATTGGCATATTGTGAGTTTAACCAGATTTCCATTTTCAAAACACAAAGCCCTACCCAAATCACAAGAATCACTTTAGTATTAAAGGCAGCGTTTTCTAACAGTTTTAATGAAAATTGGTTTAAATATACCAGATTAAATAACAAGCAGATGTTAAATGCATTTAATACAGGAGTGATCTGCAGTGAGATATTCTGTTACCTTTCCGTGTAGATTTTCTGCTTCCTTTTTTTCTTCAAGGTTTTAGGAGTAGCTGACCTCATCTCTTTCCATTTTGTTTGCTCGTAGCCCAAAAAGGAAAAAAAAGGTTTCATGCTTTTTAACTCCAGATCATTTCAGAACTCACTATACAACAAACAAAAACATTCAATTGCAATTTGCGAAGGAAATTGTATTTCAGCAGAATCGCTTATCTGTGTGCTCAAACTACTTTGTATGCTGAAAGAATTGTTTCTCAATTTAGTATGGAGTTAAGTCTTTTGCAGTAGACTTATATTACACAACTGGCACAGTTGTTTCAGAAAATATCAGTAATTCTTAATTGTGTAAAACCAACATCTATATTTCTTAATAAATGAGCAAAATATATACTGGCTGTTGCATTAGCTAACAGAACAGAATGATTTAAGACTGATTATTACTATTATTTTAACTTAGTTATTTTAGAAGTATTAGAACTGAGGCAGCCCTTCATTAGGGACACTGTAGTCCTCATGATATTTTTAAGATTGGTTTGAACTTAAAAATACAAAACTGCTGATGAGAACTTATTCTCATTTGGGAATGGGGCACACTGGCCTGGGAACACTTATGTTAATTTTTGGTTGTGGTTGGATTTGCCTGTTTTTCCCTGAATTTACAGTAACTGGGTAGTGGGAGATGAGACATAGTGCTGAGTCAATTGGGTGACTTCCCGTTCTCTTTTATTCCTACCTTCCCTTTCCTTTTTCTTTTTTGTCCTTTCCTTGAGAACGGAATTGTGATGATCCCTTTTGCCTTTTGGGAGAAGGGGAAAAAAGCCCACTATATCTCTAAATTATTGCAAAGGTATGAAGGCTACTTGAAGATCTGGCAGTTGTATGTCTTCATTGGTGCCAGTACTTGCATGTGGGACATGCAGGTCTGTGGAAAAGAACTCCTTTTCTGTTTTTTGTTTTATTTGAGTTTTCTTGAATGTAGGCTGTATAACTGTTTAGTACAGACTATTAAGGAAACCACAGAGGTTGCTACTCCAAAACGGGAGTTAATTCTGTATTAAAAAAGTCAATGTGGAATGTAAAGATTTTAAATTTGAGATCCATATTGCAAATTTTAGAGGCAAGTAGCTTTAAATTGGAATTTGCTGCTAATCTTAAAATCAGTTGTGGGGGTAAATATTGTATGTAGTTTGAATTTTGATACAGGTTTTATGGGGAAAAACAAGTCTCAGACTGTTCATGTCCCATGTCTTGAGTACTTTCCAGAGTACAAGAAAGTGGCACAGGTCACCACCCACTTCTTTGAATGCTGTTTATTTGTGCAAGTGTCTCGATATATAGGAAGTGTCTCTTTACTATATAGGAAGCTAATCTGTTGTTCAATAATGTCTTCTTTCAAGAATGGACCTAGAAACTTTTATCTGAGGAGTATTGAGGGTAGCAGTGGCAGGAGTTCTGTCTTGTGGTACCCTTGTGGGATATGCGGGGGAACATTATCAGGCCTTACTGCATGATGTAAGGAATTGTTTCCTTTCCTTCTGAATGCACTGCCATTAAGTCCAAATATCTCTGTACCTGATGACCTTTAAAGTTGTACTTCATAAGTCCTTTTAAAAAGCTGGTGCAAAGTTATGTTTTACCCCGTATAAGAAATGAAGAAAAACTTTTTTCTGACTTTTGTTAATGATGTGTTAAGGCTTTCTATGTTAGTATACTGACTGAACATATTTTGAAGAGTTGTCAGTGTAATGTAGCTTGGAAGGGACTGAAAACATGGGTATATCTTGATCTGAGGCTACTGAGGAATGTTATTGCTTGATAAGGACAAGAAAATCACAGGGCCATCTTTGCTTTACTGAAGTTCCCTGTGTAATTCATTACAGGCCTGGTCAATTCAGGCATATGCAAGTGCTTAAAAGTGGAAACACTAGCTAATTAAGACACATCTTGTACTGATCTTGCAAGAAACAAAATAGTCATTGAATTTTGACACCGAATCTTGAAAAAAGCTACTGCTAGCTCAAATGAGATCCTACCAGTGAGAAACTTTGTGAATAGTAATTTTGACCAGGTTTACATTCGTTACTTTTTCATGTATTGCTCTTTCAGTGGCTGTTCGGTATGATCACGTATTAGGGAAACTTGTTGCAAAATCTCCCTGACTAGTTGAACAAAGTTGGGAAGCCCATAACGTTTTTCCCTCATTTCAGATACTAAGATTCTTTTCTAGAATTGAATAGACTTCTCTACTGTGACACAGTCACTTTGTGGATTAGTGATCTCCTGTTCCCTGTGTCTTAAAAGATTAACTATGTCACCTGGCAAAAGATTTTTCTCCAACATTGCAGTTTGAATATGGGTTTGATTTGTAGGGTCTTGGGTAAAGAGGAAGGAGTTGTATAGCTAAATCCTCACATGTGAGAGATGAGGTGTGCAGCTGTAAAAGCTTGGCAGTTGATCAGACTCAGATGTATAATTGCAAAGAAGCTTTTCTGAAATGTGAGATACGAAAACTGAAGGTTGAGTGGAGGTTTGTGTTTAATATATGGTTTGTGGTAAGAATAGACTGAAGAATGCTGACTTGTAGTTTTGAAAAAGTGTTGGTAATGGTTTGATTGAATATGTCCATATTATGCTTGAAAAGGTCTGATCATGCATGCTAACATAAAATGCTGACAGCCATGGATATGGAGGTGGTGGGCAGTGTTTAGAGGAGTGCTTTATAGCCTGAAGTTAAACTAGAAAAAAAGAAAGGGAAATGTTAAAGTTGCTATGCTTGACTACGCTTCTGCATGAGTTTGTGATTAGAATCTGTGAAAAACTAGCTTTGGAAAAACAAATCAGTTGTGAGAGTTCTGAAAGGCACGCGAAGTCTGTGGGAAGTAGAAGATAAAACACAAGATATCAGCAGAAAAATGGTGTCTGGCAAGGTAATAATTGAAAAGTTTGGGAGAAGAAAACTACATTTTAGTATTCTCAGAAATAACTACCTGTCTCATGAGTTACATGTTAAGAACACAGTTGCATTTGAATTCGTCCATGTATTCAATGAATCCTATTTTCCATTAGAAAATTTTTCTATGTTATGTTTTGTGGTTAAGGTCTGCCAGGTAGGTCTTGGAAAGAAGCTAACTTGATCCTGCATGGCAGACATTTATGTAGAAAATGGTAACCACGCTGGAGGCATTCAGATCATCATCTAGAGAAATGTGTGGTCACTAGGAGTGCAATGATTGAGTATCATACAGTATGTTTAGCAAAGCCTACCAGTCTTGGAGATCAGTCTGGCTTCCCCCAAACTTCTTATTGGGAAAAAATGAAAGCATAACGGTAAATTTTTTTAATGGTAAATTTCAACAGATTTTTTTTTAATACACAGCTGTTATGAGAAGTAATTTAGTGTGTGCTGAGAGTATGTCACTATTGGGTGAACTGGTGGTGCTCCAGAGAGCGTAGACTTCTGGTATGGTGTGCTGCGAATAGTTCTTAATTTTTAAAGGCACCTTTAGAAGATGAGAACATAGTTTTCAATATCTGCTAAGTCTTTGAATGCTTTATTTGGTGAAAGATGTTGATGAAATAGTAAAGTATGTTAAAAAGCAGTGCATTTAGAAGTTCACTCTTACTTTTGGAATGCTATGAAAGACTTAAGTCAGAATTGCTTCCCTGTAGGATACACATCCCTGTGCTTGCTAGACTGTATACTTGTGAAAATGTCCCCTTAAACACCATTAAAGGACAGCACAGTCAGCCCTCATGTTTTTTGAAATGCTCATGAGACAGCCACAGGTCTGTCAGCCCTTTCTCTCCTCTGTAGTAGGCATGCACCTCAGAGCAAATGTGTAATGAAGGAATTGTACCAGATTTTGATTATATTGTTTTAAGCTGGTGGTAGTGAATAAAGAGTGACTTTGTTCAAATAAAATGTGTAGCTTTAAAAATTGATATGTGATTCTACTGATACTTGCTGCTATTTCATAGAATCAGGTATTAGTGACCCTTACTCTTACATTGGAGGTACTGTCAAAATGAGTTGTATGAGCTCACACTATGCACAAAGCACATCTTACTAAACGTGTGCATGAGTCTGAGCCTCAGTGGTGTTTTCTGGGGTTTGCTCCATCTACCTGGTACACGGAGCTTCTTCGACCGGCCCTTAAAAAACCCCAAAACCTGACACACTCTTATTCTGGAAACTTGACATGTGTGTATTACTGTCTCTCTGCTTGACTGCAGCAGTCAGGCAGTAATGTGCTATGTAACAACCATGAGACCAAACTCTGTTAAATAGTTGTTTTTTCACCCTTTCTAAATTATTTTATCTTTATTCCATCTGTGGCTTGATTATTTTCCTTCTATATGAAATTTTCTTTCTGTGCTCTATGGCTACAAGTACAGAATTTTTTATGAGTATTTGACTCTTATCTCTAACATGAATTCTAAAGGATCATTTAAAGCTTTTAAATGTGCATGATATTTATTTGCCTTAAGAGGATTATCACATCATTAATATTATCTAATGTCCATGCATTTCTTTTTTGTCTGTTTTTGCATGTGTTTATTGCAGCCACTGGAACTGCTGTGGCATTCTCTAGATGAATGGCTCGTTCTTATAGCCACAGAGCTGATGAAAAACAAAAGGGACTCAGCCAACATTACTTCTATTTTACTGAAGCAAAAAGGACCAGATCACGAGGATGCTACTCCTACACCTTCCTTTGCCGCTGCAGGAACTGAGGGCAGAGAAGAGCTATCCTCTGACGCTGGCGAGTCAAAAACATACGATGTTACTGGGAAGCAGGAAGCTTGTGCTGATGGCCAGGATGTTATCTCCATGACAGCGAACAGGCTAAGTGCTGTCATTCAAGCCTTTTATATGTGCTGCTCCTGTCAGATGCCTCAGGGGTAAGGAGGGGATCCTGTTTATTACCTAAACTATTACCATTTAAAAATCACATACGCTTTCTTGGAAGAATATTGGTGCTGACCAGATGATATTAGTGACAGTCAACGGTATGCTTTTTAATGCTTTCACTAGTTCAATTATTTGAATGATCTCCCCGCCCCCCCCCAGCTTTAATGGCACCAAAAAGCACAGCATGTTTTCCATAGTGCTGCTGCCTGTGAATGTAGTGGCATTGGGACAGATTTTGTATTGAATGTCTAATGGCTCTTTGTAGGATACAAAGATGGCTCTTTTGTGGGTTACTTGCAGGTAATGTAATTTTGATCTCTTGAAACCTAGCTGTTCTTGCTGTTGGTTCTTAATGTGAAATTATTCTTAAATTTAGTGTGATTATCCAACAACAGCTCAGAAAAAAATGTGAATTATCTTTGTGTATGAAAGTGGTGGCTGAAGCAAAACTTGTTTGGCTATATTACAGAAGTTTATAACAAAGAGAGTTCAATCTCAAAGTAATGCTGACTTTGAATTCTGTCCTGGGTTGGGAAACATAGTTTTAGGTGGAACAGGCACTACAGTGTAGGTAAACTTAATTCCATAAGTATCTGGTTTAAAAATAAAAAAAAGCATGTACACAGTCTTAGTGAAGAAGACTTCAGTGAACAGAAGTCTTAGTCTATCCAAGATTCCTATGGATTATATTTGTGAACTTTCAAGGAAAGGATCCTTTGACCGACTTGAGTGGAGGATTAGGCAAGTATGGTGGTATTACAAGCTCCCTGAGGAATCTGGAAGCAAGGCTCCTACTACATGACAACTCTGTTATTCCCAGCCACTAAGGGTTTTTCTTTTCTGCCAAACCTAGTGGAATAAAAGCTTTCAAGTCAGCCAGTACTGTTTGTCTGGGTCAAACTCCTCTGTGGACACTCTGGAAGACGATCTGGGGATCAGCATGTTCCACAAGCACCTCAGTGCTTTCACTTTAATTTTCCTTCACCTTGAAAAAGGAACTGCTGATTAGCCATTTCCCTTGAAATTTCCATCAAACCTTGCTAAGAGAAGATGCCAGTAAAGTATTATTTACAACAGCCAAATGAAAAGCAGAAATGTTTATAGAAGCGATTAAGTACGGTGTCTCATGTGTTCCCCCCACCTCCCCCCCAGTATATCTCTCTATACCAAAAATCAATTGGAGAGGTGACTGTCTCCCTGTGTCCAGGTGACTTGCTGATGGACGTTGCCTAATGGGTCTGTCCCCGTGCATAATTTACGCTTCAGGTTAGGGAGAACTCCTGTGGATACTACCTAAGTTTAATTGAGAGTTGTTATCCTAGAAGCCAGGAGAGTGAGAACTGTTTCAGTGACAACTGGGAGAACTCCCTAGGATGCAGGAAAGTAAGGCAGAGCACACCTGAATTCTGTGTTGCTTTAGGGCTTTTCCGAACTGCATAGAGAAGTACAAAGATCTGAGACTTACTGAAGTTTTCATATTAATAGGAGCGAATGGCACAGTGGTATAACTCAGTACTGCTGCCGTCTTCAAATAACATTTGAAATTATAACAAATGACATTTTCAGACAAAATAGTTTTAAAAGGCTCTAATTTTAGATTTGGTTGTCATTATGTTTAATGGAGGAGAGTAAACAGAGCTCATAGTTTTCCATTGTTCCTGATATTCATACAATAAAGATGGCATTTCATGCTTAAATGGAAAATTAGCTGGTTAACATTTGAAATACTGATGTTATTTTCTTTTACTTGCCATGATTACTTTTATTCTGCAAATGCTGGAACAGGCTACCCAGGGAAGTGGTGGAGTCACCATTCCTGGAGGTATTTAAAAGATGTGTAGATGTAGTGCCGAGGGACGTGGTTTAGTGGTAACTTGGCAGGGCTAGGTTAATGGTTGGACTTGATGATCTTAAAGGTCTTTTCCAACCAAAACGATTCTGTGATTCTATGAGTCTATGTTGAATCTAGGCATTCTTTGTTAATATACTGAAATACAATGTTCCAAGTTTTCACCATCAAAACGGACAAGTGTACACTAAGGGTTTTTTTTCTCTTCTCTGTATATTGCATCTTACAGCTTGGCAATTTACAGGTAGAGAGAGTTCATTGCCTTTCAGGGAAAACTGTCTTTTAGTTGTTTAATATTTTCAAATCATCTCTCAGACCAGAAGTGTGTTTAAAATGTTCATATTTGGTCTCTGGGAGATTTTATTTGCTTGTTTGGTTTTTTTTGTGTGGATGAGGGGAAGAATATGGTGAGGCTTGCTTCTTCAAAACAGACTAAGGGAGAGAAGGAAAATAGCTCAGTTTTATATAAAATGAGCTGCTCTTGTCTAA
>NW_009661374.1:1755550-1796554 GCF_000708025.1 Charadrius vociferus | reverse complement strand
TGTAGGGAATGGGAAGTTCTGCTATTTTTCACAACCTTTCAAGGCACTTGATGAGAGGGTTTTATCTTTGTTTGCAAATATTCATTAGCTTTTGCTGAGGATAAAGGATCCAGTTAAGAAATTCTCTTTTTAAAAAATGCAGAACATAGTTGTAAATAAATGGAGTAAGATTTGCACTTATGTTAATCCTTCCCTTGTTCTCCAGATATATATAGGAGAAAAAATAAAATTCTATACTAGTGTATGAGATGCTTGCCTGGCAAGTAGTTTTATTATTTCACGAAGCCATTATATACCACCTTGCCCCCCCCGTTATTAAGTTTGCTAAGTTTGTAATGTTATTGCTTCCTGGCTCTTTTCCTCATATACCACAATTTACAAGGTGAGTGGTGGGAGTTTTATGCAATGGACAAGAATATAGAATAACGTGCATATCATGTATATTGTGCATATAATATCAGTCCTTCCATATATGTGCTTCCATTGTTGTATTGAAAGCTGGAAGGATTCAGTAGAAAAATGTGTATATCCATTAGTTTGAGCTTATTTTGTTTATACAGCTAGTAATAGTGGGCAGGTTGCTTGACCTTGATTATTGGCATTTTTGCCTTTTCTATTAGTTTATTATGAAATCTTAATGCTGTTGCGTATTAAGTTTCATGATTCACTAGTTAAACAACATCAGTTTCTATTTGCATAGTATTTTATTAAAAATACGCAACAATTAATGTAATTCAAATTCTTTTCAACTTCATTAACCAAAAGCGTCTTCTTTGAACAGGATGACATCGCCTCGTTTTATAGAATTTGTCTGTAAACATGATGATGTCCTTAAGTGTTTTGTTAACCGGTAAGCTTCAAGAAATATGGAATTTCTAATTTCTTTTTTTTTCTTTTCCCTAAATATTTCAAACTCATATTTTTCTTGTTACTGAGTTGTATTTTTAGGTTATTGCTGTGGTGTATACCATATGCACTTTAATGGTCCTGCCAAATGCAAGGGAGTGTATATTAATGATTCAGAGCTCAGGCTTAAATGAACTCTTCTGAATATGTAACCGATCCTTTTGTAAGATTCTGTGAGACTTCATGAACAAAATCTTTTTCACAGGGCAGCAGAATAATTTCCTTAATGGATTCTTTCCTCATCTTTGTTCCAAATAAAGCCTTCCCTTTTGAGGCAGATGAAAACTTTCATTCTTCCTTAAACATGTTATACTTAATGCCTTCTTAAAGGAGTCTAAACCATCTTGGCACGCTTGGCTGTCTCCAGAGTTTCTCTCGGATAGCCCACTTTATAACCTTGCTTCTGTCTGGAGAGCTCCTTGTAATCCTCCTTGCTCAAAGGATGAGGTAGTATAAGTCATTTGGAAATAAGAGTTAGGAAAACACTATGAAATAGAAGAGTCTGTTGGAACTTTTCTGTATGAGTAATTGCATTGTCTCTTTATGTAGACTTTGTGTATCATGAAGTGTTATTATTAGATATATGACTAACAGGCTTCTAACCTATTTTTCTTTCAGAAATCCCAAAATCATCTTTGATCACTTTCATTTTCTTCTTGAGTGTCCTGAACTAATGTCCAGGTTTATGCACATCATCAAAGCTCAGGTAAATGTCAGGAGATGCTTAGTTACAACTTCTATGACTATAAAGAGGGTGTTTTGTTTAAAAATAATAATATTTAAAAAAAAGTCCATTTGGGGAGGATGGAGGAACTAACTGCGGCTTCCAGTGCCTTCTCAGTCTGGGATGTTGAAAGATCAGATTAAACAGACATGGCAGCCAGGTTTCTGTGCTGACTCTTTAAAATCCATGTTTAAGTTCATTTGAGATAACCAATGTGAAATGTCTTACAAGTCCAACTTTCAGTTAAACAGAGCTGTCTATTATTAAATCTATTCATGCACATCTGATAGATTGATATTTAAAATGCTGTGCTTTTTCCTTAGTTGACTTATACTTTGAGACAAGCTAGAGGATAAATACACCACTGTTGGTTGATTTGGCTATAGTTAATTAGTGGCAGCTCCTTCAGTGAAACATCATGTTGTCTTCTAACCCTTTACTCTGTTATCTACCATTTCTTTTTTTTTTTTTTTTTTTTTTGAGTAAAATCCTGATGTCTTGCATAACCTAAACTCACTTGTCAGTTCAATGCAGGACATGAATTCAAGACTGAAGAGGTACTCTAGGGAAGACTAGTGTAGTTAAGTGGAAAAATCAGTGAGCAAACCCCCGTATGGAAGTCTGCTGCTTTATATAACCGTAGTGTTAAACATCTGCCATGTTTTCATCACTTACCTTTAAAAGATTGTGATTGTCTACATGTAGCTCAGAGACAGAACTGTGTATTTGTTCTATTACAAATGAAGATGATCTTTGGGCAATAATGGGCTATTTGGAACTCCTTCGTTTAGCACACACTGGTATACTTTTGCTTTGTTCTCTATTTGAAAGGTTCCTTACATTACAATATTTTGGTCAATGACAGAATTTGCTAAAAACAAAGGTAAAATTCCTCTAACCAACCAGAACCTCCTCCCCTCCTAAATAATTCTGGAAGGTCTATTCCAAGAGCTTTATTTCTTTAGTTGTGAACAGTACTGTGCCTTCGTTTTTAGAGGTATGTGTCTTTTAGTAATCCAGTTGCGTTTTTAAGACATGGTGTAGATGTATTGTTTACTTACTCTTTGGTTGAAATGTAAATTTCTGGAATTCATTGCCTATGAATAACAAAGAGACCCTGAGAACTGATACCCTGTTAGATCAGCTAAAAGTACATGCCATGAATTGTGATAGATGAGAGAGGCCATACTTGTGTCATACCTTCCTCAGAAGTACTGCAAAATATTGATCTAAACACTCGGTCAAACAAGCTAGGACCTTCTCACATAGGAATTGCTTTGGAAGGTTTCTTTCTTTGGGCTGTTTTTTTATTGCCATGAACTTTACTACAAATATAGCTTGTTTATATCATTTGTGCTGGTGTGCTGAGCTGTGACTGATAAACAGTAGTGTTACAGAAGCCAATGACTGACGTCTTATCTAGATTCCTTCCCCCTGCACCCTTGGAAGAAGTTTTGTGCTACTTTTCTCCTGTGTGGTGTGAACCGATAGCTGTTTCTGGATAACTGATGGTCTAGTCTTTCGGCATCCCAGCTTTCAGCAAGCACTGAAGAGCATGCCTAGTCCTTTCCTCTTCCCGAAATACTTTATAGCGTCTTGAGGTGGCACCACTGAGTAACTCTCTGAGCATCTCAAAAATGAATTGAGAAGCATGCATAACAATTTTCCAGTCATGCTTATGAGAGAGGAATTACTCAGTTGAATGCATCTATATAATATGGTTTACCCCTTGTTTCATAGCCATTTAAAGATCGCTGTGAATGGTTCTATGAACATCTGCATGCTGGGCAGCCAGATTCGGACATGGTGCACCGGCCTGTCAATGAAAATGACATCCTTCTGGTTCACAGAGGTATCGTGTTCATAAATAGAAGTAGCATATCTTTGAAATACATTGAAATACAATGAATTAAGATAAAAAAAATAATTGGTGCTTTGTGTTTAGATTCTATTTTTAGGAGTAGCTGTGAAGTTGTGTCTAAAGCAAATTGTGCAAAACTAAAGCAGGGGATTGCTGTCAGATTTCATGGAGAAGAAGGCATGGTGGGTAAAATTGCATGGTTTTCCTTTATGGTATTTATATAGGGAAATAATTATTCTCTTTCACAAGAGAATTGTTTTGAACTAAATCCTCATTTAAAATAACTTTTATACTTTATTAAGAAACATGTGGTTATCCAGCATAACTGTTTGTGTGGTGAAAGTTGTAGGTACTGACATATTTTGTTCTTTTGACATGCAGGGACAGGGTGTGGTACGTGAGTGGTTTGATATCTTATCCAGTGAAATAGTTAACCCGGATTATGCCTTATTTACCCAGTCAGCTGATGGTATGTCTCTGTTTTTTTTTTTAACCTAATTTTAGGGTGTCATCTTTTATAAAAGCATTTTTATAATCCAAGAAACAAGTCACTTAATTGGTTTCAGAATATAAGATTGTTACTTTTTAAAAGCAACACTGACAGAATTGATGTCATATATATAGAGAAGTGATCTATTCATTGTACATTTTTAAAACTACAGATTAAATACTTTTCATAATTTGATGTTTCCTTGATTTTGTTCTCTCTTTTGTAAGAGGAGAGTGAATTGTTGGTTTTAATGAGTCCCTGGTATTTCTTCCTGGTAGAAGAAGGACATAACATTTTGAGAGCAGTAGAGAAAGTGTTTTCTTTTCTTCTGTGTGTGCAAGGGACCTGTGGAAGTATTCCTTTATTTTCTTTTAGAAATCCACAAATTCAATCAGTGAATTTTTGTGATATAACCAGATGTTGATCTCCACAAGTCCACCTTGTATTTGCCTTTCTGTCTTTTGGCTGCTTCACATAGAGCAAATCTTTATCAATAAAAGATGTTACATAATCATCACTGATAAACATTTTGCTTTCTACCTTATGAAGTCTCAGGAAGTGGCAAGGAATTCAGTCAACAGTAGAGGCATAGATTAGTTCCTGAAAGTTAAAAGGAAAAGTTCAAGGATGTCTGTTTGAGGTGGTCTTTTTCAAAGAGAACAGGACTGGACTGTCTCCTGTCTGCATCTGGCTGGAGCCACATGAAAGGAAGTGGATGCGTTCTGATCCTTCCTTTGAGCGTGTTCACAAGTTGATAGACGTGTGGCCCATTAGAGCGAGCAAAAAGTGCATATAGCGATATAGTAAGAGGGAGGACCAAATTTAGCATGTCATCATTACCCTCAAGTTGATGATAATTATTTCAGAGTGGTACCTTGGAGAGTGGCTAAGCAGTATCACTGTAATAATAGGATGTCGTTATGTTCTAATACATGTCTTTCTGACATCTTTTTGGTGTAAACAAAAAAACCCAAAACCAGAACACCAAAATAAAGCTCGTTTAGTGGTTTCGGATGCTTAGTCTATTTGGTAAATATAAACTTAATTTACTTTTTTTTTTTAAGTCATGAAACATAAGAATCTTTTTATTTTATAGGAACAACTTTCCAGCCCAACAGCAACTCTTCTGTAAATCCAGATCATTTGAACTACTTCCGTTTTGCAGGCCAGATCCTGGGGCTAGCTCTGAATCACAGGCAATTAGTCAACATTTACTTCACGAGGTCATTCTACAAACATATTCTTGGTATGGTTTTATTAAAACTCTGTTTGTTAGTCATAACAGTTATCTAAGCAGTAAACCTTTCCCCTTTTTACTTTTGCATGTGTGTGTGTTAAAAGTGAAAAACTCATGGAAATGAAGGTCTTGCTAATTTTTTATGTACATCAGAGTCACAACGTAATGTGGCAGTAATTGCTATTCCAGTCTGAACCTCTCTTAGGGACAGTTATAGTTGCAAAATACAGAAATACATTAGCAAAACTATGTGGGAATTTTATAGTTAGCAACTTTTAATAAAATAGTTAATCTTTCAATTTATATTTGAATATGAATCTTAAATTAAAAACAAGGCAGGCATCATTAATCTGTCTAAAGCATAATTATATAATTTAGTGGTCTTTAGTGTTGCTGACTAGGAATGCCTGAAAGGCAGACTAGCGCAGCCAGTTGTTGTGGTGTATGCAGTTCTTTGCGTCACAGTTGTGAAGTTCATCTGTCCTGCCATGTAATGTCATTCTTGAGAAATGAAAATAATCGGTCCCTAGTTAACTTAGGACTACCTTACAAAGCTGATAATGTTCATGAACTCTGGCAAAAGAATCTATCAGGCATTCTTTATTGTGCCTGGAGTCCTTCAGTCATGTAATATTTTAAAAAGGGGAATCTATACTGTTGCGAACCTCCCTGTCTACCCACTCCAACAAATACTACTTATTTCCTGAAACAGTGTTTCAGAACCAATGCAGGCTCCTTCCCAAGGAAAGTTAATTCATATGCTTAGTGTAGTGTTTTATAAAAACGTAACTTTTCTTTTTAATAGAGAAGGACTGCTGTTAGGTGGTGGTATCTGTGGTCTAGGGCTCTTCTCTGCTCTTCTTTGAGAACCATTGTGCCTTTTGATTGTTGAACATGATGCCCCTCTTTTGCATTGTCATGAAAAACTTTTCCTCTTGTGTGAAGATGTGATGGAAGGGTAAATTCACTTTGCATTCTTGTTATTCCTGTAAGTACATAAATTCATTTGCCGCTGCATTCAAAATTTCTTTTGTGTTTGAGCACTGTTCTTTAATTTTCTTTGGAAGTATAAGATAGCTGGATGTCGAAAGTTTTACTTTCCTTCAAGAACTGCTCCTTACTTTAAGACCTAGCAAGGTTTTTGAGGGATTGTTTGCATTTCATTCTGTTTTTCTGTAATCATTCTGTCTACCTACAGCCTGCCTGTGATGTTTGCTGAGTCCAGGACAGATCAACTCTTAACTTCAGATCTACTGTTTCTTGTCCCTGAAAGTGTTCAGGGAACACTGTTGCAGTTTGTTAATGGTGCAGGCTCAGGCATCTTTGTCAAGATCATCTTGACAAAGGGCTGTATTTTACTTCTCTTTCTCAGTACTGCTTTCTACTGCAGGGGAGTGAGTGTGTACTGGGCAAGAGGCAATGGAGGGCCTCACTGAGCTCCCTAGTCATTGATCTTCACATAGGAAAGTGATTCCAAAGTAGACACATCTTTGTGTGGCATAATTTGGCACTAACTTAGGGGTTTGCATCTCAAATCAAGAGATTTCCTCTGTGTGAGCAGAAGAATGATGCTCACAGACTGATCTTTGTGATGTATTCACAAATGAGAAAAACCTATTTTTCTGCTGTTCAGTGACACTTTGAGAATAGTCAAGTGTTGCTCTTGTCATCTCCTTTGGAAGTGGCTGCTACTGAATTTGGCTTCATTTCTAGTTTGAATCATGGTTATATACTGGATTTGTTGGTTTCTGAATTGACAAGATGATCTATTATTTGCTCTTTTATTTCTTTTTTTCTTCTTCTTTCATTTTGCTAGAATAACTGTTGCAAACCAAACATCAGTAAGTAGTCTCTGTTAATAAGATCTCACCAGTCCATCATAGCAAGGTCTTGTCATTCTGTTGAACAGATATCCTGGAAAACTCTAGAGGTTTGTGCACATTCAACTTCTTTAAGTTCCAAAGGTGCACAGGTTTTTATCAATTCTTGTTACTTAACAGACACAGAGAACTGGAAAAACTACACCTCCACTTCCCAAAGTAGTTGCTTTTTCTGTCTCAATCACAGTGGTTTATTTAAACCTTCCCAAGGCCTTTTCCCTCAGCTTTGTGCATCTCTTCTCTTCTTGCTTCAGGAACCCCAGTTGCACAGCAGCAGATGCTCTTGAGGGGTTTTTGTTTTATTTTTGTTTCAGGTTCAGCTATGGGTTATGCTAACTGTTGCTCATGCCAAATAAAAGTTACCAGGTTACAGACATAGGGATTCCCTTCAGCTACTTGTCAGGCCTTAAGTAATGGAGTGTGAAATCTTTGAAGCCTGAGATTATTTCCATTCCTTTGGTTTCTCACCTTGCACTGAGATCCTTGTTTTCCATAGTCTTTCCTGTTGATGGCACTGAATCCACCAGTTGTGTGGTAGGATCTCCTGTATCTGGGGAACAGTGTGAACCTCTTTCAAAGGAACTCTTTTCTTTAGTCAACAGACATGACATGGAAGCGCCTTAATTAGAAGCTGAAACCTGTAGGAACAAATATGGCTACTTTTTTGAGACTTAGGTGGGTGCATCACCTTTTTTCACTATGATGAACTGAGATCTTTCTGCAACAATATCTGGTAGGCAAGGAAAGATCACCAGCTTAAGTGATGACCCAGCTAACACACAACTAATATGCTTTATAACATTGGATATGTAGCTTGCATGATTTCTTTTTGTGCTGTTAATTCAAACTTTATTCCATAGTGCCTCATGTTTATGAGGGATGTGCTCTATTACAGATGTAGAACCGAGGCAGAAATATAGTCAGAAATTAATAAGGCCTTTTAGGTTTGTTTTTCTCAAACTGCCTATCTGTCCGCCTTCTGCTTAAACAAGGGAGAAGAAGATAGTGTCACTAGTGCTGTTGTCCAATTACTTTGTATTTTTTCTAAGGAGCCAATTATTTTTCTATTTGGAAAAGGAAACTTCCACCTCCAACATGCAAAGCCACATAGCAGATAAATACCTAGCTGTGCTATCTGCTGTTAGACTTAAGTCCGCTCTCTCACAGTATAATAGAAAATACTTCTTGAAATCGCGTAGACAAAAAATGAAAATTAATTTCTGGGTCAGTGCATATTGAGATGGAGGCCTTAAATCCTTGCATACTTACAGCGCTTACCTGTGGTATCTTTTTGAAGTTGTGTTGCACAGAAATACCTGTTTATCACAATTATGCTAAGAGAGATTTCTCTTCCTTTCCAAACTACAGGTGCCTTAAGGGTATAGCAAGAGAAAGATACATAGTGTTTCATGGGATTCAAATTTTGTCCTGATAAATCCGACACAGTTTCTTTCTAAATGCCTGGCTCGAGTCTGTTGATTAGCAAAATATCTGTCAAGCAAATGTGTGAGTTTAGCGGTTTGGTTTCACAACATGCTGACTGTGAGTGTAGTCTCATCATAATACTCCAGATTAGTTTCTTCTCTAAAGGAGTCTCCGATTCCTACTTTTCAATCTGCTTCTTTTCCCACATGTTTTGCTTGTATCCCTCAGAGACATCATTATTTCCACATTTCATATGTGAAATGCGCATATGCTGACTAGTTGGCAAAAGTGAAAGTCCTCTAGAAACTACTAGACAGCTGGTAGATTGAGTTGTGGTTTTTTTTGAGAGATGACAGTGAAAATTCATTAGTAAATATTCTCTTCCTCTCTTAAACTGGAATGTTACCTGATTTTATTAGAAAAACAATGTCTCACAGCTTGTGTATGCACCATTTCAGCACTAATCAGCTCTTCCAGGGAAATACTACAACAGTTTTTGCACTTACAGGTTTGCACCGGTAGCTAACCTTTGAATTTTGTATTACTCTGTGGGGTGCTGCTTCTGCAGTCCAAAGCGTGCTAAGACCTTTACTAATGGGCACCCTTGTGACATTTCACAATGCACAGAAGATGGTGAAGCAAAGAGAGTACCTCCTGATAACTTTTTCAACATAGCAAACATGATTAAAAAGAAACAAACTGAAGAGTGAAAAAATTTTCTAAGTACAGAAAGGTTGTCTTCATATTTTTTGTCCAGTTATAAATCCTTTTCTGAGGGAAAAGGTATTTTTGTATAGAGAAATGTGATATTTGGGTTTCTAAAACTTATGTAGAAAACGTAAAAATTTTTTTAGGAAACTCATTTAACATTGTGTGTTCTGTATGGTTAGATGCTTTTACTGAAATCCATTAATGCGCTGAAATTGTGCAAAGTGTTGTTGATCAAGTGATATGCTATTTGCTGCACTGGGAAGAAAAACATACGGAGGAAACTTGATTCTTTTATATTTTTAAAATGTAGCAAGTATGGTTCTGCAGTAGTTAGTAATGGTGAATCCCATTTTCCTATTACTGCATTATTCTGGTTTCTCTCTAGAGGGCAATCTTCTACCATATATTAAGTTGGAACCCTTTTTGCTTTATCCTTTTTATTTAGGGGCTTTTTGTATCTTTGTTTTTTTCTAGGTATACCTGTAAATTATCAGGATGTAGCATCTATTGATCCAGAGTATGCAAAGAACTTGCAGTGGATTTTAGATAATGATATCAGCGATCTGGGTTTAGAGCTGACCTTCTCTGTTGAGACTGATGTGTTTGGGGCAATGGAAGAAGTACCGTTGAAGCCAGGGGGTGCAAGTATACTTGTTACACAGGAAAACAAGGTGAGTATGCAGGTTCATTCAAAAGTTGATAGTGTAAGAAAAGTAATTGGACTTACTTTCTGAGTAACTGGAAGTGTAAATGGTATATACCCGTTTTGAAGGAAATACACAAAATAAAAAAGTTGCCAACACTCTTTTCCCCCTTTTTCTGGCTTAGCATGTTATAGAAATAGTACTATTCAAAATCTCTGTAAGTGTTCAGGTTTGAGATTCTTCTTTCTGACAGAACTTTTGGAAGGAAGATAGGATCAACTTTAAATGAATGGTTTATTTTAAAAGTTACAAATATTCCTAAGGTTAAGCCATGGGTGTAAATATACTGGGAAGGTAAAACAGTAGCAATTGCTAAAAGTAAAATTGTAGGTAATGTTGCAAAGTGTGCTGCCTGCTGGGCCAGTCTATGGCCACAGTAACATATGGATAACTGACAGAGTAAAATACTGCAGGAAGCTTTTTCAGCCATTTGCACGTCACTCAGTGTGTATGAAAATAATCTACCTTTTTAATTTACTTTAATAGTAACAGCTTGGAAAGTCCCTAGGTTCTCTGCAGTGTTAGTTCAAAAACAAATACGGAAAAGCGCAGCCAGATTTTGAAAATCATCTAAAAATTAAGATGGACATCAGTCTAATTGAATTCTGCAGTTACCCACTAGATAGTTTGGAGTAACTGCAGGAGTGCCATGGGTAGACCTGCAATTTTTTGTATCATTGACTCTTTTGATCCTTATGTCTGCTTTGTGTTTTGATTTTCTTTCCTGTTGAGCTAGCCTAATCTTGCTTTGTGTATATAGTATTCATTCAGCGCTACCAGTCGTGTAGACAACTGCTGTATTTGTAAATGGCCACTTGGTGTCAGCATTTGTTCTAACAAAATTTTAGTTTGTGATGGAGCAACAGGCACTGGATTCTTTTATGCTTAATCCTCATTTTCACTAAGGCAGAGTGTCATTCCAATAACTGGAATATGTATTATTAGCCTGATTCTGCACTGTTTTCCTGCAATATAGTCATTCATGAAAGAATACAGAAGGTAAAACAAGTCTAATTGTGAAAGCAGTGGATGATTAATTTCTTCATTACCTATCAGAGAAAGCAAGGATGTTGGTTCTTGTTTCTGGGCAGTCTTAGCTTCTCAATATATAAAATAGTTGTGCTTGATGTAATTGTGGTTTTGTAGCAACTATTGAAAAGCTGTCATCAGTTAGCATGAAACTGGAATTTTGGCCACATGAGCATACCCTCAGTCATTAATAGTTTACATTGCTCTGTTAACTTCTGACTTGGGACACAGGCTAAAAAAGGTGGTTGAACATGTGTGGAACAGACGCATCTATTCTAACTTGTCAGCCTTCCTCACCTGTGGCAGGAGGGGACAGGAGTTTGTGTAGCTTTTTTTTTTTTTGAAAGGTGGTAAGAAACAGATGACTTGTGGTCGCTTTGAAACGGTTAATATTAGTTGATTTTTGAATTTGAAGCTGCAAAATGTGAAGTCAACAAACATCTGTAAGATGGCACTCTCTCTTGTTCACTGATTTTGACAGTGGTGAGCCAAGTTGTTGAAAATTGTAGATCTGTGTTTTAGTGGCATTTGGGCATTTTTCCCAATCTCTTTTAGTGTGCTGTGGTTTTGCAGCATGCTTTAGCTTAGCAGTTCTAACAGGTTAAGCAGGAAAGTCTCTACCTTGCTTTATAAAACATCTTTTTTTCCTGCAAGAGATATCTTTTTTTCTGCCTTTACCTGAGGAATAAAAGATTGCTGTTTAAAACTCATTGTATTTGCTATACCTCTGGGAGAAGAAAATTCAGCTTCTAAAGGAATTTGCTGTGTAGGCACACTAGCAGATTACCTGTTTAAAGGATAGCATTTTTAAAAACTGAAATTATGAGTGAATCTTCCTTAAAAGAAACCCAACTAAGCCAACAAATGCAGAAAAAAGACCCCCATGCTGAAAACAGTCCATCGCCCAGCCCCTGAAATCACCCAAACAATCCATCTCCCTCTAACTGAAAACCAAAATAAGAGAGAGTAAATGCCCCATTGAGGAGTGGTAGTAATAGCTGTTTGCAAAAAGCTGTTTTCTTTGTACAAGAGAATTTTCTGTTTTTCACATCAGCTGTGTAATAGGTGAGTAGTTGTGGGACTATACCACGCAAATGTTCCAGTCTTACAATTGAAGCATCCATGTAGCTCCAACTGAAATATCCCTTATCGTAGTGGTTCAACTGCCTTTTGTCATGGTAATGGCGAGTCTTCAAAGGGAAAAGTCAGGCTTTCTCCAGTGTCTGTGCTATGCATTTCTCTTTGTTCTTTGCTGTGTATATTTTTGCAGCTTTCTACCTACCTTTTAGGAAAAAATAAAATTAGACCTACACAAAGTTTGACCATATGCTATTTTAAGAAATGGTGCAAATCTCCAAAATCCTGTGGCATACTCTGTCCTCCCAGGACTTGTTGGTCTGTGAGCTGGCTGTGCTATTAGGCAGTAAAAAAAATTACGGATTTTTTCAAACAGCTTTGGAATGGAGCTGCTCTCTGAATCTGAACATCATAATGAACATTGATCCCCGTCTCACAGTATATGGGGTTGTGAAATCAGGGAAGCATGATCTCTGCTTGATTTACCTCAAAGGAAAATAGAGAACAACCCCTCACCCAGCCTGGACTTTGTCATCGTATTTGTGATGCCCATCTATTTTCAATCAAATTTCCCCTCTTTAAAGAAGGCTGGATTGTATCTTTTATGCACTATGTAGGAATGCATATGTAGATCTGAAATTATGTAGATATTTCTGTTTTGTAATGTGTTCCTAAGGCTTCTGAGAGGGAATAAAATGTAAATGTAGTGAACAGAGGGAAAAACAAATTGACCAGTTTTTTTACTGGCATATATTATGTAAATTCTGTGGTACAGGTCTTCCAGCATGTGCCAGTGCTGATAGTCAGGATGCTCGGCTGTTCCAGGCTGTGTAAAACATTTCTTGTTGCACCTAAAGCACAGCAACTCTTTTCTCTTGGAATGAAAATATTTTAATGTAAATATTTTTGTAATGCAGAAAATAAGTTTGTCATATTTTTTCTAATGAATTTTTTAAAATAAGATTGTGAATTTTTCTTCCTACAACCTTGTTTTTTGAAAAGCCTAATTTATGTAACAGCAACTTAAGAGATGTAAAACAAGTACTTCTGATCGTAGAAGATGAGTGTTAACACTACTTCTAATCCTGATTTTGCTAAAGTTTCTGATTTCTTCCCAGAGCTCATACGATGTCTTCACTGCGACTGACTTTTGTCTAGTGCAGTTAATCTCCTTTGGCTACCCCTCTAATTCCTTAGAGAAGTGAGGTGTCTTCAGTTCCACCGACAGTAGAAGCAACCTAGGGAGATTAGTAGATTGAAACTAGGTTTTTGGGAACAGCTCTGCAGTTGAAGATATGATTAGGTAATGTTCCTCTTCGTCAGAGCACTTCACAAATTGAGTGTCTTCTCACACTAATAAAATGGTGGTAATGCGTTCAAAAATACCTACCAATTGCAAAGCAAATGACAACACTTCTATACTTCTGTGAATGTAAAGAGCTGTCTTTGAAAAATATTCTTCTGTTTTCTGAAAGGGAGGAAAGAAAAAATGCTTGGTTGCTTTTGTGCAGGTTCAGAACCGTACAGTTTAGGTTAATGTTTTCTAAAATTAAAAATCAAGGTAGTGTTTTTCTAAGATTATTGTCTTGAAGGAAGGTGATAGTTCAGGTGGTTTAATTGGGAGGTATGTTTCATGATTTCATTATTAAAAAATATAATTAAGAAGCCAAAGCATTACTTTGAAACTGAGTACCTTAAATAATCTGGGAATAAATTTTGTTCTCAAGTAGAAATCTCTTTTCTTGAGTAAAGAAGCTTTATTAGACTTGCACAGTTTTGTTAGGGTAGATGAGACATGTTTATACAGCTTTAATGTAGGCACTTCTGTCTGTCTCATTCTAAAAATCTTCCTCCATTAACCGCCTCCTAGGCTTTTGTGTTTTCAACAAAAGCAAAGTTCTGGTGAATTCCTTTTCTAACTGGCATCTTTTAAAGGGGATGGAGCCCCCAAGTCTCTAAAGCATGCAAAAGCATGATACTGTCTGTTCACATGTTTAAAGCATAAATGCTTTTCTGGATTTTTTCCTTTTTAAAAATTGAGGAGATTTTCAAGACTTTGATAAAAAAAAATTTGAAATTGTTATTAAGAAAACAAAGCTTGCAAGGGAGTAGTACATTCTGTTAGACTTCCAGACATAGGGAGGGGAGCCAGAAAGCTTTTTGGTTCACAGATATTCCTTCATAAGGTTACCCTTTTTCCTGGGTTATGCCAGTTTGCTTAATAGACTATTTTTCGTTACAAGCATTGCCTTGTTTATGTCCGTACACAATCACAATGGTGGTTGTGTTAGATGCAGACATGACAAACTAGGTTTTATTCACTTCCTTTATCTTAGTCCAAGTCCCTGTTTTTTGACTGATTTGTATTACGATTTAAACTGTTCTGTTTGGGAATTGTCTTTGGAAGGAAGGAGAGGGGAAGAGCAGAACGGGCTGTGAACTCTCAGGTGCCTTCTGAATTAATTTGGGTTGCTTCCGTGTGTGAAAAGTGCATAGGGACTCTTAACATCTTACAATAGATGATATCTGTAAAGACTGCATTTGCGTGTGTGGGCGAGTTTTCATGCCCACTACATATTTTTGCTGTTGTATATCTTCATGTCATTTTTTATATTGCAGGCTGAGTATGTCCAGCTTGTCACAGAGCTTAGAATGACAAGAGCCATTCAGCCTCAGATAAATGCCTTTCTACAAGGCTTCCATATGTTCATTCCACCATCTTTGATCCAGCTTTTTGATGAATATGAACTGGTAAGCAGAAATATATATACTTTTAAAAAATATTTTGTTCAGCGTACTTCGTCAGTAGTGTAATGACGTAGAAGTAAAGCTAGCTACCCACAAACTAAACATTTTATATCTCTCAATATGATTCTGATTCCTGGACACCTGTCAGTGAAGATCTCAATATGTGTATTCCTGCTTATCCTGTTTACTTAGAATGATCATATTCCTTCATGTGCCAGTGATAAACGCCTTAAATATCAAAACGGGGTCAGCATGTTGTGGTCTTTAAGCCCTTTCATATTTTCTTTCAGGAGTACAGCAGGTCTTTAAAAGTAAGGAGGTGCTGTCTATTGTCTTTACTTTTTCTGAGCCACAAAATCAAATTCCGATAAGTTTAGGGTTTTTTTTTTTTGTGGTGGTTTGATTTTCTGTAACCAGGACATCTCAAGTTTTGTCTTAAGTCATGTCAAAACTCAGAGCTTTTTTCTCTTAGATTCTTTGGCAATAATTTCCACCTCTTCATACTGTGTGCTTAAATTTAAACAGATCATGTGAAGGTACCCGAATCCCAGAATTTTATTGTATTAAAATTTAGTCATAGGTTCCATAAGGTTGCAACTAAACAGAAAAAGTGCTGTAATTTTTATACTTCTTGAAGCATTACTTTTTAAAATAGCATAAACACATGAAATTAATGATTAGTCAGGAGGACTAATCACAATCTGTATGCTTCTTCTGAAGGAGCTTTTATTGTCTGGTATGCCAGAAATTGATGTGGATGATTGGTTAAAAAATACAGAGTACACCAGTGGCTATGAGAGAGGAGACCAAGTTATACAGGTAAAACTTTTTTTAATTTTATTTTCCTAATAATGTAAACTGCTGCATTTTAACCCCTAAAAAGCTGCTTTTGTTGTTGTTGTCATTTTCTGTATGTGTTCATGGACGCTTATTATGGCTGAAATTTGTGGACTGTGTTTATACTATGTTCCTATATTAAGTGACTAATTATGTGTGAATTTCATGTGAAAATCTCCATCATTTAAGTAACAAACACAAATATTCCATTTATTGTTTTGCTATTGTCTTTTCAAGTACTGCAAGTATTAATGGAAAACATAAACTAACTTATTTTTCATTTAGTGGTTCTGGGATGTTGTGGAAGAACTAACTCAGGAAGAGAGAGTATTGCTATTACAGTTTGTAACTGGCAGGTGAGAAACTCTTCTGTAAAAACAAATATATTGTCTGGATAGTCTGAAATAAGTCAAGAGACTTCAGATTACCATACAAGATCATCTAACTAGAAACTGTTTTGCATACTTCGGTGTTCTATATGTTGATCAAAGTAGACAAAGTGTGTGTTAATACTTTTGCTGCCTGTATTGCCAGCAAAATGATCGATTACTTATTTATTGTACTTGACTGCTTTGCAAGAGGTCTTTGTATAGTTAAGTTGCTGTCCCAGGCAATTTTTAACAAGGCAGTAGTGAATTTAACTGTGCTTTATATTCTTCTTTCTGTTGCATATTTATGTGGTTCTTGGCTTCTCCAGTAATCAATATAGGCTCTAATATATGAGATAACTAAGTATCACTTCAGTCAGTGTAAACAGAACATCTTTCTCCTGAAGCTGAGTTGAATTTAACATTAGCGCAGTGTGTCAAGATCAAGTGAAGGTGTAACCTTATGCAAGACTGTGTTTGCTTTATATAGGATTTCTGTTCTAAATTCTACTTGTTCTTCAGGGAAAGCCACTTTTATTTCCTTATGGTTTGGGGGCAGTGGGGGAAAGTTTTGAGCAATAAATGCCCCTGTGAGCCGGGTGAGTTGCTAACTTTGTGTATACAGACATTTTGCAAAGTGGATCCGTAGTACATGTGGCACCTGGGCTGTGTAATCCACATCTTTTTCTGTGGCAGGTGGAGATTGCGCCATCTTCTTAATTTGATGTTCCCTTCACATTCTAGGATTAGTAGAGTAGTTGACCTTTTGTTTATAAGTTTTGTGGTTAAGCAATGGTAAAATGCAAATTAAGATCATCAGACCTTGTCTTTTATACCAAGGAATTTCACAGTCACAGAGGTATCGTCAAATGGCAACGTCTTCAAATTCTATTAGTTTCACTTGATTTATTATGAATTTCATTGTTTTTAGGGATCACAGATAATTTAAGAAGCTAGTTCTGTGCACATCAATCTTTTCTTTTTGTCCTCTGCAGAAACGATTCCTGCGGTTCTAACTGCACATTTGTTGCATGGCAGCTGCTGGTCTTTCATTTTTAGTGGACTAGTCCATTTCTAAATCTAGGTAGCAAATAAGGATCTTTAAGATGTAAGGTCATGTTTCAAATACTTCTTAAGACATTCCAGATGATACTGAAGTGGCATTCACTATTTTCATGGCACTTGGGATAATCTACTGGATTCTAAGAGACGCTTTCTATCAAGTAAACAATTATGTTGTCTGATTAATACGTGCTTGAGCGCCATTTATTTTGGTCACAAATCACATACTGACTTGTTCTTATGCGTTTAGGAAAGAATTTTTTGGTATCTCCTAAGAACTCTGGGCTTGAATTCAGAAACAAATTGCTCAGTTTTTTTTTTATATCAGCTAGTAGGAACTCAATGTTTTTGTTTTTTTTTTTTTTTCAGTAATTGAAATGTAATAGGTGTATTTTCCCATAAAAATTTAACTTTTGAAAGTTACCTCTAATAGTGGTATGCAGCTGGCATTTTTGCACATCAGTCCCCAGACAGTCCTAGTTTCTGGGCATGGAAGGTTTAGAAGCTGAGTTGTCTGTGAGCTAAAGCAGCAGTTAGTCTAGTACAGGCCAGTATCTTAAGTAAAATTGTACACTAAAAGTATACCTGATTTCAAACTGTGATCTTTTTCTAGTGTCACATTTCCTTAGTGAAGAATTTGTTTGTGTGTACTGGTTGGCAGGTTGCATTCAAAATTTGCATTGTTTTTTCCATTTCCCTTCAATCTCTTCTGCATATTCACTTGATTTTTGTGTGTGTGTGTCAAGAGGTACCATTCTTTCTTTCCAATCAAAGACTATGAAATTAATTTAGCTGATCAAATAAAACAATTATATTTATGACTATGTCTTCACTGTTTCTCTGACATCTCTAAGTATTTCTTAAACTTTGCCTTTTGTCTTCTTCCCCCACTCTTACACCCTTTTCAATGTAATGAAGTCTTGCTATGGTAGTTTCAGTGGAGATACCATTGCATTCATCATTAATACCAATTTTGAGACATTTTTTAACAGTAAAGTAATTGTCGTGAGCAATGTTTGAATAGCATATTCTGTGTTTGGAGGTCTTGGCACACTCTCAAGAAAAACCCTGAATATTCTTGTACCTTATGTTGGGGATCTGCAAGTTTGCTTAGGTACCACCTAGTTTTTCTCTGCTGACAGCTGTTTGAGATTGTAGTGTCCGTTCCACGTGCTTTTACCCTCGGCCCCGGTCTGTTTGGTGTTTATAATAGTATTTGGCTAAATTATTGTTAATTATCCATTGGCAACTTTTGATCAGGTCTTTAGTTAACAGTTGGAGGAAAATGTTGACAGTTTATTATGATAAATTCTACTTTATTGGTATTCTGCAGGTACCAAGATTGCTGTTTATCTTCTTGGAGGACTGTAGTTTCTGTTGAGTAATAAGCTATATGCTATTTTAAGGCAAACTCAGCTTATTTGATAAATGTGATAGATATATACGACTACTTTTAAAAGTAAACCAAAACATAAGGGAGCTGCCCTAAAGTGTCTCTTCTACACTGTTTTTACGTAAATTTATGCAAAAATCTGTAAGTGGGAAAATAGGTAGAAAAGTTAGGATTCAGACGTAAACTTCAACATTTTAATGTACTGAACTTTCCAAAGCTATGGAATCATATTATTGTTCTTGCTGAAGGCTATTTGCACATGCAGTAACAGAGGTAAGATCTTGTGATATTATTTGCACGTATTTGGTAGGCTTTTTTTACTATATTAGCAGTGTTTTGCTTGGAAAGAAAACTCATTCTTGGAGGTGTAATTGGCAGCCATCTGCTACTTTTGAATGTTCAAAGCCCTGATTATACTATATGATTTTGACCTGTTGTATGAAAAACATTTTAATAAGATTGTAAAAAATTTTAGCTAATAGTGGGCTGAATGAAAAATTTTCAGCAGTTAGGTCTGTCTTTTATTGCTGATTTGAATGTGGAATTCTCTTGGTTCATCGGAGGGGGGAAAAAAGTCACTGCAGGGGAGGCAGCACTGTGTTAGAAATGCGAGCCAAAACCATGGTATAAGAGAGTACCGCTGTAAAATCTTTACAACTGTTTTGAACTGTGGCTGTGAGCACAATTCCATTTGTACATCAGAAATAGCGTGCTGCAAATAATCAGTACTTCCCTCCATATTGTTTGCCTTATATACCAGTGCTAGAACTGCATGCCTAACGTTGCTGTCATTAAGCTAGGTGATACAGGTTTACGTGTTGGATACTATAGCTAGCTCTTAAAAGTACGTTTAACTTTAAAAAGTATTACTGTGAGCTCTGTCCCAGCTCCTTAACATTTGGCGGTAGCAACCTTTACTCCTTTGCATTTTGCCAATTAGTTTTACTGTGAGTGGAAACATTACTTCGTTCTTCTTTTTCATACTTGCTCCTGGTTTTTACAGTCACTTTGATTTTGTGAATATGGGAGCATTGTTTTTAATGGAAGTACCTGTAATCCAAAATTCTAACAGCTGTTATATATTTTATGGAAGGTTTCTTTTGTTTTATCAGATTCTTTCTTTGCTAACTACAAAATCGCAGGATCAGCTAGAGCTGGATGCTCAAGGTCTTGTCCAGACGGGTTTTGACTGTCTCCAGGGGTGCTGGGCAGCTTTTCTGGACAGCTTGTTCCAGTGTTTGACCACCTCACAGGAAGAAAGTTTTTCTTGTGTTTAAATGGAAATTTCATGGATTTCAATTTGTGCCCATTGCCTCCTGTCCTGTTACTGGGCACCACTGGGTGCTCCATCTTGAGACTTGTACTCCATCTTATTTATTCCTTCCTTCAGGTGTTTATATACGTTGATCAGATTCCCCTGAGCCTTCTCTTCTCCAGGCTGAACAGTACCAGCTCATTCTCCTATGTCAGGTGCTCCAATCCCTTACCGTCTTTGTGGCCCTTTGCTCAACTTGCTGCAGCATGTCCCTGTCCCTTCCATAGTGGGGAGACTGGAGATGGACTCCAGATGTTTCTCTCAGAGAACAGGGAAAAGATCATCTCCCTTGACCTACTGGTGACATTCTTCCTAATGCAGCCCAGGAGGCTGCTGGCCTTCTTTGATGCAAGGATGCATCGCTGGCTCACATTCAACTTCTTTAGCCCTTACCCTTTCATTATAGCTTTTTTATTTTTATTTTCTTTTTTTCTGGTGTGAGGGCTGTGCATGCCAACTTAGGTTGATGTTATAAAAATATTTGGATTTTCTTCTATTTGTCTCTGTTAGTTTAAAATTAAAGGGAGGGACTCTGAAGACTCCAGGGCTATTGTCCATTTACTCCTTGAGTAATCCTTGAGTAATATATTGGTAAAAGGAAAAAAATTGAGTAGACGCTAGTGATTTTTTTAGTGTGTTCTTGTTTTGCCATAGGTTGTCACTGGGTGCTAGTGTGACTGGTGTAATGGTTTTATTAGTTAGCTGAAGTATTTGATCTGAAGTAGTAAATTTAAAGACACATCAAGGACACTTGGGTCAGTTGTCCCACAGATAGTAATCGGAGAATGAACTTTTTTATGATGCTGTATTTCTTAAACTGTAAATATAAATAACCATAGATGTTTGCCTAAACTGAGACAACATTCAGTGATAAAAACTGGTTGTAGAATTGGGTCCTCTTTGCAAACAGAATTCTCGTAAATATCCTTCAAACAATTTGATGCCTAGTGTATATGGATAAATGTGTTATTTAATATTGTAGTTAAAAGCATTTAGACAATGAAAATTTTGATATGGATAAGAAAGGGGAAACCTTGATATAAGTATTAGTAACTGGTCACATGTAGCAGTAAGAGGTATTTGCAGTGTAAAGATTACATTTTTTGGCTTAAACTTTCTTGTAATGATCTAATTTCTGTGAATTTTCTCAGTTCCAGGGTGCCTCATGGTGGCTTTGCCCATATAATGGGTGGCAGTGGATTGCAAAATTTTACAATTGCTGCTGTGCCGTACACTGCAAATCTTTTACCGACATCAAGCACATGGTATGTTAAGTAATCTCATTGAAATACCTTTAAAACAGGGCTTTTTCATGTCAGTCACAGTTTAAAGTATAGTTCTTTTGAATATTTTCATTAAAAGGTCAAAAAAAGTTTAGACAGTTTGTGAAGTATTCACTATCTAACATGAACCCTGGTGGGTTTTAACCTAGGTGATGTTACATTATGTTTGCTTATTGTTTACTACTTCATTTTGCTTAACTAAAGGCACTGGGATCAATAAGAGAATCTTCAAGTTAAATTATTGTATTACAGTTTACTGAAGTGAAAAAAGACCCTTAATTTCCTGCAATATATTTGAGTGCTTGGTGGTACTGTAATGCAGCACAGGTTTGTTTTCTTCCATAAATGTGACATCTTCAGGGTTTTCCACTAGAAAACTTTACTGTTGGGTTTCTTGCTGAACTGTGATGTGACTTTTTTTTCCCACCCTTTTCTTTTCAGTATCAACATGCTCAAGTTACCTGAATATCCAAGTAAGGAAATCCTTAAGGACAGGCTTCTTGTGGCATTGCACTGTGGAAGCTATGGTTACACAATGGCATAATGAAGGCTAGAAAACTCATCTGACTACTGATGTGCAATTCAGAGTGGCAGAAGTAATTCTGGAAACCGTCAAAAAAAAAAAGCAGCTTAGATGCTGCAGCCCATTGGCAGGGCTGGGCTTCAGAATTCGTACAGGATCATCAGCTTTTCCTCCATTATATGTTGTCAAAGTAACTTTGATACCGTCAGAGCAAACTTCTCAGTATGCTGTATTTTCATTTTGTAAAATGACAGATCTGTATGGAAATCAGTTTACATGCTTTTCATTATTACTTCAGTCTGAATCAAAGTTTTGTCAGAATGTCTTTCCACAGTTTACTTTTGATTTTCAACTATGTGGTTGAACGACATTTTGCGTTTTAGTTTACTTTGCACTCAAATGGCATACTCCTAATGGACAGACTTGTACTTTATGCCTCGTTGCATGTGAAAGTGCCGTTTATTTTTGCAGAGAACAGTAAAGAAAGTTCAATTTGGATATTGTATAGTAAGACAAATCTGATGTATTTTCCATTTATTTGCATAGTAACAGAAAAAAATTTTATAACTTTTTAGCATTTTATTGTATATAGTATGTAAAGATTAGACTGTATCACTGGAAAAAATAACAGATGAAGTTAATACCTAATTTATATTAGAATTTACACTATATTCTACTAAATATTTAAAGTATTTGTGACTTTATAGTCAACTTGCAGTTTAGAATTTGTAAATATTATTTAAGATCTATATCCATTTGTTTGAATGCCTTTACTCTTTCCTTGACATAATTGTATGTTCAAAAGTTATTATTAAATTTTAATATTTTTACCAAAATCTGAATGTGATGAGTTTGTGTTTTTGGGGGTGGTTTATTCTCCCCCCGCCCCGGATTTTATTTGTCTTTCTTACTATAATTTGGATTGCCATGGAAGCAACATTTGAGAAGGCATTGTCAAAGTGTATGGATGGACATAAGCAAATGCACGAGGAAGGAACTTGAGCCTTACTGAGGTTAACTGGCAAGACTATAATAATTAGAATACCGTGACAAAATTTATGTAAGATTAGAATGTATTACTCAGTATGTAAAAAATACACAGCAATGGCCTATCAGCATGTTTTTGATGATAAGTAGCTGCACATGTTGGGGTAGATGATGTATTTGCACAACTGTTTTGTAGGGACCCTAGGGTAGATCTACATTACTGTTTTGGTTCAGGTTAGGAGTGTGGGGTTTTTTGTTGGGGTTTTTTTTTGGGGAGGGTTGTTTTTTTAATTAATCTGGCCATCCCTGCTTGTCATGTTGTTGCTTCAGAGAATGCAAACTGGATTCTCTCCAGGTGAAACTAAACAGAAAAACATGATCCAAAAATCTACCAAATGCTAATGGATGAACATCTGATTACATCTACAAGACCTAACTGGTCTGAAGAGGTGACCTGAAGGGTTAGCAAATGAGTTCAGGCATAGCGAACCCCCCAAAAACGTGAATTTTATGGTTCAGGTCCTCAGCACAAACTGCTACTGATCCACATATCATGTTTTCCTACACTAAGTGCAAATACACGTGTAGCCTGAGTTCACCAGCTGATCTGTCTAGTGCTTGGTGCTGGGTTTTTTTTTTTTTTCAGATTTTATTTATTTGTTTTAATCTAACGCATACCTAACCTCTGGGGGTATGAGAGAGAAATCTGTGGACCAGCTGATTCTGTGGTGCCACAGTGATTTTCCTTCGTGCTAAGCTTTATACTTAGACTTATTAGCTTTATTTCCCTTCTGGTTCTGTTTGTGCACCTGTATGTGTACGTGTTGGTTTAAATTCTTATGCGGTGTTTGTGACTGTAACTTACGGAGAATACCGCTTTTAGTGAGTGGAAAGAGCAGACCCTTCCAGCAGGGCCATCCGGTGAAAACTGGTTAGGCTGTTGCTTCAGTCAGTGGAGGGATGCTGTCTGTCTTTGGCACACTCTACGAAGCTTAGACTATTTCAAATACGTTAGATGTTTGAGGCTGTGTGGGTTTTTAGCGTTAAATCCCCGTTATCTTGGATCCTTCAGTTGGCAAAAGTACTTCGCTTTTCTGCACAGTTGGGCAGTGCTTGGTTCCCTGGCTATATGGCTTATTTCTTTGAGTGCCCCTGCAAGGTAGATTGATAGCAGGACAGAGTTTTGAGCAATACAAGGTATTTGTCAGGAATTACGTATTTCTGTTTTCTGTACGTAAACTAGGATTTCATCTTTATTTGAGGGTTTTACTGTAAATGCTGTTGTTCATTAACTACTATGCAATCTGAGATTGTTTGGTTTTTTTTTTCCTTTTTTCATTTTACATACTTAGTTTCATGGTAATATTCCGGGGTTTGCAGAAAACGGAGACCTTATGTATTCTGCATAGCGTCCAAAATGTATCACACCATAAGGCTGAGTGAAGGAGAAAGAAGAATCGGATTCTTCTGGGTTGGTTTTTTTTTTGGCACTTAGGCTTTTGTATTATACTATAGGTGACATAGGTATCAACAAGCTGAATTTGGTCTCAAACAATATCCCTAAAATGCTCAGCAACTGGTTTTGAAGTGTAACGGAGTGCAGAGTTTCAACGTTCTCAACAGTTCCCTGTGACAGATCTCCCTGCTCCAGCTTCACAAATGGTTCAGAAGCAGATTACTCCTTCCTCACCCATACTGATGTTAGTCATGTCCCATATGAAGTATCTTGTAGTATTTCCTGTAATATTTGTACCAAATACTCCCTTGATGGGTCAGAATGAAATTTTGTTAAAATACTCCCGTAATAAAAAAAGCATGATGAACATATGCAGAAAATGGGAATAGAGCTCTTAATGCTGGACTTTTGGTATAAGAGCAACCTTGTTACTGCTTGTTTTGAACAGGGTTTTTTTCCTTCTGAAATGCTAAACAGTACTCTCTGCTGCAGCTGACCATGTGAAGTTAGCAGGATTTAATTATTGTGTTGAAATACTGCTTTTAGGACACCTGTGCCCTATTAGCAACGGGGTATGAAAAGCCTGTTGAGAAACTATAACTTAATATAGCTTATAGTTTAGAATGATTAATTGGTTTATATTTGTTCTCTCCTACTGTGCCAGAACAAGGCAGGGTGAGTGTTTTATCTCGGAAAGAACAGAACAGATGTCTTGTCAGATCATAGATCATGAGCGCTCATTAACTTTTATTATCTTTATGAAATGTTAGATAGCAAAGCCTAGGTTTTGATGCTTGAAAATGTGTTGTGCATCTAATGTTGCAAAACCATTAAAACCATAAACTGTGAAATGTAGCTTAATGACTTCTACTGTATGTTCCATAGTCAATAAGATTGAAAATGGAATGAGAGGGAGAAGGCGGTTGGCCTGAATTTTCCAGAGACTTGGAGACTTCCGTATGTACAGTAGAAAAATATTAGGACTACTTTGGAAGTGTGTGAACTCTATTTAAGAGTATAAACTCAAAAGTGTACTTTTAGTTTAGTTGGACTGTTCTTGAAGTGTAATGAGCTGATTCAGTTTGCTTTAGCAAAGCAATCCGAGCAACCTTCTTCGCCCTTCCTTGCTCTATGCACCGTACATCCAGGTTGGATGTCATGTCCCTCATGATACGCAGAGAAGCAATATCCCGTAGGTGCTCCTCCAAGTCTTAATGGGCAGGTGGTTTTCCAGTAATACTTCTGTGGCATTGCACAGGAATCAGGTGTAGAAATTGAGCCACTCCTTTTGGACAAGTAGTGTACAAGGGAAGTAGCCTTTGCTGTTCTCCTCCCTGGACACAAGAGGTCCTTGGCTGTTCAGGAAGTGGAAGTCTCTTGCTGGCACTGGCCTACTTCCATTCCTCCCAGTGCCCTCTGCCAGGGGGGCATCCACAGCTGAAAAGCAGAATCCAGACTTCCCTCAATGGTCAAGACTTAAATTTTTTTAATTGATTGAATCTAAAGAATACAGCTGCTGAATGCTCCCAACAGGATTAACTGGTTTTGTAGTAACGCTATTTTAGTTTGAGTGAGTTATTCTTGGTATTATTTAAATACAGTGGCTGAGTTCTGGATTCTTGGTTCAGTAAAGACATTGGGTTGGTTTGGTTGGTTGTCATCTAGAGTAACTGAGTTCTGGGCAGTGTACCATTGCTAACTGTGTGTCAGCAAATCTTGGCAAAAGTCAAAATTCTCAACTGATAAATTTTTTGTGTTTCTTCTAGAATTAAAAAAAAAGCCCATCATAATTAGAAGTCTCGCTAAGAGCACCCAGTCACCCTTTTGAAGACCTTGTAAATAACTCTTTATTATAAAATACTGTATTAAGTACAATTTTCAAGCAATTCTTAAAATACTAAAGGGTACTGAAAAAGTACTCTGGCATATCCCACTTGCTAACACAACTTTTGTGTTGATGATTTCAAAAAAGTTCAGTGAATTCACAAAGGAATTTTTTTTTTTTTTTAGGCACCTTTTATGAGGAAGGAAGACAGGTAGTGCATTAAGGAGTGCCTTGTCTTAATAGCTTGTTCCTGTTGTAACATCCACTGTCTCCAGAGCAGGGACCATCTTTACCTGTCTCAGTTGCCATTTGGCTTCTGTGTCTTTGCTTTTGGGGAGTGATTTTTGTCTGAGGGGAAAAGTCAAAGGAGGAGGAGTGCTTCCTGACCTAGTGATGAGGAAAGCAGAGGAGAAAGGTGAGACCAAATACAGTGATGCTGGTAGTTTAAGAAAGGAGTCTTCCATAGGGTCACGTGTCTGATGTCTGCCTAATGCCAGCACGCCAGAGCGGAAAGCAGGACTTCTTCAAGGTATTTTTTATCTCTCTTTATTTCCCCCTCATTACAAACTTCTCTTTTTATGCATTTTAAACAGAAGGTTTTGGTTCGTGATTCATGTCAGCCTCAAGTCTCTTGATTAAATCAACAGAGATGTGAGGAGAAAAAGACGACAGGCTAGATTCTAGAAGAAATCTGAGATGGTGTCGGTGCATCGTGCAGAGGAACAGCTGTTTGCCTGGGAACCCTTACACTAGTCAATCCCTGCAAACCCCTCTGATGCAAGAGTGTTTTCTAGGAGCTGCTCTTTCTACAGAAAGTCTTTCTGGAGTGGGTACTGTAGGAAGCCAAATGGCTGCAAGTGTTAAATTGAACATATTGCTTTATTGACTGCTGTTCTGGTATCCTCTATTCCAGGTAGTAAGTAACCAGTTCCCTTTGCAGAAATCAGAAAATGGAGATGGTACTATCGCTATGGGATTTTTTTCTTGCATGTTAGAAAGAATGCTTGAACAAAACCAGCTGATTAATTAACTGACTGATAAATACGAACTGTGGTAAGAGGAAATGGATGACCCTGCCTCAGTTCTTACCAGGCAGGCATAGCGACCTCTGTTTAGCACCTTTTATCTCCACCACAAGCTCTTGGAATGTGATGCAGATGTTGAAGACTGGAAAATAAGAAGGTGTTTTCCCAAGACAGCTTTTCAGATTTTGAAGGCTAGTTTCTTTTTCTCCATAGTTTCCGTGCCACATTATATATAATATATAACAATAAACACTTTAATAAGTATGAAACAACAATATATATTAAATATATACATTACATAAACCCAAAGCATTGTAATTACATATAGTAAATTTAAAATATATATATGATATTATTAGTACTACTAGAATAAAATGCCTGCATACCAGAGCGTTCTAGGCTGTGGAGATTTTGTTTTCCTCTATTAATGCTACTAGCTGGATGATTTTTGTATAGATTAAATAAAGCAGGCTTTCAATTTTAGCCTTGTGGTTGGAGATTTTGCATGTATGTTTGTGTTTTCTTTACCTTCATTTTGAAATAGTGGGTGGGTATTTAATTAGGCTGTTGAAATTCTGGGCAAATCAGTAGTTTGTATATGCAGCTGTTATTACTAAGAATTTTTAGCAGGTCCATAGAAGAGTATTCTTGCGTTAAGAAGTAAAATTGGCCAACTACTAAAGTGATGCTCAGAACAAAAGCTTTAAATCAACTAGATTAAACTTCCTCAGGGATTCTTGAGTTGTAAAGATAAGTGCTTTTCAAGTCAGAACATCTGTTTGTACCCAGACTTACTATAGATAATCATACAGCTGATAGTCTAGAGACTGTGGTACATGTTTTATAGACACACTTATCAATTCAACAATTTTTTTACTCTCAAAGGACAATAACAGAGTTAATGTACTTCTGTGGGACCACGTGGAGATTAGAGGCAGTAAGAATCAAACCACATAACGAAACCTGGTATAAAGTTACTGGCTTATTCTTACACTTAGTTTCATTTGAAAATAGCTCTATACAGTTAGGTGGATTGAAACATTTCTAGTTATGCGTATAAAGCAGTATTTCTAGTTTCAGTTATAAAAATATGCATGTAATTTGAACTAATGGAATAAATTAATAGAATTTGAATTAAAGTAGAATGGGTTTCCCATGCACCTTCAGTTTGGGTTTAAAAAATGACATTATTGTGTGTTTTTCCATACATGGCACAAATTTAGTTGTAGCACATTATTTCTAAAATGCTCACTTAGTATGTTTGAAATATTGCAGACAGGCTCAAAACACCAATGAGAAGGGCTGCAAAGGTCCCTTGAAATATTTCCTCTGAAATCACTGTCTTCCATCGATTTTGGTCTCCTTGTTTCATTGACTACTGTATATTGCTAAATTTTCTCTTACAACAGAACCCTCCTGATTCCTCACCCAGATTTTTCTGGGCCGTTTTCTGTGAATGTAACATGTACCCATTGAGAGGAATACCAAATAATACCCCTAAATGTGTGTTAATTTTTTCCCATGAGAAATTGTTAAAGAAAAGGAAAAAAAAAAAGTTATGCTAGTATGATTAGAAACTGATTCATGCCAAAAGGTGTAGAAATTCAGCAGGAGTGCAAACGCTGTGAAGGCGTGCATCCCTGAGCCTGCTGTTTGCAGCTGTATATACTTGCTGCATTAAGTGCTTGTGACATTCCGTGCCAAGAGTTCAACTATTGAGTTTCATACAGCGCCAAGTGATTCATCGGGATTATTAGGATTCTACTGGGATAGCTTCACCGTACTGATTGCCTCTGACAGATCAGTTTGCTTAGATTAAAAAGCAATTGTTGCTGTCTAGTCAAATTTATAACCCCTGGTAAAAGGAAACTGAACCCTAGTGCTGTCCAGTATATAAAAACACCTTGGTCTACAAATTACGTGGATTGGAAAGAAAACTTGAATATACGAAGAGTGATACTAGTTTATATGCAGGTGGGCAAAGATTTTACAAGTCTCTAACACACAGCTTGTCTGTGCTAATAAGTTTATTCCGACGTGTTTAGGTGAGTCTATGTATAAGCACTATTTTAGATTAATTCTTCTAATTGCTGTCCTTGTGGAAATGAAGTGACGCAGCTATTGATTGGTATTTGGATGCCTGTGGATGTTATGGCAGCACGGCTTTTAGGTGTATGTCACCTAAAGGAAGGGATTGTGCTATAGGGAATCTAAATTCCATAATAGATTAGGCCTGGTGAGCTGGCCCAGAGACAACTAGTGTGCTTTACCCCTGATTTGTGGCACGTATTACTGATGCTCTAGGTGTAGGACCTAAGCAAGAGAAAATAAATGGTAGAAGCGTACTTCTAAAAGTGAAGGGTTTCTTCAGGGAGGAGGTGAGTAGTGTCCTGAGTATAAATGCAGAATAACAGGGGTGTTTTTGACAACGGATATGTCATTCAGCTGACGGGTGGGAAAAGTGCCCGGGTGTCCTGGAGATGTGATCCTTTTTTCTTCCCCACCTGGTCTGAAGGCTGCAGCCTGCCACGGAGACTGGGAACACTGGTCGGGCTCAGCAGGTCTAGAGGAGGGTTGGTGGAGATAGTGAATTTTCTCTTTCATATTTGATACTAGTCCAGAATGAGTCTTCTGCTGACTCCTAATTTTTTTTTCCCTATGCCTTAAGGTAGATTTTCTTGGCAATATTTGCTAAAGCGAGTTAAACTTCTGCTGAAAGGGCACCGCCTCACGTTGTATGTGAGAAGGGGCTTCTGTACAGGCGAGATGCTCCCCGTTAAGCACGACAGCATGCATAACTTTGCTAAAATGTGTCTCTAATTTAAAAAAAAACTCCAAATGTAAACTCTATGGGCAGGACACATGGGAGTTAATTATCACATCTGTGTTTTTGGTCCTTAGCTCATTGACATGTTTTTCAAATGCACCTGATTTATGTTGCTTGTATGTCTTGGAAATGGTGTTTGTGTACTTTTAAAACAAAAATACATTCTAAATGTTAATATTACCTCCCTTGCCAACAAAGAGCCGTTCTCCTGACTTTACTATGAAGTAATTCACACACACAAATGTTGAAAATCCAGTTGAGTTAAATTCAAGTAGACATTGCTTGCTTTATTTAGGTTCAGTGTTCCTGTGGTAGTATTTTTGTTTTAGCATAATTAGAATCTCCAACTCCAGTCTTGACTGGATTGTGGCAATTTCAGACCGGTCTTAGAAAGACCAGAGAAACATAATTTTGCTATTTTGCTACATAGTCTTTGCTATTCATTACAGTTTCTTTGTATGTATTCGGTGGTGATTTCCTGCATCTCCGCTAATAGCATTACCAGAGAAATGGACTGAAATAATGGAAGAGTATCAGTGAGTAACTGTGATAATCTTCAATGTAAAGCTATGCTTTCTGCAAGTTGTATTAATACTTTGACTAAAACTGTTCAAGAGGCCAGTGTGTTAATTACAGCTTGTAGCCATGTGTACTTTATTTGCGTGTGTGTGTAAAAGCTGGAGAAAATATTTTCCTTATTGTCTTTCACAGAAAAGCACCTTTGACCATGTCTTGCACTGCTGGACTGTGGGGTTTATTTCTGCTTCTGTGTCTGTCTTGTGTCTAGTACCAAGTTTTTTTGTTACTCAGTCTTTGACTGGTTTGATGTGAGTTCACCAGGGGCTTTTGCTCTGTCATGTATCTTTGTGTTTAACAACCAGCGAAGTTCAATGGACAGATTACACGCAGACTGCCGAGGCTCACGTTTGATGTCTACCTCTGCCACTGACCTCCTTTGTAACCTTAGTAAATCACTTTGTCTCTCTGTACGTAAGACCATGCTACTGTCGTTGGGCTGTAAACTTCTGAGGGAAGGAGACACCCTTTGTGTATCTGTGTGATGCCTCACAGAACAGGTGATTTCAGTAGGGACATCTGGAAGTGTCCAGATGCGGTGTCTGTATTTTTACCCAGGGTTTAATTCTGGTGGCCATTCCTTGGAGACAGCCCTTAAGTGGGGCCTCAGGAGTCTGCTTGCTCTTCTTCTGTCTCACCGTTCTGGTGACCTCTTCTGGCAGCTGGAGCAAACCAGAGCGGATGGCTGTCACAAACATGCAGTTATGAAACTCTCCATCTTGAAAATGCTCTTCAGTGCTCGCTGGTCACAAATTTTGAAAATGGTGATAAAGTTATGCAGAAGGACTCAGGATCAGCCAAACGCTCTCCAAGGCTTGCTTCTGCTTCAGTGTCTTGTCCTCCCTGTTGCCTTGACTACGTGCTTGGTAAAGTGTGGGACGACAGGTTCATTCCTGTGATCTATCTGGAAAGCAGTCACGTTCAAGAACTAGTGAACTGGTGGGGATGCTTCCTAAGAGTGTGACTCAGGTACTTTAACTTGCTCTAGAGGCATCATCTTCTCAAGAGTCTTTGTCGCTTTGTTACTGGAGGCTTTTATGCCTAGAAACTGACAGGAGAGGGGCATTTGATAAAGGTGGGAAATCCCCATGGTTTAATGCTGATTCCTTAACTTTCAGCTAAGTATCTAGTTGTTACTTTCCAACTTCCGACATAGTTGGAAAGTCACTTTTAAGCAGTAGAGGTTATCTTATGGGAAATCCTACTTTCTCTTCGCAGCAGAAATGAAATTCATTTTCAGAGGCCTTGATGTCAGTGCCCTCTTGCTTGGGTCTTTTTCTGTATCAACATCACCTGGCAACTTCTGTACCAAGACTAACCACCTAAAGTTGAACCACAGCCCATCTTGTGTTGATCCTACCTTCTTTCTAGGCATACAATCTCTCACTAGTACAATCTGTACTTAAGATGTCCATGTTTTTTCTCTGTTATGTAGAGACTCTGACACTAAATCTAATATGTGCCTCCAATATATAGTTGCTACAAATAACGATATTTTTTTTTTAGTTTAATAAAATAAAGCCCAATGCCTATATTTTAGCAGCTTTTGTCTAATTTAAACTCCTGAGTTATTTTTCCCCAGTATTGCAGTAGCATCATGCTTTAAAACACACTGTTAATGTCACCGGTGTAGGTACGTGCCTCCTGCTTCTGGAAAAGTGAGTTGAGTGTTGGTCCTTTCTACAAAGTGGAAAGCAGTTTCTAGACAGTGTAAAGATAAGCAAGTGTTGTTTGGTCTTTTTTGCTCTGTGCTTTGTATCTTTGTAAGATGAACAGTTACATGAAAAAGCTTTAAGTCTGATTTGAAGCAGGCAATGCTTAAAAGAAAGAAAGAAAAAAAAAAAAAAAAAAAAAAAAGAGGGGGAAGGGTGGGCAGTTTCTTGGTTTTCCAGAAATGTGCCGGTCTCTTCATCCAGGGTGCTATTCTGCAGCTCTGCAGAGATGCTGTTTTTAAAAAAAAGTATCTTATTTTTCTGTGACTTGTAGAATATTAGATCTTTAAATTTCATGCCATCCTCTCCTTCAGACAAATCAAACTTCACAGCATCAGGAACGCTTCTGAACATGTCTTGATGAAGGCAAGCACAGAAAGCAGTAAACCAGCAGAGAATCTGCACGGTCTGAAGGTCTTTAATTCTGAATGTGATATATAGCCAGGTGGCGATACATGCCGAACATAGTGCCAAGTATAAATCTATCTAACATATTTCTGTTGCTTTTTCTGCCTTAAGATAACTCTCTGCCCTGATCCTGGACCATAAAGCTGTGCTACTTCAGGATGTCTGAACCTGCTTAAGGGAACTTAATTATTTGTGATTTTTATGTCATTTGTATTTCTCTGAGTGTAATGCAAAGATTGACATAATCAGAAACAAGAAATTGCACACTAAAAATACTTCATAATGAAAGATACGAGCTTTGTGTACATCAGGTATGTAGGTGGCATAACCTCTCTATCTCTGATTATAGCACATGAAATTCAGGTTATGGTCTCAGAGTACCAGATCTCAAAATGTACAGGGCTGCTTCTAGAACACACACTTTTGCTGACACTTGTGTTTTCATTTGACTGCAGAAGAGTTGAGATATTGGTGGCACCTAGCTTTACAAGTGATGTTGTCTTGCCAGCCATTCCATTAAATATTATAAGACATTGCTACTTCAGGGCTTTAAGCTGCTTTTTGGGGGGGGGGCACATGTAGTTAGATCAGAAGGCAAACATCTGGTTTTGTTTTGTTGCACGCTTCATGCAAAGAATGAATCAATATCATCAAGCAATGAGAATGCATTTAAGTGTAATGTCTTGAATTATTTGCTGCTGAGTCTCCCTTGCCAGTGGTAGAATGCTCTGATTTCTATCTTTGCAAGATGCCAGGCCTTAAACCTGTCAAAGGGTCAACTAAATGTTGGCCATCCTGTACATCAGGCTCGAGTAACTTGGGAAGGGAAGACTCTGTTCAGAAATCTTTGCTGAATATCCAAAGGTGGTTGGCTTTTAACTTTTGGGAACAGGTATCATTTGTATCAACAGCTTGTTTAAGAAAGCAGTCCCTTGCTTGCAAATTGGTATAAGAAATTGCTGGAATGGGAGGATCATATGATATTCCTCTAATGAGCAGTATTATATTATAATTAGTGTAATTCCTCTTTCCTCTAATGAATTTAGTGTTTGTATGTTAGCCCTTTTTTAATAGACTGCTGTCTATGGGAGCTGTGGGTTTGACCTCTGAATAACTTGCTTTGTTATTTCTTTCTGTTTTTGATTACTGGCCTTTCTTTTTACTGCCAAATGTCTATATTTATGTTCTGAGCAGAGACTTATCTACATGTTTACTGAGTTCAGGTAATACAAAAAAGGACACTTATCTTAAAGGAGTCTTTTACTCTCTTTAGATTCTCTTTTTCCATGTAGAAGACCACCTTGAAATACGAGATTTACCATCTGCCCTACACTACATATTTTTAGGTGTACTCTTGAGGAGTTCTTAAAATCCTGAATTTTAGAGGAGCATGTGGTTCTGCTTATGTTGTCCTAAGACCATATTTCGTTTGTATTGCGGGATCTTGGTTATGGTAGGAAAAGACTCTGATCAGCAGTCTCCAGGGAAAACCTCTGTGTTCTGGGAAGACATTTCTTCTGCTACCTGTCAGGGGGATACCTATGGCAAACTGCAGAAGTTTCTGCAGAGATGTGGTATGCACAGGCTGCTGAGTGTGGCAGTACACACCCTCTATTTGCTTTGGAGCTGGGGCTGCAAACGCCTCTCAAATGTGTGCAGTAAACCAGCTCTACTTGAAAGAGGATAAAATTAATGTCGTGAGGGAGTAGCCCGATGGGCAAACAAAGGGACTATAAAAACTGTTGAGGCCCCTTCGGATGCATGGAGAGGAAGAGGTTCCTTTCATTACTAACCATTTGCAGAAACTGCAGTACAGCTGCTGCAATGCAAACCTGAGGCTTGCCAGCTCTTGGATGTATTCCCTCTTTCTCCCCAGCCCCACTAGCTGTGGCCGCCCTTCTCCCTTCCTCTGTTGCTTTTTCTTTTCTCTCTCCCTCTCCCCCTCCCTTCTCTCTTCTCTCCCTCTTATTCTGTTTAATGGGAGAATGATCCTTCCCTTCATCACGAAGAAAGCTGGCCAAAAATCAAGAACTCTGTTTTGTGGAAACACTTAAGTTGCACCTTTTGGTCTGCATCAAATCTCATTTAGTTCCTGTAACCAGAAGTAGTCTGAGAGATGGTCTTCACCACAGCATCCTCAGTTTACTGCTATTAGTTCTTTTTTGTGTGTGTGCGACTGCTCTACTTGCAAGTACATCATGCATGTGCCCATATTAGATTTCTTTATAATAAATTCTCCTTATGGACAAAAAGGAATATTTAAGGCAAATCAGTTCTTGCCGTGCTCTTGATTGTATTCAGTCATTACATCACGTTTCCCAGCTGAACTTAAAAGTTAACACCACCCCCACCACTCCCCAAAGTAAAGGTTTTGTTGTAAGCATTCTGTCTTTCACTGTGAGAAAAGCCTAATTACTATAGAGCGGGAATAAATCTATAGCTACACACACAGGTTGTCTTTTTTTTTTTTTTTTTTTTTAAATGTAAATTCCATCTGGGTGAAATTAAATCCATCTAACTCATCCAAAGCCGGATAAGTTAAGAGGATTCCTTCCTTTTGTACCACCTAGATTTGGGGTTGGCTGCAAAGCTGATGTGAATTGAGTGCTGGTGCCCAGACATGTGGCTTTGTCTAATGGAAATCCAAATATATTGATATATAAGAGTTCTCTGTATTTACTGCTGTGCGACCGTGCAGGTGGTATCTCTGATCTAAACCCCTGACTAGTGCTGTTTGTTGCACTCTGTGAGGTGGTAAAGGCCAACAGTAGATAAGATTCAAAGAAGTCTGTGGGACAAGTCTATCTAAACATTACTGAGATTGCGGTGGTGTTCTTGAAAAGCAAAGGCTGTAAAATTTGTAAATGCTGCAGTAGATTCTGCTGCCTCCTACCCCTATCCACCCTGCAGCTCTATTGCTGGCCATAAAATTAAGTTGTTTTGTTGCCTGTGGTTATTCATTTTAACTTTAGCGTAGTAAATTTAATGTAGAGATATTTACTTACTGTAAATTTGGCTCCCATGAAACAAAGGGGCACTAACTTTGAAGACTTGTGTAAAGAGTATCTTTCCATTAAAAACACTAGAGGCTGCAGGTCAGGACATCTTGTAGAATAAGTTTATACACTGAGAATCAATAAGTGTTTTATTAGTGCCTGGAGATTATTTGACTATAACAATTTTTTTTTTTTTAAATCCAATTGTTATAGAATGGTAAATAAAAAAATTAACCATGTGTTGCCTCACTTTCATTTAAAATCTTGTATTTAATTTCTTCTTTCTAGGTAACCAATTTTTGTTATTTTGCTCTAATGTTGGGGCTTGGAAGAAAGTGGCTTTAATTTATAGCTTTTATTTATTCAAATGTATTGTCAGCATCATAGGTTTTACACTTCCTATTAGAAGTCTGGAAAATATTTCTTACTATACTGAAAGAGAACAAAATTCAATTTAAAAATATAATTTTCTACCACTAAGACACTTGATAACACAGGAGCGATTAATGGAGCCTTATGACAGGAACTTGATTTAAAGCGGGAGATTAATACTGCTTTATCGGCCCATACCACTAGTGAATTAGCTCGAGAAATCTGTTTGAAGTTGCTGAGTTGTCTGTTAGAAAAAGGTCTCTAGACACTTATTTGATCATTGCTGAGTACTTGCTGTAGGCTTGACTATCTGACAACACAGGGAACCAACTTCACACCAGCCTTGCTTACTTTACAGTAGCATGTTTCTTATTATTCCTTGTTATCCCACGGGAAGCTGGAATGCTTTGGAGGTCACCTACTGGCTCAGGGGGGTTATTCCCAGTAAATCAAGTTAAAATTAACAAACAGAATTACACTGCTGTTCTGATCTCGTTGATATTGTAAAAAAAAAAAAAATGCTTAAAGTGGTGTTTTTAATTGGAATGGTTCTGTCCCAACACCTGTTGTAAATAATATTTTTATCAGCAAAAGAACCCTCTCATTTTCTTTCTGAAATACAGGACTGTTTATCTTTGGAGCACACTGAAGTGGTTCAGAAGGTTGGCCTGACAGGTTGGTAGATCTATAGATGTACACAACTAATAGAGGAATCCGGGAGCTAAGGCTATGGGGGCTCAGCCCCAACCTGGTCCGGGTTCGTATTCCAGCTCTGCTTCTGATACAAGTTACATTAGCATCAAATAAGAAAAAAAAATTATCTGCGGTGATCAATCCATTTCTCTGTCATGTGGCAGATATGCTCTATATCTGAAGATACAGCCACCAAATTAGCTGGTTGTTCTTAGGATCCTGTAGTTTTTTATTCAGTGCAAAGGAGAAACCGCACCACGTGCATGCATAAATATAATGTATAGGTCTATGTGTAGGCACAAGATATGCATGCGCGCACATTTTTCCTCCAGTGGTTTCCAGTTCTTTTGGGAAAATGTCTTAGGTAGCTGTACTTACAAGTTCATCCAGTCCCAAGTGAAGTCTGCATGGTTTTGTAGTTTTTACTTCTCCTAGAGTTGCAGCATCCAGAGTTTTATTTTGAAATCTCTTTCTTTTAAACATTTTTGCTATGTTGTCTATGCAGATGCGTCTGCAGAGTTGACCTTCTAACATACGTATTGGACGATGGTGCAAATGATGTGTTGCTACACTAAGCTTGTATTTGTTGCCTGCAATATGGTGATATGTAGAGGTGCGTTCTCAAACGCTGCACTGCAGAGGCATACGCAAACAGTGGTGCTCTGCATGTACTACATGCTCAATGAAAAGTGCTTGAAGAGTACCTTCATCGGGTATCTGAAAGAGTATCCTGTTTCTTTGGTACCAATGTGAATTAAGGGTGAAGACCCTGGTAAGGCGTGTAGATTTTGCTGTCGTGAAGAGCTGCACTGCGTAAAACCGAAAGAGTCTATCTGCAGCGTGCAGACAGAAGTGTGCCTTTGCAGGCAGGAGATTAGCATTTACCTGCAAACAATTTAAAGCCTATTTGTGAGAGTCGAACAGGACACGGGAGACGTCTTAGGGAGGAGGGAAGGGGAAAGATCTCTCTGCTTCCAGGCCCCTGTGGGCTTTGCTCCACGCCTGCAGCCTGGGCGCGAAGTTCTGCTGGTGGCAGTGGGGTACCAGAGCAATATCAAAATCTGCAGCTTGGCGGGGTCGGGACAGCAAGCTGTTTAAAAGGGACTGTCTCAGGCAGCAAAGGAAGAAAGCTAAAAAAGGATTACTGGGGGTGAGCAAATTATCAGAGATCTGAACAAAAAAGGACAGTTACCTGCCACAACATTGTAGCTGTTTGTTCTTACTTTAATATTTCTCCACCCATTCTAATACACTTCAGCATAGGATTGAACTACCTTCAAAAGTTCAGTTGAAGGCCCCGGTCTCTGAAGACTGCGAGGAGCAGGTGACAGCTCTGTCCATCTTGACAAGGTTACTGCATCTGTTCCTCTTGACGAGCTCATACCCAGTCAGGCTTAGCCCCATGTAAAGGGCAAAAAAAAAGGTCTTCTGCTTTGGGAAAGCTCCTGTCAGTGGAGGTGTTACCTTGTGAACTGCTGAGATTTCCTTTGTGCTTGGTTCTTAAGGGCTCTGCTTTCCCTGTGTGCCATCAAGGAGACCAGTCGCCATCTGGTCCAAAGTGTTTGTAAAGTTCACCGTTGCAATAAATGTCAGTCTACAGAAATATAAACAGGCTGTTGCCCTGTTGCATTGCTGGTGTATTCACATCAGCATGCCTAAGACTTTGTCTGAACTTATTAATTCAAGTAAAATGAATCTTTTCCAGCAGAAAGTGCCTCAGCAGCTACACTGAACGTGGTGCTGTTGGGGACACCTCTGACTTGCGGCGCTTGCTGAGTATTTTGTTTGCCATGTAGGCAGAACCAAGAAACTACGTGCTTTATACTGGTTTCAGTCTATAAACATTCAGGTCTATTGGTACATTCACATCTGACCTTTTGTGTAAGAGGCTACAAGATATGTTTTTTCAGGAGCCAATTACTTCTGTTCTGTTAAAATATACTTTCCAGAACAACTGCCAGCAAAGAGAATTGAGGAGCTGGAGATACCACCTTTTTCTTTACAAATGTGTTGAAGTGGTCAACTGCCACACTATTTTAAAAACTTATAACTTATGTATAACTTAAATTTACTTGGCTTAAACTTCTATTGGAGCTCAGCTTTTTCTATTCCGTGAAATTAAATATTCCTTCTGTAAGGTGTGCTTTCCATGTCCACGGCACTTGGACACCACAGCCAAAAACTTTCTTGCCTCAAATTAATTCCTGAGACTTTGAAATAATTTGAACTTTGTGCTCAGTATTGGGGAATACGCCTCACTGCTGGGGAAGAATATCCAACTGTATATCCCTCCTCTCTTCCTGTCTGTCCCGTAACACTCCCTTCAGACACCATTTCATCCTCTCCAACTTGTCTGCTTTTTTGTGTGTTTTATTTTCAGACTATGGACATGGGAGTTATAGCTAGTGTTTGACTATTTACGTTAAGAAACCCATATATAGGCAAAAAGAAAGCTTTTAACTTACTATGCCAGTTTTTAGCTATTCAAGAACTGTGATAGCATTGAGATATATATAAAAATTGAACTTCTTACAACAAGTATTAAAGGAGGAGAGTTTGCTTGCTTGTTTTCTATAAAGGCAGACAATCAATCAAGTGTTCATGCTGGTACATATGCAGCATGGGAAACAAACAGAAGGAATTTGAAGTCCACATGCACTTGCACACTTACAATATCATTGGGATTACAGAAATGTGCTGGGGTAGCTTGCGTGACTGGAGTGGACCTGGATCTAGTGAAGGGCAACAAGAAGGGCTTCTGCAAATACACTGGCAACAAAAGGAAGACCAGGGAAACCATGAGGCCATGGCTCAGTGTGGCATGAGACTTAAGGCCAAAAGACATGGAAAAGGCTGAGATACTCAATACCTTTTTTGCTTCAGTTTTTAATGGTAATGTTTGTTCTGAGGCCTCCCAGCTCTTTGAGTCTAGTGGTAGAGACTGGGAGGGTGATACTTGACTTACAGGGAAGGCAGACGGCACTTAAGTGCACAGGGAGAACACAAGACCGTGGAACCACATGAGCTGCATCCTAGGGTGCTGAGGGTTGGCTGCATGACCCCTCCCTATCATCTTGGAAAGGTTACGGCAGTCAAGGGAGAGAAAAAAGGCAAATGTCTTGGCCATTTTAATGAAGGAAAAGGAGGAGAATCCAGGGACCTATTGGTGTAACCTCTGTCCCCAAGAAGATTATGGAACCTGTCTTCCTGGAAGCCATGTCCAAGCACATGAAGGATGAGACGTGACTGGGAACAGCCGACATAGATGTACCATGGGCAGATTGTGCCCGAGCTGCCTGACAACCTTCTATGGTGAGCAGATGAAGGGAGTGCAATGGGTGATGTTTATACTTTAATGATGTTTTCTGAGGTGCACAGGGTAAGAATGAGAGGCAACAGAGACTAGCTGCAAATTGGGAAATTCCAAGTAGATATTAGGATTTTTTTTCCACCATGAGAATGGTGAAACACTGTAACAGACTGCTCAGGGAAGCTGTGGTATCTCCATTCTTGGAGGAGTTCAGAACTAGACTGGACATGGCCATGAGCAACCTGATCTAGCAGATCTTCTTTGGAAAGGAGGTCAGATCACTTGACCTTTTGACATCCTTTCCAGACCTGGGATTTGAGAAAGACAAACAGAAGTCTCTGCTTTGCCTAACTGACAGTAAGATCTCAAAAGCAGATCTCCCACTTTTCAAATGACTGTCCTAATTGGTGGGTGGAAATGGTAATATTTTCTTAATAGGAAACATTGGAAAGACCTTGCTTTGTTTTCATACTAACAAGTTTTGCAGTAGGTGGAAATGTGAGTTTTTGGGGGTCATCTTTTCCTATGCCCCATTTCATCTAAAAATAATTTACTCCTGAACAGATAAAACAGATAAAATCGTTACATAATTTATTCTTTGCTAACATACCTTTGCACAATAGTGGAAGCCAATGCTTTTTTTGGAAGATTTTCTTTTACAGCCTTTCATTTCAGACATCTTTGACACTAACCAGAAAAGCAATTTTCACACACAGACAACAACAAACAAATAGGACCTGCTTTGTGATTAAGGAGTCTGTGATTTTGCTATTCATATCGTAAAGTGCATGAAAGTAGCTCTGATGGAAAGAAACAATCTTCAAGGTTAAGTGTCATAAGAAGATGTCACTTTGTTTAAGCCATTCTGCTTTCATTTGCCTCAGAGAATATATTTTCAATAAGAGGTCTAAGTCTGCTGGTTCCTGCAGCTGTGCTGACGTGTCCCTGTGGTCACCTGGCAGAACAAATTCTGCTTTTCCCCTCAGTCAGCTGAAAATGTCTTACTTCAGTTGGAGGAACAAGGTGTGGTGACAGTTGCCACCTTCTCCCCGCCGTGTTCCTCCTACCCCAAGACAAGCTATTCTTCTGGCAAGAGCTGCCTTTTCTAGTGCAAAGGACGAAGAAAATATCTTTGAGCAGGAGCGAGTGGGTGACTGCATTGCTGCATCTGTCATGGTGTCAGGCAGGCGGCTGCTGTGCCTCCAGGTCTGGCAGCAGGCATGACTATCACTTTGTTGCTCCTC
>NW_009661374.1:1755233-1755519 GCF_000708025.1 Charadrius vociferus | reverse complement strand
GCTCTGCCTGCTGAAATACACTTTGTTCCTTCAAGTCTAGAGAGATGTGACAAGCTCCAGGCTGTTGAAATTTTGCTTGCCGAATATTTTGCAGATGATCCTAGGTGTGTCTCTGCAGCCTTCCTCCCACTCTCCATCTGGGATGTGGAAGGGACGTGCAACACCTCCAGAACAGAAGGGGAAGAAAACCTTCTCCTGACTTCCTGAACAACAGAATAGGCTTGCTTCACCAGGAACCACAGACACCGGTCCTGCACGCCCAACCAGTTGTCAGAACCTTCCTGCT
>NW_009661374.1:1749029-1755219 GCF_000708025.1 Charadrius vociferus | reverse complement strand
GGCAAATGGGTGGAAGAACCTCAGAACTAGGTAAAGGTGTTACATATTTGCAGATATTAACTTAAACAGTTGAGATAGGGATAAGGTTTTTGCCGCTTACCCTCATTTTTATTTACTCTGAAAAACAAAAGGCAGGTGCTGAGGTTTGTTTTGGTTTTTAATGCATCCATGAGGTAAGCAGAGAGTCCCCTTGACCAGGGGCTGCCTACACGAAGATGAGTGCTTGAGGGATTCAGAAGCTTCTGAAATAGGATGCCTCAATATGGAGTTGTTCACTCAAATGGGGGTATTCAAAATTGGGAATGAAGCTTTTAATTTTGGGGGCAAAGTAATTTCCTTAAGGGTCATGAAGCTGAGCTGAAACTTCAGACAAAAAGTTCAGGGGTCAAAAATTGCTTCTTCCTATTGTAAAAAAGGGGCTGTAGTTTAGCACAAGTAGCAGGTTTATATGGGTTGTGTTTGATCTATTCTTTTTGTCATTTTGTACTTAGATCCCTGAGCCGTCTATAAGAGTAAGAAAGTTATTGCTAGAGAGATTGGAAACTGGGAGTTGATAAATAGTGCCACATTGCTCTGCAAAGAACAGTTGATGAATGTTACTATTGTATGTGAAATGTTTCTTTTTTTTTTTTTTTTTTTTTAACAGCAATGTTTTAAACTACATAGTCCTGCACAGGGGACTGCTAAGTAAACCAGAACTGACATATGATAAATGCAAAGCTGTGGTTACAGCTCCAGAAATCAATGAATTGCATGTTTCACATGTAGAAGGGCAGTCATGCTGTTTCTGCTTGCAGAGTGATAAATGTAATTCAATCTACGAGCAGTAAAACATGAGTGTAACTGGCTAATGCAAGGGCATGCTTCCAAGAGGAAAGAAAAGTAGGTGAAAAGCTGTACTGCTCTGCTTTGAAACCACCTATGAAATGATTAGTTCTAAAATTTGCAAAGAAAATGTACAGGAGGGCCATATTAGAGTTTAAGTCAATAACCCAGGCAATGTTCCTCTAATAAATGTGGTTCAGTACCTGTGAGTTTTGATACTCCATCTCAGACACAGGAGCACCCAGCAAAATGTCACTTTGAGAGATACCAAAACAGGAAAGATAATACGGCTGTAAATGAAGGCCATTATTTATGGCACTATGGATGCAAAAATGAACCTGTGGGAATGACCCCCTACAACTCTGCAAGTTAGAGACTATGTTTTAAATGATGCTCTGTAGTAAGGGATTAAACAAATCCTAGAATAGAGGGGGAAATACAGGTTAAAATAATTTCCAGGAACTGGAAATTAAGGTGACACACTTCCAGTTCTTACTGGGCACCCCGATTTTGACATTTGCCCAGTGGACTGCTAATCATGGGTGGTTTCTGATAAAGAGCACACAGCAGCTTCCTGCCAAAAGCTATTTCATTTTGGTTTTAATTCTGTTCTGAATTCACATTTAATAAAGACTATTTTTTCTCAGAGAGGTTCATGGAAACTCACACAGTGTCACAGTTCACTGAGCTTGTGGCAGGATATTGTGGTGTTTCTGTAAGATTCAAAGAGATAATTTTTAATGCTGAGATGCTGTTAAACCAGCCAGCCCGAGCTGTCAGCTCTGCCATGGCAAGACCCTATTGGAAGGTTGCCGTCAATAGGCCAGCAGACCACGACATTGTTGAATGGGCATGCAGAAGCTGATAAATTCCTCATGTAGGTCTAACATATGGAGGGTTTTATAAGACCCCCAGCAATGTCTTGAAGTGCACGGAAGTGCTCTAAATATAGTTTAACCCTTCTGTCCTATGAGAAGGAGTTTGGGATAGTTGTTTCAGCAATTGCTTTTCTTAAAAGTTAGGAAAATGGCATGAGTTATATCCATGCAATTCTCCTGGCTTTTGTATTTTAACTGAAATGCCTTCCTATCCACAGACGTTTTTCCTAGACCCTAGTTTTAGGCAGGGCAAATGCAGAGACAAATGCCTGCTTGACATCAGGTGGGACTCCTCTTTAGAGTTTCTAGAGTTTAACTCCAAATTTGACATTGTTTTGACAAACTAAAAGGCATATGTATGACAAAACAGACCATGCATCTGAATGGAAAAACTGCAGTAGACTTGTGTTTTTTTCTTTTTTTTTCACGCTCCATTTTGGTTTAACACACACCGCCTTAATGCTTTAGATGGGAAACCTTCCACTGTCCTCTGACACTGAACTTAATGCCCTTCTCATCTCAAGAGAATGCAATGCTGCTTTGATGTTGTGCATCAAGACGTACTGTCTATGCAAATAAAGTGCAGATGATTATTGTGAATAATGATACCTTGTACTGCAGAAGTGCTTAGAGATCCAGATGGAATAGGTGGGTGGGTATTAGAAGGAAGAGCTGCCCAACCTTACTGCTTGCTAGAGGTGTCAGGCAAAAGTGTTATCCGTGTAGCCCCAAATGTGAAAGGGACCTGTATGAACTGTCAGGTAATAATTAAATACAGTGCAGCTAGCTGGCAGTATATTTTTGAGTTTTCTGGAAGGGAGATGGGATTGGATGCAAATGAACAAGCAAAAGCTCATCTGGTTACCACTGTGGAATAGAAAAAAGCAGAAATGAAAGATGCATTTGTGATAAACAAGACTGAAGTTCCTTGGGAGAGTGCGCATGTATTTAACCTCTTAGCATGAATGTATTTGGTTTTTGTTGGAATAAATTGCTAAAACCAATCATGAGATAGGAAGGCAAAGAAATATGAGGAAGATCTCTGGATTATGGTGCAAGTAAATTCACAACCCCCAAAACTCTCTCTGAAAATACTGATTAGAAGAAAGAAGCATCAAACTATGATGTCTCTTAATAGTGGCTGAGAATTTCCAAATAGATATTCTTATCAAGAAATGAACTATGAATACCTTCCCAGATGGTAATAAATTGTTTTAAGAGGTGTTCTACTTAGAAGTGGATGTCTTTTATCTCTCTGGGTGTCCCCCCCAATATTTAATAACAGCATATAACATTTCAGTGCTTGATATTCAGGCATTCTCACAGTATACATCTTCTCTACACTTTCTGTTTTCACAGAGGCTTGTGTGTTTTCCTGTCAGTTGTGTAAAATCAATCCATGCCCTTGGGTGAAAGCTGAAGCTCAGCTCTCAACCTTTGTGTACTGGGGGGGACACAGCAGAGGACCTGTCTCTTTGGGGGTGACAGTGACACCCCCCAGTTGACTGGCAGCCCAGTTTCTACAGGTTTCACCTCTCAGCCAACTGCACAACAGTCACACAGTATGTCTGATGCCTTGCTAACCCTGGTGTGCTTTAAAGATAGTTAATCTATCTCAAAAAAGCAAACCACAATCCACGTAAGTGTTGTGTTGACAGTAGATAGAAAACAACTGCTTCATTATGTTAAGTTTCATTCTCTTGTTTTTAAAGAGCTCTAGACTGATCACCTTAAAGAAAAACCTAGATTAAAATATTTTGGAATTGTAAATAAGAGCACTTTTGTATCTTTTTTTTTTTTTTTTTTTTTTTTTTTTTTTTTTAAATCAAAGTGCTTCTAATGCTGACAGTGAGTCAAGGAAGAAGTAGCAGCTGATTTCTGGCAGAGACTTGAGTTTAGCCTCGGAAGTGACATCTCAGAGTTTAAAAGAAAAAAAAACACCCCACCCCAAACCCTTATCAACACAGTGAAAGAGGTCAATAACAGTTCCCCCAAACTAGGAGAACTTTAAACTTTATTTCTGTGCAGTCTCTTTTCAGAACAACTGAAGGATTGTTCATACCCTGTGCCAGGCGCCTTCCCTCCCTCCCTCCCCAAGGCAAGTTGAGGTGAGCACACTAGATGAAAAAAGCACCTGTGTAGTTATTCCTCCTTATTCTTCTGCTGGTACTAGTCCCCTTGTTTGCAGTATTCTTCGTCTAGCACAGCAGTAACTAGACTTCAAGACCTTAAACTGGCAGCTCTTTTTAGTTTCTGTTTTTTAACAGACGTGCTGCCTTGTTTTTGAAAACTGCTGGTAGGCTATAGAGAGCTTGAAGCAAAATGTGGAGGAGCACTTCATGTGGCATTGCCTTCTGAACACCACTGGATATGCTGTTTGAAAACAGGTGAAATGTCCAGGTCTCTGTTTATCCCTCAATCATATTTTATATGATCGGACTGGGAAAAAATTCAGTGAATCTGAAAACTGTGTTTGTAGGATTTCAGAAGAAGAAAACTGACAGTCTTGTTGAAAGGTCCTGGGTCTAATAACCTCTTGCACTTTACCCAGTAAGACATTATTGATGGAACTGGTTTAAAATCTACCTTCTTCCTCCCTGCAGCCCCCAAAACCTGTGGTGCCGGGGTCGATGTTCTGCCAAGCAGGGGACCGCTGACAGTTTCAGACAGAAAGAGCATGGTTGTCCTCAGTGGCTGGGCTCCAAAGTAGTTTTGGTTTGGTTTTTTTTTTGTCAAAAGCCACTTGAGAAGGTTTTGCCCTAGAGGTTTTTCGGTTGGTTGGGTGGGTTTTTTTTTGTTTTTGTTTTTTTGTTTTTTTTTTTTTGTCAGATAAGTGAAATGAAATCTCATCTGAGTGTGAAAGTTGTTCTGCTCTACCTGTGTTGGGATAATGGCAGGGGCACAAACTTCCCTCCTCCCATCCAGGACAGACCCATGAATACCACTATGAATGTGTCTGACAGTGGTACCAGTGACTCCCCAGTGGCCAGCCTGTGACTCCTGAGCCATGCGCAACATGACATTACAGGATCCTGTCACTAGATGATGTTTGGCTGAGTGTTGCTGGGGCTCCCTTGGATTCGGCTGGATATCTTGGTGAGTCCCATCCTGCAATGGAGCCCTAGGGCCCGAGCAGCTGTTATCCCCTAGCCTTCCTTGTCACCTGCCCCCTCCTTTCCCCTTGGCTTTCTGACATAAGAAATGTTTTTATGGCTCTTGCTTATAGGAGCTTTGTACACTGCTCACAGGGTCAGTAGGGCTGGTTGTCTAATTTGATAGGGAGGAAGAGAAATAATGTTCATGTATGATACTATCATCACGCAGTTGGTGTCTGCATAAAGGATTATGCTGATAATTTATCGAAAGTCACATCTGTAAGCGGCATAATTCTATTTTTATAACAGAGTCTGCTCTGGGACCGTAGAAGAGCTCTGAGAAGCTGTTTTAAGAGATTAAAAAGCTGAAAAATTCTCAAATGACACCTAAGTAACAGGCTGCAGGGGCAGGGAGGGGGGGTGGAGGCTCCTCAGTTCATGTTTGAGGCTAAATGTTCAGCGTATCAGTTTGCAGCATCACTGAAGTGATGTGGACCTGTTTCTCTGACCTCTTTCAAGACAGCATTTTGCTTTCTGTATCTGAAATCATTCCTGGCTCACCTTCTGAAGACCTTTCTAGCTCAATCTACAAAGCCTTTTGCAACTCACTGTTCCTCGGTGAAAAGCTATTTGGAAAGGCAATGAATCGTGAAGTGGTCTGATAAATACTTGGCAGAGGAAAGATGCTCCAGTGCTTGGGAGGCTAGTCTGGGATTTGGACGATCAGGTTGAATTTTTTTTTCTGTTTTTGTTTTGTTCTGCAGCAGACTTCCTAAAGAAGCTTGGCCATGTTATTTAACCTCACTTTGCAGCTCATGGAAGTGTTGTGGGTATGGCCCATGAGGTGATTGGTGACAACAGCAGGAAGGCATCAAAAGAAAAATTGGAGCCAGCTCTATTGTTTTTTTCTTCTGTTTTTTGTTAAATACACTGCCGATTTCAGTTGATTTCATATCCTTTCCTGAGATATATTAAAACAGACTCAGCCTTTACAGGACAAGGCCTCATCTTATAATCCTGTTTTGACACCCAGAAGATGCAGCTGTAGATTGCTCCAAGATCTGGAAGAGACCTTTGAACATCTTACTGCCCCATTCATGTTAGCTTCATATGGCAAGGTTTCACCAAGGACACGATTGTGTTAATCTTTGCAGAGTGATGGAACAGGCAAATTATTTCTATTTATTAATCTCTGATCACTTCAAAGAGCATTTGAATCTATGGAAAATGATAATAATAAAGAAATGATGCTTGACAACTGTCTCCCTTCAGTGCTATACATGGTGAATTGTACAATCAGATATTATCCATGACAACTTGAAGAGGTCAGTTGTTGACAAAGAGCTTTCTGTGTAGCACATGTAATTGCAGAAGTACTGTTTGTCTTCCTGC
>NW_009661374.1:1746001-1748961 GCF_000708025.1 Charadrius vociferus | reverse complement strand
CTGCTGATTCATTACCATCATTTTCTGTGCAATTTCAATTGTCATTTTATTCATCCTGATTTCATTTCATGATCCAGAAAGGCATTTTCTATTAGCACAGGTAAGAGGGTTTTTCATAGCAGTTATCTGCTGAAAGTCACCCTGAGCAAACACACACCTGAAAGCAAACGTGCATTTAGACAGCGTTTAGCATAGGCAGCCGGGCACCCACGGAGTGAAGAGTGGAATCTGTAGCAGATTCATGCGATCCAGAATAGTGCACAAAACAGGGGACTTCCTTCCTTCCCAGTTCCCAAAGGGGATCTCCTTCCTTTCTTTGCTTCCCAAGAAGCAAACACTTCTCCCAAGAGACACTTCTAAGTAGAATGAGAGCTTTGTAACAGCATCTGACTTCTGAGGCTCTTTGTTGATGTCCTGAGGTCCCTCTGTCTTTGTCCATTTGTGCTGGCTTCAGGAAGACTCTGACAGAGAGGTCTACTGCCCTCCTGAAACACAAGTGAAACTTGAGGAGAACTGGCCAGATTACCCAGAGACCAGTAACATATTTGTACAAACTGTCTTGTGGCATCATGTAGTTGAGACCTGGATGATCTGTCCATTGAAATAAAAAGTTGGTAATGTAAGAAACCAACAGTGTAGGCTGTGCATAAATATATTTAGGTGAGCTGGTGAAGGAGGTTATATCCCACGTTGGTCAGACTATGGGGACTTTCGTGCAAGCTTTCGCTCTTATTCGCTTCAGGAAAAAACCACCTGTGGCGTTATATGAGCTATAATTCACATGGCTTGGCTTGAAACAACATGAGAGTACTTGGACAGATTTGTCCACTTACAGACTGGCAGGGACAGTAGCTTCCAACAAGGGAGAAGGGTGATTAGCAGCTGTGATGGTTGCCCTTTTTTCTGGCATAGCTGAGTCCAGAAGAAGGTAACTATTTGATGTTAACCAGAATTAACTCCAGTCTGTGCTTTTTAACATAGTAGTGCTGCTAGGGAACAACTCAGGGCATGAGGAGCAGTGAGGCATTTTACACACTGAGTCATGAGTCGTCCTTGCCCTCTCTCAGCCTCACACACACCTACCCCCGACCCGGAGAGGGAGGCAGCTCTGCGTTTTTATCCTTGCCACATAGCAAAGCCAAAAGAAGGGCCTCGGAGAAGATGACTTTACAACGACGCTTGACAACAGTAAGTCAAACCAGGGCTGTTCACAGATTTGTCACTCAATTAGAGACCACACAAAGGTAATGGGTTCACAGCAGAACTGCTTGCTGCTCAGTCTTGCTCCCAGTGTTGAAGGCAGAGCACTGAAGCGAAGAGTCCTGGACGTCTGCTTCATTAAGGCAGCAGTCTCAGGCTTTCTTGAAAAATTTATTTGCTATCTTACAAATTAAACCCTTGTTAATATGTGTTGGAATAATATTTGTTTTAGGTGCTGCAGCTTCTCACTGGTGATATAACTCAGGCTGGTTTGCCTCTACCCTTCTGATCTCCCAGCAACTTCTGCTCCACACTAGGATGGAAATGAATCAACACATCTACGACTTTAACTGTTGCATGGGAGAACTGTTCACCTGTGAGATTCCTCCACCTCTGATCACTGAAGCACAGTAACTCTGAGTATAATTATGTGGAAAAAATGAAACTAGAAGAGCTAGTTTGTAGCTTACCCAAGCTAATTAAATCAAAGCCGTAATTAATTGTATGTCCTTTTTTTTTTTTTTTTTGTAATTTGGCAAGCTCTTGAAAAGCTGTCTTGCTGAGACCTGATTTTTACCACTTTACTCGTTTAATGAAGATGGCCATTTTTATGAAAGCATTCAAAGAAATAGATTAGTACCTAATAGCACCAAAACACTTGAAACCTTCTGGTTTGGATGTCAATCTTATTAACTCTCTGAGCCTTTTCAAGTAGCACAAAAGCTATTTATTTACAGACTGTTATATAGTAGCTGGCTTTATTCTTTCTCCCTCCCCTAAAAAGACAGTTTACTCAAAATCACCTCTCTTTTTTAGCATAAATACCAAAGAACACTTCCTATCTTCAAAGCACTACAGACGTTTCTTAAGCATTGACTGCTGTTATTAGCTATTACTTTAAGATTAAATGGTATTGAATTAAAATAATCTCTGAATGATAATCCTCTCCTCACAGGACTTAATGGTTTTTAAATTGGGTTTTGGCAAATATGGGACTAGGCAAGGATGCAAGCCTGGGTCTTATCCAAAGACCATTTAAATCAATGAAGTCATCAGGTTGTTTAAATGCATCATGCCACAGCATGACAACTAACATTTAGTGGAATGTTTGCAGAATATTACAAAGTCTATAAAATATGGATTAAATGTACCTGAGACACAGCCAGTTTCCTGACAAACAGGAGATGAAAGTTGGTGGCTTTTTTTTTCCCCAGATTGACTCTGCTGATCTGATTTGCTGCAAGCTGTAGAAAATGCCAACTTCCAAGCAGTAATATTCATTAAGGCAGGCAGTCCAACAAGTCTGTTCAAAATAGACTTTTCTATATGAATTTTTTTTCTTTGAAGGTTGATGTTAGATAAAGGATAGATGGAAGCTGTAAAAGACTCTAGTGACTAACATCCCCCTCTCCCACATCATCCTCACAGGCAAGCTTAGGAGTTGTGGGTTAGATGAATGGACAGTGAGGTGGATTGAGAACTGGCTTACAGATAGAGCTCAGAGGGTTGTGGTTAGTGGTGCAGAGTCTAGTTGGAGGTAGTAACAAGTGGTGTCCCTCAGGGGTCAGTACTGGGCCCAGTCTTGTTCAACATATTCATTGATGATCTGGATGAAGGGATAGAGTGTACCATCAGCAAGTTTGCTGATGACACAAAACTGGGAGGAGTGGCTGACACGCCAGAAGGCTGTGCTGCTTTACAGCGAGACCTGGACAGTCTGGAGAGTTGGGCAGAGAGAAACCTGATGAAATTCAACAAGG
>NW_009661374.1:1719987-1745422 GCF_000708025.1 Charadrius vociferus | reverse complement strand
GATTCTGTGATTCTGTGATTCCTCCGTACCAGTGGAAGATGGTCTGCACCTTCATACTACTGTCCATCCCTGGATGGTTGGTAAACTGTTGCACTTTGTCAAGGAGTGATTTTTATGCCTTTTCTGAATTTTGTCATTTGTAATGACTTTATATTTCTTTGCATATTTCTCAAGAGTTTGCAATTAAAACAATTAAGCTGCCTTCAGATGCCTAAAGTTCAAAGTGTGGTCTTAACTACCACGAGCAGGTACTGTATGGCCTTTGTTTCTCCTGCATATATATATGTCTGTTGGGTGAAAAGGTGCATTCCTTACTTGTATGAAGCCATAATCTTAAAAGCAAATGCAAAAATCCCCAATCAACTCCTTCAAATTCCACGTCCTTTGTGTTTAATTTCTGAATTAACGCAAAAATTCAACATGTTTCTGGAAAAACAATTGTAAGGGTAAAACAGTCCTAAGAGTAGTTTGATGACAGAATACAAAGACATCAGTGAGGACAGGAAGATCTGAGGTGATCTAGGAAAAAGAAAAAGACGGAGTCTTGAGCTCACTGCTTTTGTAGGTAAAGTTTAGATCCACCCTTGTTCCTCTCTTCCACTGTATGTGTCAGGCAGTCTTTGACAAAGAAAAGAGTAGTTTTGCATGGCAACATGCAAGTTCAGAAAATGATGTTGTCTTTGTGGATAATGAGATTTGCTGATCTCCTTTTCCTTAGGGCTCTGAAGCAGCCGTATTTTGTGGGAAAACATGAACACCTCATTCCAGAAAAAGCAACTGTTCTCTGCAGAAGCAACAACTAGAGGCAGCAAAGGTGTACTCCAGAATCTGAGCAAGAAATAGCTGACTGTATCACACTTGCATTTTTGTGGGACCTCGAGCTGTAGAGTGGGATTCTCTAGGAGTTACTTTTGGATCCTTTGTTTTGGAACAAAGCACACACTGTGCAATGCCACTCCTGGATGTTCCTGGATGCGTTGCTGTTCTGCAAGCAGAGCCATGGCTTCCATTTGAGCCAGAGAACGAGGGAGGACTGCCACCCAAAAAGGCTGTCAGTAATGTAATTCCCCATAGGCAGTGTGAGGGAGACTGTTTTGGAAAGATGCCTTCCTTATCTTCCTTTCTCACTCTGTTTTTTCAGACCAAGTTAATTATATTTGCATGTACAGTCACTGTTTACTCCTGTGAGAAGACCATAGGGAGTGGTGGTTTTGGCTGGAAAGGATGCTATATTTGTGGGGGAAGGAAAGTGGGATGGTTGGGCAGAGCTGAAATTCCCTTCTTCCTTGCTCCCTGATGTGATGTTAAAGCTTGCTGTTGATTGCCCCTGTGTCCTCTGTAACTTTTCACAGAGATTTCCTGGCTGTTTCAAGGCTAACTTTGCTAACTTTATTTGTGCTTTGTTAATACTCATAGTTACCGCCATTTCGCAACCTTCTTCTACTTTAGCTCAGGCAATTACATTCTGTCTATTGAAGATTCCCATTGCTGGATCAATAGAAGAAGTTTATTCTTCATTTCCTTCCTAATAGCTATTGTATAGTGCTGCAAAATGGCTGTTGTAGCTAGCTGTAATTCGGCAGTGGATGAGCAATCCTGCAGTCTGAAAAGCATCCAAAGATCTTATGGGATGAAAAGTGATATAATCGTTATTGGTAGCTCTATTGCTCCTTTGACATCTCCTTTAAGTAGTAGTTGAGAATTGGAGGGTTATCTGGGCATAAACGTTGTTTCAATCAATTATCTGTGCATTTTCCCCATTCCATCTGATGATCACTTCTGTCACAAACCACTGGTATCCCACAGGGTCCCTCGGCTGAACTTGAGGCTACAGAGTTTTGTATCTGGTTCCCGCTGCTTCCCAGTCATCCAGTGTCCTTATACAGAACTGGGCCCTCGTGGTTAGGATTGTTGGTTTCCTTTCTCTCTCAAACAGCTGGCATGTCACTGCTGTTGTCTCTAGACATCGAGCAAGTTGGCCTCCTACAAGCCTGCTGGCAACATCTGAGGTGCAAAGTTATGTGCCTGATGACAGAGAAAGTGTTGAAGCAACCTAATAATTCATCTGTGATGATATCAGCTTCTGCCTTTTGTCCCTGAAATACGAGACCTTCTCAGGGTCTTGGGTTACAGATTGGAGTGTGTTGTAGTTAAGAATGTCTAGGTCAAATAACAGAAGAAAAAATGCTTTTATTGTTGCATGGCATTGTGGAGGCAAATGTGTGCTTGATTTTCTATCAGCACGGTGCATTGAGCTGGCACCTATAATGGTTCTGTCTCCTTAAAGGTCTTGGCAGTATGAGACAGTAATCACATTTTGAGCAGGGAATGATGCCTGTACCACTGCAAAAAGTAGGTGGAAATGCTACTGGGTTGCAACACTGGTATTTAATACCTGTCTTTCAATGGTTGAAACAGCAGTTTGTGTTTTGGGTAGTGACAGTAGCTGGGTCCTCTGATTTTAGTATTTTTAAACACCATCTCAAAAGAAAAATTGAGGGGGTTTTACTATATTACACAGCCCCTGGTGGAACCCAGTATGGTGCTAGTAAGTAACCTAGCTAACACAAAATGAGAACTGATGGGACAGGTAACATGCAATGATGATCTTTCAAAGAAAAACACAAAGTGCATTGTTCTGGTTCATATTTTGTAAGGGATGTTAAAAAAATTAACCTTTACTTAGGAAATAGGCAAATGTCATATTGTGAGGGGAGGTATGGAAAGAGTAGGACCAAAATTTGGAAGTCTGAGCAAGGCATGCTTTCCACATCCATGTAAAAAACTGAATTTGTCTTTTATGCATTTGTGATAATGAAAAAAGAATTCTCCAGTCTTTAAATGAACTACCACACAGAAAGCACGTGTATAAAGCAATCTTCTTATTGCATCTGCATCCCCATAAAACCTTTTGGCATAGCCTTTTTATAACTCCTGTCTATATATGCATCTCATGCAAACTATTTGCTTTTGAGTATGATAGTGAGGTCTACTGAAAACATTAAATAATAAATTATGCGACTTTCTCATTCTCTTTCAGCTGAAATGCTTAATAGGCAAAATTCAAACACAGGTTTAATTCACCTATAAAGTACTTGGGCATCTGAATTACAGTTTTAATCTCCAGCAGCTGAATTATGTCCTACTGTTACTATATATTCAGGGAGGGAAGGCTGGACAGGTAGAATCTCCTTATTTTACAGATTGTGGGGATAACTTATGCAGACAGCTAACAGCCTGTTCCTACTAGGTGGGGAGAATTTATTGGAAGGGCTCAGCATCTTGCTTCTCCTGTCACTGGTGGGTTATTAGCTTATTTCTCCCCCTGCGGAGCTGATCTGTTTGGGTTCAGCTTTGAGCTGACTACAAGTGCTGCCTTCTGGAGAAATGGGCTTGCGATGTGAGAAGAGGGTTGTGCCTGCATGTGGTCCTGACCAGGAGGGATGCTCAAATGAGTTAGCTTGCTTTTCCATTGTTGCAAGCTAAAAGAGACAAGCTCTGCTATTGTTTGTGCTGTTGGCTAACATATGAGGTAGCTATACAGAGACCTGACAGAATACATGTCAATTTATAAGCATGAAGACAGTCATGGTCTGATGTTTGTAGGGCTTGAACCTGCAGACCTTTCTTCTGAATACTCTAGAGGGTACTCAGCTGGAATGTAAGCTGGTAACTCAGGCTCCCGAGGACGATAAGTACCTGCCCAAACTATTGGATGTTCTGGTGACCACAAACTGAGTGTGAATTAAGCATATTGTTAATTTTACTGGGTGAATAACAAGATTTCTTTTTTCCTTGGGGCACCCAGAGGGACAAAAAGCTTTCTGCTTGCTTAGACGCCCACATCAGCTTCCATGAGTTTTACGGGTAAGCTGGCGTCTCCCTTGACCTCTGCTTCCTACGTTGACTACTTGCCCTCTGAAAGACAGAAGACAGAGGCTCACAATATAACCAGCTACCGTGTACTTTTGCCTATGAATTGTTCTCCAGCCCCTCGAAGCTCCTGAGGAAAAAGACGGGGTGGAAATCAGAAAGGGCTTCACTCTCTGCAAATATCAACACATCATGAAGGTCGTTATGTGTGTTAGCAATTCAAAATGAGTCATGGTGAACACTCCTTTGAACAGACTCCTATGGCTGGCTTGGAAGAAGCCCCCCATGTTTGGATTCAGGCCATAAAGGGAACGCCAACTTGAATGGATCAAGAACAGAGAAAGAAATCTCATTTGCTAGCATGTTAACCATTTTTGATTAATACTTTAATGTCTCAAAGGCCACTTGAGATTGTCAGGTGAAAGACAATATGGAAAAAAAGGTTTTCATGCATGTTCTGTAGCGTGGAAGAGAGTTACACAGTTAAATCTTACTCTGAAAAATAGCTTTACTGAAATGTCTGTATTTTGCAATGTCTACTGATGGAAGATGCAGCATTCAGAGTTAATGTTGGATCCATGCTGCTCTGTGTAGTATTTGCCTGCTAGTGTAAAAGTCTGGGCACACTGCACTTATATTCACTAAAGATGAACTATATCATTACCAGTTGTTTTCTCAATTAAATTTAACCTTAGACTGGGCTGGGTGATTTTGATAAGATGAATTATAACTTGTCCCTAGGACAAGCGAACAAGATACTAAAGGAGAAATCTAAAGCTGGAAATAAATAAAATAATTGTACCTAATGGAGCAATTTAAAAGAGGTCTTTGAGAAACATTTTCAACTTGCAATGATTTATTTCTGCTGCTCACAGAAGCTACATGAATAACTAATATTCTCTGATAAAGGCTCTATCCTATTAAGGAGTCAACTTTGCAGTAAAGGCAAAGAATATAAAAAGTTGCAAAGACAAGGTAAAGCTATTAGCAAATCTCCATTCCAAAGTTGTTTCCTACTTGCTGTAAACCATTTCTATCAAGGGAGCAATTTCCTATGTGCTGCCATTAGTGGATAATATTTTCCTTCAAATAATGGGCTGTGGATGGTGACTAACCACAAATGGTAATATTCTCTTTTTTAAAAGCCTGCACAGCACACTTTAATGTTCCACCATGACGCATTAAAACATAAAGTAGACTATTTCCAGTAAGAAAACTCATTTGTTTAGAAAAATCTCTCTCCCTCTCTCATTACCTCTCTCAAAACAGCTGAATGAGAGTTGAGGTTCCCATTAAGTTTCAGTTGTCCTGGAGTTCAAAGGTACACTCTATAGTTAGCAAACCGGGGAAGAACATTTTATATGGGGCTTAAAAAACACAATCAAATCCGACGAACAAGGCAACAGCATGTGCGCGTACGCCATGAGATTTGTTATTGCTTACATCTCTGGGCTGCGCAGACGTGCACACAAGATAAACTGGGCTAGGATTAACCAGGTGCAGTATAACAGCGTTCTGTTATCTGTCCCTGACAAATTACAGGCTGCTAGCTGGAATTGCCACTTGCAGATAGTAGTCATTTAGTAGTAAACTGTGCTTGGTGGGTTTTTTTTCCTAAAAGCCTGAAACAAGGGCATGTGTATATAAGTATGTTGAAATATGAAATGCTTGGAGTACATGTAAGGGAAATTGAAACCTTCCCAGCCTTCCATTTCCTCTCAAACATTTACTGCATTGCAGGTCTCTCCAGCTCAGTAGCAACGTCAGTGTAGCGTGCCTCATACACACCGTGCTTTATAGTGTCACGGTAATGTATTATTTGAGGCCTTCTTCAAACCTGTATTCTGCTTTTATAGCACTGATTTTGATTAAAGAGAATATAGAAACATTTTTTGATGTTTTCAAGTGTGACAATTTATGAGGGAAAGTAAGCTCTCTATGCTTGTATGTTACTGCAGAATTCATTGCTCTGGAGGAAAAGTCCCTGCTCACAATGGAGCTTGCTCAGTGGAACAAACACAGCAGAAAATACTGAGCTCCCTAACTTAATTTTAAATGATTCTGTTTTCAAGTGGTTTGATTTTTACTTTTTGAAAAGGAAAACTGCAAAACAAAGGCTACTATTTTGCACTGCCATACCATGCCACTTTCTTTTCTGGAATTGTCCGAAACAAAACCACTTGAATCTCATGTCCTACCATTGAGGCTTATATTGGGGGACCATTTTACCCACCATCAAGTGAGAAAAACAAAACCTTCACAGCTGCATGAGGCAGGTAGTGCATCTAAAAGGCATTTACATTATTTACATGTAAATTTAAAGAGAGAATGTAACCAGAATGTAAGAGCAAATGCAGTTAAATTTTTAAATGCAGTATAAGCTATTGGTTTCATGGATTGTCAGAAAGCTGCACCTTTGTTAATAACCTTTTCCCATGTTCCTTGCTCACTGCAGAACAGATTGGGGAAGTTTCATACTGAATACTCTGAAATTCATACTGCAATATCTCAGTCAGCAGTTACCAAGACATTGGTTTATGAATCACCTTAAAAAGAAAATTGTGATGTCACTTCTATTTTTCCATCTCCTTGTGCACCTCTTTTATGTCTCAATAAGCTAAATAATTTCTAGAATATATAGTAAAATAATGCCAGGGGAAATCTGAAATGTTCAGTTACAGTGTCCTTTTAAAATATGTCAGGTCTTTCAGGCAATGTATCAAAAAGGAACACAATGAAGCCGTCATTATTTTATCTCTTCTATTACTCAGTTTACAAGAAACAATTAATTAGGCCATAAACAGTGTCTTGACCCATTTTGGTTTGCTACTGAAATAACCTTCAGTGATCTGACTTTTGAACTTGTCTAATTTAAGTGTGAAGTTCCTATCGTCTCTTGTTTGGATCACTTCCAAGCGTGAGGCAAAGTCTATGGTAGCAATATTACAGCACATAGCCTCAGTAAAATACCAAATTTTCGGTGTGGCTCTTGAAATAGCTGAAAGACTGTTTCAAGGCATGTGTTGTGGTGAAAGAGAGAGAAAAAGAGCAAAGCCAAGGGGATTCAGAGGATGCGACACTGGGTGTGAGAGCCTCAGTTTCTCCCGGCTTCTCAGCACTTGGGATGTCTTTCAAAGTACAGAGGCTGAACAGAGGCTCCCTCTGTCGGGAGGCAGCAGAAAGACTAGTCAATTAGGTTTTCTACTTGGAAAGACCACCAACGTATCTACCAAGGAGCTAGTGCAACTTTTGGAACTGTTGGCTCAGTATCCCAACAGCGTGTCTGCCCGGCCCAAGCAGTACCGGGGTTATTGCACTGGGGGAGCAGCAGCAAGACTGGGTTGCGGCAGCAGAGCTGTGATGGCACTGCCTAGTGAATCAGATATGTACTCAGCCCACAGGAGAGTTTAGGCTCCGTTAGCTTCTGCCAAGCTGAGGCACGAGGTACAGGGTGCAGCATTGTATACGTCGCTATTTAAAAGGGAGACAGTAAATGAGACCAGTGGTCCGTTCTGGTCTTGAACATCTGATCAGCAGATCTCCTGTGTTACCCGCACTGACTTATCAGTGGGATGGTATGAAAAAGGTGCTGCCACTGGAGGTTTCATTTGAGGAATACAGAAAGCACCACGTGGGTTATAAAATTATGCAAGGTGTTTTCAACAGCTAACAGGAATGCTGTTTTTTAGGTCCTTTACCAGCTGTGTCTTGTTCCTTTTTGCTGTAAACTAACTCTGTAAGACTTCTATGCCTGTTTGTTTAAACAGTTAGGGGTAGACTCGGGCAATAATGGAGGAAAGCAGAGGTGGACCCTTCTTTGCTTTGTGACACCTAGCCACCCCCTTTGGAGTGTCCTGAGTACTGACTGGCATGTAGCAGAATTTGCTTCTCAGCAAAACTAAGTTGGCTTTATTGAGGCTACCTGGATGGCTACACTGGGCTCAGACCACACACAGAAAACTGCCCAATGTGGGTGTGCAGACAGCTTGTTAACAGCTGTATTTCTAAGGGATCAGCCACCATGTTCTTTACTTCTCAGAAGTTGTTGCTTTTTGCGTGCAGTGCGAGCTTTGCTAGCACACCATATTGCTGTCATCTGTGTCTCGTGACATGCTATTCATTCCTTTGGTCATGCCTTGTAACTCCTTAAGTCATAACTACAGACACCCAAATTCTTCCCTCAAACCACATATCACAGGCAAATCTGTTTCTACTATTACCCCCCAGCACCTTCATTGCAGGTGGAATCAATTTAGCCTTTGCTATATTTAAAAAGGGTAGATACCCAGAAGATGAGGTCTCAGAAAAAAAATACTTTGCCTTCCAAATAGATGACTCCAGGATTAAAATCTGGGATAGTTCATTTCCCCCCCCAGTTTCAATCATTTCTGTTTTTCACATACTCTTCCTAGCTCTTTAAAGTGTAAATCTTACAGTTTTTATGTGTCTGTAAATCAAAAACTGCAGAACTCATTTTAGCCTCTTAAAAAAAAAAAATCACATCTGGACTAAGGACTTGGTATGCCAAGCTACAGCATCATGCACATACGGAGATGAGTTAAAATCTTTGAAAATGGGAGGAGGTTGATAATGGGAATGCTTTTTGGAGTGGAAGTATGAGAGGGCATTACTACGATAAATCTAGAGAACAGAGATAAAATGAGATCTTATGATGCTTTCATGCAGTTTGGCAAAAAGCAGTTTTGCATCTGAGTTCAGCTGATTCTGCCCAGGAGAGGCTATTAAAGGTGTACTTTTAAAATGCTTATGTTTCATCAAGTCCTTCATTCGGGCTTTTTTTTTCAATGTGAAGAAAGTCACAAAGTCCATGACCCGAAGGCAGAGCTGTGCTGGAGAGGTGCTAAAGATAGGATATTAGCCCCCTCCAACACTCACTCATCACCCCGGGTTTGCTCTGACATGTGCCAGCTCCCCTTGGGGCTGCCCAGCCACAGCTGACCCTCATCCAGGCACATTTTGCAGAGGTTTGGGTGGCTTGGTGGTGATGCAAAAGCTACTATGGCATCTCTCTGCCCTTTGGGACCTCCCTCTAAATACACAAGGAATCAAAGGGATAAAGAAAGCAGCTCTGTACTACTGTGTTGGGAACACCTAGACAAAGTGCCAGAGTTATTTCTGGAGGCTTTGTGCCCTCTAGAAATGCCCAGGCAGCGTTCACCCCAAGTTCTGCGCTCCATTTTGCCAGCAGAGGAGCTGAAAGTAGCCTTGCTGAGACAAAAAGACCCAGCCTTGAGAGCTCCTGATTAGGAGCATGGCTGTTTTCAGAGGTCCTAATAAAGACTGGAGCCCTGCTGAGTCCAGAGGAGCTTGGCATCTCCTGCAAGTGAGAGTCTAATTTTGTGGTAAATAGGTTTTTTAACCTTTGTGACAGCCTGAAAATGTTCGATTTAAGCTTTCGTGCACTGGACTGACCAAAATAGAAGGATTAGAACAGAATGAGAAGCAATATGCCCTGGAAAGTACAATTATGCGTGAATCCATCTGAAAACAGCTGTCTGCAGGAATAGACCAGAGGAGGCATTTTTAATACATCACCAGGCAATGGGGGAGCTGCACCTGTAGCTCAGCAGTTTGAACCCCGATCACATCGGGGCTGTGTCACTGTCATTTTAGTTGCTCGTTACTCTTCTGCATGAAAAGAATCAACTTGACCAGCAGGAGACATAAGAAGCGGCAAGAAATCATTCTTCAGCCATACTTGCTGAAGGAGATGATGCCCAAGGAAAGGGTTGGTTTGTTGCTCAACAGAGCAGGAAAGCTGTGGACCAAAAATGTCATTGAAACAGAGTGCCTAAAGCCTTTTGCTTTTTCATTTTCATAGCAGGCTCAGGTATGTCCTAATTAAGCTTGTGAAGGTGGAGAATAATTATCTGAAGTTCAAGTTTTTGAATTTGCTGCTCCTGCTGGGCAGTAAGAAGTTTAGCGCTAGGATGTTTTGAGCCTGAAATGATGCTGGAGCCATCCATAGGAAGTTATCTCTGGAAGCTCAGGGAGTGTGGGTGAGGTTCTGGGGGAAGGTCAGGTGGTATCCTTTTTTCATGAAGGATAAAATGGGTGGAAGAGCTGCTGAGGGCCAGTCAACTTGAACTCAACTGTAGGAAAATACAAGAGTAGATGAACTACATACAAGTAAGTACCTACTGGAAAAAAAAACACATAACAACAACAAAAAAGAAAAAAAAAACAACAAAAAAAAACCCTTGAAATTTGTGAGGCAGTCTTTACAGAGTTCTTGGAAGTACACTGGGAATTACGGACTGGATGAGCTTACTGCAAGGTAGATGCAAAACACAGTAGAAAAGTACTCAGACAATATTTCACTGACAGAATGGAAGTGTCTCTGCAGGGGTCTGTTCTTGTTCAGGTACAAGTCAATGTTGGCATTAATGTCCTACTTGAGGGATAGGGTATATCCTACTAAATTTAAAGTTGAAACAAAATGAGGAGGGGAGAGCAGCCATGTGAAGGACAGGTTCAATGGTGCTGGCAACATGCAGAAACAGTCTAAACACAAAATATAACAACGAAGGCAGGACTCCATGCTCAGTGCAGCTGTTTACTGCTGCCAAAACCAGGACTAAGAACAACTGGCTGGGAACCAGTTCTGTGGAAAAAATCTCAGGCTGTTGTGCACCACAAGCTGACTGTTCTTGAGGCAGGATATGGAACCATAAAAAAAAAACCAAACCCAACAGGAAAAGTTTATCCAATGCTCTGCTCATCACTAGGAAGGCCTCAGCTGGTATAACGATCTTATTTTGGGTGGACCCAGGAAATTTACATGAGTTTACATGAATTTAAAAGATAACCTGACAAAATTAATGAAAACACAATGTCCCATTTGAACAACAGCATTTTAATTAGGGGATCAAAAAAGTCCTGGGAAAATATTGCTCTGTGCTTATCCCCTTAGTAGGTCTGAGCTAAATGAGCTTTCAGTCTGCCACACCACAGCCATTCTTCTGTTCTGCCATGTTTTTAGAGTCAGCAGTGAGGATGAGGGATGGCGATGAAGGGGCACCAGATTGTACCAGAAGATTCCAATGGCTGCCAGGAGCTGCTCAGCCAGTACTGGAGGGCCTGTGGAGAGAGAGGGCAGGGCAAACTGACTTGCTGGACTGATAGGTTTCCTCTGCATACAGGTCTTGTATTATCTCCACACCAGACCTTTGCCAGTGCAAGTCCTTTTCTCCTTCTGTCCAACCTGCTTCCTCTTTGCCATATCCAAGCCTTTGCTGACACCCCCTCTGAACATTGCTATACTGCAGTAATACTGCTTTTAATTTTGTTCTTGCACATAATTCTGAGGTCATCTGGTAATCCAGGCAGGCACCCAGTGTAGAATTTGGATTTATGTTTTAAAAATCTGCCTGACCTGAACAATAGATTACAGTGATTGTGAAGGAGATGTTGTCCTTTCTTGGCTAAGTTCTCATAAAGTTTTATACGACAGATTAAAAAATAATAAAGGAAGAGAAATAATAAAAGAGGACATTATAGTAACAAAGGAGCAGAGCAATCGAGAAGATTCAGACTCCAGACAAAAGCCAAGGGCAAAAATCCATCTTACTCTGTGAGGTTAGTGCTGCTTTTTTGGTTTTAATCCTTTTGCTTTGGTGCATTTCACTCCTACCCTTTGCAGGGTGTGGAAGCTGAACATTATACTCTGGTGGTTTAATAAAGCCTATCATCTTGTTTATTTCAATCATTTCCTCACTGGGCTGAAAGCTTTAGGGATTTCTTTCACAATAATTCCCCAGATCTCATTCTTGGTCATTACAGTGCAGCTGATTGCCACTAAGCAGATAGTTCCTCCTTTTTATTCTTTGCTTTCGGTCTTATAATTCTGTGCTTATCTGCACTGAACTTCATTTGCATTTATTAGCTGTGTTGGTATTTAAAATATCTACTCTAAGACATTCTTTATCTGTCTGCATTGTTTCTTTTTATTTGCTGTCTCTCCCAATTTAACTTTAAATGCAAACTCAAAATGTTTGTTCCAAACGGCTGTCAAAATTCTTTGCGTAAACTGTTGAGTGTGGACCTGTTCCCATTTCCCAACTACCAAATCCTTTTTAGCTGACGGGTTACCTTACCCCATTGCACTTCTTCCATGAATCTCCTTATAGATCCAGCTGATTCCTTCCTCTTGCTCCTCTTTTTGTCCCTGTCTGAGGGACATGGCTCTCTGGTGGAGCCCTTGGCAGGGCAGGGGTTGCCTCTTGTTCCTACTGACTCACTTGCTCTTCTCCCTGAAAGATCCTACCTCGTCATCCCTGTGAGGTTCCCCCATGCTGGGATGAGCGTGTTGTCTTAGTGTCCACACTCCAACGCTGCCACGGTGTGATACGTATCTTTTGGAGAAGGTCGAAACCACCCTGACCGTGCTGGATTGAGGATTTTCATGTGGTGCCATCACTGCTCCTTATGTTTTCCCTGGGATCAGAGGTAATTTGGTTAGTTACTGCAGCCTGCGGGATGTGGGTAATACCTATCTGAGAATAGGTTGGTTACAGTCAAAGCACGGAGCCTGGTTCCAGTTTTTGGTTCTGGCATAGATTTCTTCTGTGATTTCAGGCAAACAAATCTCTCTGTCCTCATTTCCCCTTGTGTGAAATGAAGACTATAATGCTTATTAGCAGAACTTCTCTTTTTCGTTGTGGTTGTTGGCCTTTTCTCACATTTTAGGAGATGTGTTGTTCCCAAATAGAGCAGAACTAAGAAGCTGCAAGTCCCATGATGGTCGTGGGACACGGTAGGGCTGCAGTGCACACCAGCGTTAATACAGCAGCAGTCACCCACAAGCTGTGATGATCAAGTAAGGATAGACTCTCTGGGAGGGGATCAGCTCCAGACCGAGGCTCCAAAATTCAGGTATTTATGGAGTAATAAAATAGCACTTGCCTGTAGCCATAACTTCAGTATCTCTTCTCCTCACTCCCATCAGAAATCCCTTATCGCTTAGAGCTTGTCAGTGCTATTGAATGTGACAATCTTCCGAAAAAGCGGTGTCAGAGGCCGGAGCCACAGGGGGTACAGGGGTTCTATACAAATGTCTAGACCTCATGGAAGTGCATATGGGTCCAACACTTCAGGTGATGGTTATCACCATTTCCTTTCATCTGAGCCAATTAGTCAGAACCGAAACTATACTTTTAGGGTCTGATTGAAAGTCCAGAAAAGTCAAAAGATCATTTCTATTGGCACTACAAGGCTACAGCTGTTTCAATGGCAGAGCGTTGAGCAATCTAAAACTGTTCTTCAAGTTTCTTCAATAGTTTAAAGCTTGAAGGTGTTTTACTACACTAACTATTTAAGGCAGAGTGTTATCATGGTGGGAAAGTACAAAAATATTCTGCAGTCTGCGGAAATTTAAAAACAAATGAAGCAGCCTACTGTCCCTGATGTCCCCATACATAGCTCTGGAAACACAGGATGACACAGAATACTATTTTCATTGCTGTTAGCTATAACACCTATTTCTTGTGGCTTCGAAATGAAAACTCTCATATTCTTTCTCCCTTTGTTTTTAATTGTAAAAGAAGATTATAGTCCATCCAGAAGATAGATGTGGAGTATGACAATCTTGGTTTTGGAAGAGCAACTAGACACAAATTCTGGAAACAGGGCTGTAATTTCCATTGCAAACATTTTGAAAACTTCTTTCTGAAAGTGTGAATTATTTCTTTAGTATCAGTTCTTTTGAACCTTTATCTCCAGATAGGCAAGGAACAAGTACATGTTAATGTCTGATAAAGCATACTGTCAGTGAGTCTTAGAGGCCAAATTTAAACTCTCCCAAGTAAAAGAATTGAAAATGCTGCTATAATTTTATACGTAAATAGTTTTCTAACATCACTTCTTTTGAACTTTCTCTGCCAGCGTGAACTCTTCCTTGTTTCTTGCTTATTTTCCAGGATGAATAAGATTTTACCTGTTAATGAATAGCCTGCTATTACGGGGACCTAAAAAGTTGATGATGCCTGCACTCTTTTCTTGCTTTGGTACCTTGTAGTTTATGGTTTGGGTTTTTTTCCTTGGGGTTTTTTTTTTTTTTTGGTGGTATGAGCTGTTAAGTTTGTTAGCAAGGTTCTGTGACATGTGGTGCATAAAGATGACCATCTATTAACAGTTTAGGACTTAAATGGTTGTTAAATGATTTGCTAACTTTTCAAGGAATTGGGTTTGGAAAAAGAAGATGACACCCCTTAATTCTGGTACCAAACAAGTCTTTACTAATTCATGTAGATTAGAAGATTGGCTGACCAAATCTGCTTTCATTTTTTCACTTAATGCAATCTGGATAATAAGAATAATTAGCATTTCGAAAAAGAAAAATTCCTACATAATTATACTGTTAATGACACTTATGATTTTTTTTGCCAACAACTTCCTTTTTAGTTTTCTTTTTCTTTTTATAATAAAGGTGCTTATTAAGTTATTCCACTACATTTAATTTCTCATGGAGGTTAATCTATTGTACAGAATGTCAATGTCTGTGAGCGTATTTAGTTTATTTAACATTTTGCACAGTCCTTCTCTTTTACTGAAGATGTCCACAACCTTCTTAATGTTGTAATTCTATTTACTTCATTATTATTCCAGTTATAGTTCTGTATTCATTGTTGCCTTAAGCTACTGATGAATGTGTCTACACACATACAGATCTTCATGAAGATATAAATTAAATGTGAAGTGAAGTCTTTGGGAAAGACTTCTGGGGAAGGCTAACACTTCATTTTTTGCACTTTTCTCTTTATCATCTAGGCTGAGCCATAGCAGCAAACCTTTTGTACCAGGGTTATCCCATGTCCTTCTTTCATCATCCAGACATGTTGGTGCTGCTGCCCTAGACCTGTGCCTACTCCTTGGCTGCTAGCCAATCTGCCTTGTCCTCAGCTGGTGCCCAGGCTCGAGATCCACCAGGCATGGTCTGGTGCCGCAAAAGACTGATATTTAAATTCTTGCTTCCCAGCAAGTTTGTCAATGGGGCGGACTAGAGAAAGGAGTTGAAAAGAGGCAATTTATTCATGTTTTATGAGGAGGATAGGAGAGAGGTATTTGGGGATTGATGGATTCAGCCTGGGGTCTTCTCAGGTAGAGTGGGAAGAAGAGGGGAAGGTGTGCATTATTTCTCCTTCTCCAGTAATGCAGCCCCAAAATACCCATGCTACTTCTGCAGAGAAGATTTCCAAAAGAAAAGGTTCATCCTTTCTGCATCAAATCACGATAGCAAGGAAAAACAAGGGTTTGAAAAAAACAAGTTAAACAGAAAAACATTCCTAGAGAAAGCAGAAAGTCCACTGAAACCTGGTATCAAGTGTGGAATTAAAAACGAAATTATCAACTTCAGGACTTGTAACTGTTATTTATAATTTGGCTGTCTTGATACATGTTCCCTCTTCTCTCATTTCAGCAATTAAATACCAGCAATATATTCATGACAGGTCCTGGCTGTGAAAACTGCTTGACAGTTTGCACAATATACTGGTAATTAACTTTCAGAGACACATCAACCTTTACGTAAGAAGACCCTTTAAATCTATACCATATCACAGTTTTTGACAATTGTCCATCTATTGTCTCAACTACAATTTGGTGAAGCACATCACGTTTCTTGACAATTTAAGTCAGAATGTAAAAAATTTCAATTCCTTTTGTTACTGGAGCTTGCTTTATTCTAGATATATGGAATTAAATCCAATTCTTGGTGCTAATGAACTTTGAAAACTTAATTGAACTGAATCCGTGGAGAATTTTAATTTATGTCAGGGAGTTTTGAGATCTATGAAACTATTTTGGGTACCTCTGGTCTGTTTTAAATGAGCTTATAGGGAGTCTACAATGGGAGAAGTATGACTATTTCAATGCGCAAACTGAAGCAGCCCTGTATGTTTTGAGTTTGCTTGAGGCTAGATTAGCTCAGATTAATGAGGACTGTATTTCTAGGATTTCAGTAAGACTAATGGGGCTCTGAGTAGCTGCTCAGCTTTTCCTGTGAAATAGGGAGCTACAGGGAACATTATGACTCTCTGATTATGCATCTAGAATACTATAGATACAGAATTTCCTAACATATTTTTATGCTCAAGTCCAATAATGTCTGGTGCATTTGGAGAATGGTTGACTCTAGGAAAGTTTTCCTAAACTTTTCAAAAGTCTATTTCAAAAGCTGAAGCTTAAGACTCTAATTTTAAAATGCATCTCCGTGAATGATGACCATCCCACAAGAGGCATTAAAACATCTACTTCAGGATCACAACCAGGTACTTTGACACACGTTTAATTGTGGAAACCTGCAACACGCTCCAGTAGCAAGAAGCAATTGCACCCCTACATGATTTGTGCATTCAAGGGACACAAGTAAAGCAAGTGACAGCAGCAGAGCAAGTTTGGAGTCTTGTAATTACAATCAGCTTCCTGAAGTGTCCCCCAAGGACAGCTTTTTTGGGGAAACAGAAAAATGAATGGGTAGTGCTACTCACCCTGACAGGGATGAAATATGTTGGCTAAACTTATGTAATGAGACTCTCATGATTCTTGTGTCAAATAGTGGTTTCTTTTGGGTCCTTCCATTCACCATCAGTTAGTTAGCAGCAGGTCAGAGATTTTCTGTTTCTTACTGAGAAGTGGAGAACTGCAGTGAAGTGCAGGGTCTACCTGATGGCGCTCTTCCTTTCTCTCCCAAGTCATGCATGTTTAAAGGATACTCTCTTCTCTTTTTTAAACACAAGCTTCATTTTGTTTAGGTCTTCATCATTTAGGTCTTGAGACAGTGACAGCAATATCTGCTCAGTGTTCTTTTCATGTGACTAAGGTGCATGCAGGTGTGAAAACTTCCCACAATTGAGAGATAATAGGCAAACCCCAAAATTTTCTGGGTAAGACATGTCCTTGGAGATCTGAGCAGGGGAAGCTTTAAACTCTTCATCATGGTTACAAGAGATTCTGGTTGAAAGAAAAATCCCCCTTTTTGACAAAACAGAGACGGAATTGTGAAAAAGACATCTCATTTTTAAAATAGCTTTATTCATTGGATATGGCTATGAATCCTATTTGGATGAACTGGGAATCGTATAACTACAGCATGAAATATATATCAGATGCGCTGTATAAATTTGCACTGTATCTTCATGATAGTTCAACAGATGAAAACAAGAATAACACACATATGGTACCCAAGAGCAATTGAGTGAGCCTTCAGACCTTCTACAAAGAGTCAACATGTTTCCTGGGGGGAAGAACGTGAACTGGAGGCCTGGATTTGGGATCTGTTCCTCACTTTGCCCTGGCATGGCAGACGAGGTGGAGAAAAGGCATTTCTCTGTGAGGTGATCCTGCTGATCTGTTCCTGCTTCCGAACAGATGATCTTGGTAGGTCTCTGCTGTCTGAGTGGTAGCCAGCACAGCACAGCCCTTGGTGAGCCAATTAACTTTACACACAAGGAGAGAATCCATGTTCTTTTTCTTTTTTTTTCCTCCCCTTCCATATACCTAAGGGAAACCTCCATGTTTATTTCCTGTGCTTTTTCCAAGATAACCACTCTGCCTCAATGTTCTCATTATCTGAATTACCAGTTTGGGAATCGTAAACTTTAAAATCATTAGTCAACTTCAGGAAGTTTGCCAACTTCTTCACTTTCTTCTATAACAACAGGGCACACGGTTCTGCTTAAAAAACCTATCTGCTCTCTTCCTGTAACCTATTTGTTAATCATGTTTTGGTGACTGACTTTTGGGCGCAATCCCAAGAATTTTTAAGGCAGTCTTTAATAACCACTAATATGTCTGCATACAAAACCAGATGATTATTATTCATGGGTGAGATTACACCGAATTAAACTTTCCAAAACTGCAACGAACATTCAGCTAGACATGAAAGTAAGCTGAATTTCCATTTGGTTTGCTTCTTGCTGAGCCTTCAAATTATAAAGTGAAGCAAAGCCAAAAGATTAATACAATGAAAACAAAGATTGGGAAATTAAATGACACGATGCAATTTTCTGCCTCATTGGGCTGGCACCAATAATATGCAAAGGAAAGCCTGCTTAGTGTTGGTTAGCTGCTGTATAAATGCGGGACAATCAGTCTCCTTCTCCAGGGAAGGTATTTTCTTGAATCATATAGCCATTGACTCTTCCAATTACCAGAGACCCCATGAACAGCTTGGGGCCTATCTCTTTTTTTCTTTTTCTGTTCTGCTTTGCCATATTACTGCTATTAGAGTTTACACAGGTACATGATTTCTTATTATCTCTAATATTTTAGTGACGGATAAGGAGAGCACATTGAAAAGAAAGAAGGGAAACCCCGCAGCCTGGTGCCACCTCCATAATTAAATATTAATATTTCAGAAAATGTTACTTTAGGGAGCCCATAATGGACTGTTAATCATCTCTTTCAGTGTACTTTTAATCTGCTACATATTCAGGCAACTGTTGGGGTATTACTAGAAATATGACATTGCTTATAACTGTCTGGGGAGAGGCATCATCCTCTAGTCTGCTTCTTTGGATTATTTAGGTATTAAAAAAGCAAGTCATCATTTTAAAGATTTAAATAATATTTGAATTTATGTTACATAGCTATGAATTCAAGGCCTGTTTACTCCCAGCAGGTCTGGTTTACTTTACTACTGAATCTGCAGGACTTGTGACCTTGGGAGGATGGATTCATTACCTATGGATATGCTGGTGTTCTTGCAGTCAAACTTGGACCCACGCTGGTGGCTTCATGGCATCCTGCGGTGTGCCCAAGTTATTGGCCAATGGTTGACTTTTCTTATGGTGCAACATCTACAGAATAAACTCTGAACTGGGGTTTAGGAGGACTATTGTTGATCCCAGTTTGAATACTGACATGCCTTTGTTTTACCTTCTGTTCTTGTTTGTTTGCTATCTTCAAATGCTTGAGAGTGGGACATACCTTGCAACTGGATGGTTTGTACAGCGCCTCTACGTCCAATCCGTTTCTGCAGCCATGGTTTTCTTGTGTGGAATAAAAGAAAGACTTAAATTTGTCATGCTCCTGACGCCTGCTGGGACAGAATGAGGCATGCATGAATTAACTTTATCTTGGTACTCTCTAACTACTGAGTGCTTGAATCTTAATGTACTTAATGCTTTTAATATTCACTCCTGAGCTATTTTATATTTACTTTTCTATTAATTCCATATTTATATATGGGGGTACAAAGTTTGCCTGGGGATATCAACAGGCTTTGCAAAGCAGATCTGGTCAGATAACAGATGACCCATCAACTGCAAGTGGGAAATACGTAACCCAAGGAAATGGTACAGTTGCATTAGCAAGAGTGACAACTTCTCACTGATTAGCCAGATCATTGCATTTGGTAGATTCTTTGTGGGCTGCATCTGACTAAGAGCTGCTATTTACTGCAGATGAGGTCGTATTCTATGTTATAGCATATATATTTATACATATTACAATATTCAATATTACAGAAGAACCTGAAATACTCTTATCCTCCTGTAACTGCACCTGATTGCTTGGATGTGATATTATGACACTGATGATTCTTTTGAAAGTTTTTAACAGCTTGTCACTTTATAGTGAAATTTCCACCATCTTTTGTCCACTGTGCTCTATTGTATTCAGTGATTTGCACCTCTGGCTGTTACACGCTTTTCTTAGTGCTACTTGCACTTTTAACATCAGTGCTGATAAAGCTCCACAACTTGGTTTGGGTAGTGTACTAAACTGAGGTATGAATTTCCATTCCTCTTCATTTGTCTTAAGCAATGTCTGCTCACTTACTCAAATGTCTGTTTTCAGCCATTCCGTCGGACTGCAGCTAATACAAACTGCTGCTTGTGTGTATGAAATACTGTCCTTTGCAAATTTTCAGAATTCCTTGGCTATGTATTGCAAGCCATTATTCCAAATTAGCTTGCTGTAAATACTATGCCTGGTGAATATTACTGTGGTCTGACTCATTGCAGTGCTGTATAATGTGTTTCTAAGTTGAGTTACTTTGATAAAACGACTGTAATAATCAAGTATCAGCAGGTAGTGGTTCTGCCTAGGTTCATATAAATCAGGTACCAATTGCTGCCAAGTCTCTATTTGGTGCATCATGAACTATCATTGCTTCCTTGCTGTTTTTTTCTGATACTTTACATAAATAACACAGTCTAGGAGAATTTATGTTACTTGTGAAATCTTTCTGGAAAATTCCTGTGCACTTGTTTGCATTTTGTACAGTGCTACATCTTAGCATCCCTCACAGACACAGAATTTCTTCCAAATGTCTGGAGGAAATATTCTCTGGAATCCCTTTTTTTTTTTTTTAAAAAAAAAGCCCCACTTTTGGACTTGTTCATATCCCACATGCAGAATGTGTATTTTTTTTTTAATCCATTTTAATTCAAATGTATCTGATGGCCACGCTGTGTGCCTAACAACCAGGCCTCAATGGCTGTATTAAAAAGAAATCAATGGTATCTACACACTGTGCTTCCCTTCCCATCTTCTGTTGGCAGATCATAGGTGTGAGTGAACATCTGTCCCTTCTCTTTTGTATGCCATCAGCCTGCTGCACGAGAGGAGAGCTGCTACAGGATTTTCTCTCTATTTTTGGCTTTTAATTCATTTCAGTCATTTGAGTGTGATTGTCATCCTTTGTATTTTGGATGCTCTTGTCCATCTCCTTTACTACCAGTTACTCTCTTCTATCCCTTGGACCTCATGGAAGTGCTGACATTTCTCCTAATCTTTGTGTAAATACTAACAGGGATTTCAGAGCCTTAGTGTCGTTCAGTTCTTTTGTGGAGGTTGGAGCTTTAAAGCCTTGCAAGTTTTCTCTTTTGAGGATTAGATCACATCGCTTCCCTTCTCCTAATCTCATTGCCTTTTCTAAGATATGAAGTGTTTCTAACGTATAGAAGTGCTTTCCTCCTAACACAGTAATGGAAGTAACGACCTCTCTGCTTTCCCCAGCAGATGAGAGTAGGCTGTTTCTGTTCCTATGCACTGAACCCAGCCTTTGTGGAATCCTTGCAAGTTACATCTGGGAGGGTGGCTGTGGTACTATTTTCCTCATTTCAGCTGTGTGTGGGTCCCAAGGGCCTTTGCACATTCAGACTGGCTCAGCATGTGTTTGGGTTTTTTATTGCAGCAATCAAGCTAACCCATTCTGAGGATCCCTCCACCTTTCCAATTACACCTAATTATGCTGTATGCTGGAACTACTCTCCCACTTTGGCCATAATGCTACTGATGCACATTGCTCTGCATGCACCAGTGACACTGTGTTCAGTGATAGCTTCAGTTCTTCATTGTCTTTGCAGATGTCCCATGCCCTCCAACATGTCAGTAAATCTCTTAATTTCCTCTGCCGTGAGCTGTCCTTATGTGGATTCCACTGTATATTGCCAAGATTAATGATTTTTTGCAGCTTTCAGTCCCACTGCTAAATGTTTTTTGTTTTTTTTTTTTTCCTGTTGTGCTAATCATAATGAAATCTAGATATTTGACAGTTTTCCTTTAACACTGTATTTCCCTGATATGTGTAGCAAATGCCTCCTGTATCCTGCTGTTGTCATTGACATTCATGCAGTGCTTGGGTCTGGAGGTCTACTCGTCTTTTCTTTCATTCTCTTTCCAGGATACAGTTTACTAATGCCTTTCTGGAAGTTCTGAGGGATGGTAGCACCTTTCCTGGATTTATTAAGATGCTCGTTTAGCTGTAGCACCTTATTATCTCTTTCCTTACCTTGTTTCATAGCTTTGTAGCCACTCAGCTTTGAGAGGAAGTGTGGGCATGTTTGGACCAGTTTTGATGTACTTTGCCCATCCCCAGGCTGCCTTCACTCTTGCAGGCAGGTGATGTTGCCCCTTGAATGGAAAGCCCATCAGCTTTCCACAAAAAGGATAACTACAGCCCTCTTCTTCTGTAGTCAGAGGCCTCTCTCTACTTCCCCTTCCTCAAACTGACCCAAGTGAACATCTCTCTCAAAAAGGTTGCAAGAGCATGTTGTCCTGTACTAGATTTCCCTTGAGGAGACATTTCTATATTACTAACTTTTTATTCACTTAGCAGCAGAGCCTGCTGCTGGCTAGCAGTACCCTGGTGTTCTCATTCTGCCAGACCTTGTGTTGCTATGTGGAAAGCTACCTGTTCCTGCAGTGGGATGCTGCCATCACTGCCCCAGAGACAAAGACCTACAAGCAACCAAGCAAACCAGCCCAGGAACAGAGCAAGCACGGGTGTTTTTAGTTCCTGTGCCTCACATGGATATAATGTTGTGTTATTCAGATTTCATAAAATCCCTCTGTAAGTTTGGATTACATGGGTGGACATGAGGGCATGGACCTACTTGTGCCCAAGTCAGTCCAATGATTAAAAGGCTGAGTTTTTTCATCTGTCGTTTGTCTCCTAGATTAGGTTTCCTAGATACCAAAGGACTGAGATGGAGAATATTTGCCCACCTGTCCTAATGGTAAATGCATTTTCCCAGCCTAGAATATCTTCACATGTATGTCACGACTCCTTACAACTGCTTTTCAATACTGTTGCATTTCAGAACCTCTGGAATTTAGTTTCTCAGGTAAGCAGATAATTTCTTTTGTTAAAGGAGTTGTTAAAGTGGATGGGTACAGCAAATGTAGGAGTTTTTTATGTTTAAATCTCTGGCTTTCTAGTCACTGCAGCCCTAAACAGTAGGATTGCAAGCAAATAAAAATCACTTTTCTTCATAAATTGACACATAATTAAGTGATAAATTGATTTAGTTCCACCAATTAAAATAGCAGGCCTGAAATTTTATAGGGGGTCAGTGGCAAGGCACTGTGCCTGTTTCATGTCATTAGCCTTCCTACAGCTGTAATAAGTAACTAGTTTGGCATGTGTTTTTCATTAGCGACTACAATAAAGGCTTTATATGGGCACAGTATAAAGTGACCAGTAAAAGTGACTCATGGCCGACCCTGTAATGGTGGACAGGGCTTAGCTTTACAAGGACTAGTCTTGTTAACTTAGTAACTAGAAAGCTTCTGTACTAAAATCAGGTTAGATAGGCTCCTCTGTAGTGCATGGGAAGGCAGAAGTGCCAACCAACAACTGAGAATCAAGAAAGTTGAGTGAAGAGGTGCCTAAGCTCTCACAGATACTGTACTGAAACGCTTGCTGTTCTCCAGCGCGGGTCGGCAAGCACCCAACCCTTGACCGGAAAGAAATGTTTTGCTCCTCCTTTTGGATGAGCAGTCATGAACTTGTTTCAGAAGCTAGGGGACCTGATTGGTTCTTAAAATGTTTGATTTGTTTTTACTCTTGGTTGTCCTTCCTCTACATTCAAGGTCCCAGTGATAAGATCCCATATTTACTTGGGAGCAGAAATGTGAAATGCTGTGTTAGGTCTGAATTCCCTAACAGCTAAGCTATGGTGTGGGTCTTCCTCTGCTTACTCATCCAAGTCAGAGACAGTGAGAATTTGAACTTGATCTCTGATATCTGAACACACTTGGAGGAAGTGGTGTCCCAGGAGGGCTTGGGGCTCTTACTAGAGAAGAGATTTTGGTCAGTTCAGTGAGAGTGTAATAGAAATATTTGTGCATTGTGTATTGTACAGTCAGTATTTGACAACAGCTCCAACATCTAATTTTTGGATTAGATCGCCTGAAACTTCAGTGAGGTCACCCTGGTGCGTCTGTAGATGTAACCTTTTATCCTGCCTTTCCTCAGTGTTAAAGTGTCCCAGGCAAATGTACGCCTACTGGCACTTCAGACCCCTAAAGCTTGTCTTGGTGTGCCACTTTGTCGTACTGTAGGTGGTTGCCTGCCACACTCAGTTGTACATGCTCAAATCAGCTGTTGAGTGGAACAAGAACTGTTTCAGCCTCCTGCAATCAGACTTTATTAAAAGGTTAGAGCAAGTATGACTGATTAAGAAGTGCTGGCAACAGCTAACACAACTGAGTTCTTGTCTGAAACCTGCCAGGAGCTGCAATTATTTATTCTTCTGCATAGTTTCTTTTAAATGTCTTCTGTTTTGTCTGCTTCTCTCTCCCTTAAAATGAACCTATAATCTGATATTTTCTTCTGAACCATAATTGGTTACCTTCTATTATTGGCAAATGTAACTCCTACTGATAGAGGCAATTGTCACTTAAATTGATAACACCCAGGTGGCACCTGAAAGTCTTATATGAATTCCCTGGCAGCTGTTCGTTCTACCCTTACCTGCTTAAAATAGTTACAAAGAACTTGCATGAAAAAGAAATTCTCCATACTCTTGATACTGTCTTCTCAGTTCCTCACGGGACGTGTGGATCAGTTGTTTTCCAAAGCATGAACTTGTGTCAGAAATACTGGTCTGCTGAGAAGCATGACCGAATGTTTGTATTGCTCTTTACACCATGTCATGCAGGATGCCACTAAAAGTAAATAAATACATGGAACAAGATGTTTCCATAAAATAGGTTTTGTTTTGTTTTAGTGCTGATCCTAACATAGTTTGCTTCATCTGTAGCAGATGGTCAGTGCTTCTTAGGAACGACTTTAGCTAGACATGTTTAGCTTTGCAGTTCGAATGTCTGAACTCAGCATCTTAGTCTGACATCATCACGATTTTTACAAATTTGCCTGCTAGAAGTGAAGGTGGAAAAAACCTTCCATGTGGAGATGTCTTTGTTTTTTGCCTTCTGCCCTGGAATATATAAAGAGGGGAAACCTGCAAGGGTTAGGACTGGATAATAATTTTCCCTGATTAATTCTGTCAGTTGAAGCATCATTGCATCTGTATAGCTGGTGCTGATACCTTGCAGTAAGCGTGAGCGTGGTGAAGCTGCACAACTTCAGTGATGTCATTTAACTGCTATGCATTTCTCATTCCCTAGTTGAAATGTCTGATTGTACTTTCCTGAAGCTGAAGCAGACCTCAGTCAGTGAAAACAACAGTGAAAAGCAGAGAGAAGTTTCTGATTGCAGGATAGGAGTGTTGAGGGATTTTGAAATTGTCTTCATTGTAGCTGGAAAGCAATAAAGAAATCATTTAGGATGTCGTGTCCATTTTAAGTATAGACATGGCTTTATCTTCAAGGACCAAGGCAGTGTCAATTTATATGCAAAGATATTCTGCAATTACTCTGGATGTAAATATGCTATGGGGCTTCTGACAAACGGTGACACTGGCTTCTGCATATTCTCCCTTTTCATGGGACAACTATAATAATTCTTTTTTTAACGTAAAAACCTGTATCACTCTCTTTGCCCAAACATTTTTATTTTTTTTTAAAAGAAGGTGAAAACATAATGAACAGGGCAACCTTGTCCTGAATCCTAATGGCTTTCTGATGAGGTAAACAATGACTCTTAATTAGAAGCTAAAATTTTTAATTAAGATGATTCTTCAGTAATTATCTCAGTTGTCTGCTTCACTGGATTTTAATGAAAAAGATTGATTAGGTATAAAACCAGTAGCATAATTAAACATTCAGGGTCTACATTGGTTATTGAGGTGAAAGCAATGTGATTAACTTCAAAGTGCATTTCTCAACAAATGGTGTGAGACAGTGAAGCCCA
>NW_009661374.1:1676082-1719942 GCF_000708025.1 Charadrius vociferus | reverse complement strand
CACCTTTCACAAAGTGAATATGCAGGAATGTCATTTTTTGGGTAATAGATAGTTACGTTGTGCAACAGATTATAATGGCACACTTTTAACTCAGGCCGTCAGAGTGGTTATGAATTCCATATGGCAAGGGGTTTTAGTAAATGGACTGGAACTTGTCACACAAGACTTCAGACCCAAGAGTAGATTTGGGTTTTTGCTTTTACAAGAAGTGTGAAATAATTAGTTCAGCAGTTCTGTTTTTTACATGTGCTCAGAACACCTCATAGGACCCAACCAGAGAGAGAGGCCTTTCTGGGGCTGATACGGCTACAAGGATGGTGCCAATCACAAATCTCATTTCTGCTTCCTTTACTCTCACTGAGCAGTCCCTCACTTTATGAGCAGTGTCACTGAAAACATGACTAAAAGCTTATCGAAGTGCAAAATTTGTTCTGAAGAATAAATGGCTGCTGTGCTTCTGATTGTGATTTTATATGCTTACTAGACCAGGAGAAACTGTGTTCAGCATCCTGTTAGCTAATCGTGATTAAACCTTGTAGCTCAGTGTCCCTGTGAGGCAAACTGGGGATGATTTTTTCTGGAAGTTGTTGCCATTACAGCCAGAAATAAAGATGTCTGTACTGAGAAACTGACATTAAGAAAAATCTGAAATCGGACTTTCAGGCATTCAGCCACAGTCGTTACCTCAGTGAGAAAGCAGCAACTATGGGCACATATGGAAGGAAGCTGGTTGCCTGCTTTCCTTTTTGCTCTACTGTACAGAATTCAGGAGCCCTACCTGGAATTCAGGGAGTTTCCCAAAGCCTTTGTGATGGATCAGTCTATTGGGAGGCATCCAACACTATTATGCTCCTTGCCAGTTGCCAGAAGGAGGAAATGTGATAGAAGTGCCAAAAAGGTCTCTTTGTACAGTCATTCCAATGAAAGACTACATCACATTGATTCATATTCTGGTTCATTCTCCCAGCGTGAAGGCAAAAGATGTTTTTCTGATTGCACCGGTGCATCAGAAAACAAGACTTTGAACCATAGGATTAATTCTCCTGTTTCTTCACTACATCAGCCCACATCAATTACTGTTAAACTTAATTCTTTTCTCAAATTCCTCAGCTAACGAAGAAGCCAGCAGATTACATTTCACACTTTCCTCATTAATTGTTGGAATATTTCCCTCGGTGCCAGACAGTCTTAGTTAATCATTAGTCACATTAGCAAAAGGGGTAACACTTCTTCTCTTTCTGTTGATTGCCCTGACCATCAGAGTTAATGTGAAAGGGGCATGATGAAGGAGCTTGTGTTTTTTATGAATTCTTGCACTTAGTCTTCCATGACACACAGTAATATTCAAAGCCATCTCTCCAATCACATGGTTCTAACTAGACAGGCAATAGCCTACATAGAAGAAATTCTCCCTTGTCCCTTCCTTTCTTCACCCTTGAAAATTTATTTTTACGGGAACTTTTTTTTTTTTTTAAATAAATAGATTCTATGTCTCTGTGGTATCCTGAATGGAGAAGACCTGGAAAAATGGCTATGTCACCCAAATGGAAAGAAAAGGGAATATCTGCAAGGGCAATTCTTTGTCTTAATCACCAGATAATCTAACAAATAAATGTAACCTACTTCCACGGCTTTCCCTGCTGTAATGGGGCCCTTTGTAAGGAATCATATATGCTGGTAACCTCTGTATAAGTACTGTCTGCTTGGGGAGTGTTGTATTTGAACATATTTTTACTTCATGTTTGGAAGGTCAATAGCTCTTCTGTGTTTACCTGGCAAGCAAATCTGGGAACACAGAAGACATGGGAATGTTGTTTCTGGAGAACGCTACACACTGGGTTTCACTACAAGTGTCCACAGCAAGGAAAAAAATAACTCAGTGGAGATGTTTCTTTGACAAACAGATCTGCTTATTGAGGGAGATCCCTCAACAGACCCTTGTACCACTCAGGGCAGCGTAGGTAGCAGGTTGTGCAATGCATTGATGGTGGATAACATTCCCTTTCCACCACGTTTGGAGCGTAGCCTGGCCGATTGTATTACTTGCTCCTACATAATCCAACCAACTTTTACAGTCCCCAAATATTTGGGATAATTTTCTCAAAGACACTGTTTTAGTGCTTACTTATGTTAACAATATCACAAATGAGAATAAGTCTAGATTTTAAATTAATGCTGTAACCACTACGTCTTGGAGAGTTGAACAGACTAATGTGCTGGTCATCTTGAGCCTCCAAACATAAGAATCAAATAAAAGACTGGAAAGAAAGTAATCCAGTGTTTGGTCATGTAGCTGCTCAAATTTTCTGTTGGAGAGAGTGTTGCGTGCTTAAAAAAAGGCCAGGGTATACGGTTCTGTGTATATCAGATTAATCAAGACCTGAAATCTGTTGCTGTGCAGCTTCCTGGAACGCATTTGTCCTGGCGGTCTTTTGAAATCAATTGAAATGTATCTTTTCCTTCTGCTAACTGACATGATAGATTGGTAATAATCAAACACTATTTGTGCAATGTCAGTCTAGCTTTTCTGTCATGAGTGATTGAATATCCTTTAAATACCATTGTGGCATTGCTCCTGAATTGAAACCTAATGAGAAAACTTTATAAATGGACTAAAGTCATGTTTCCAGTTCCCAGTTGTGCACTCAGTACAGACACACCTTGCTTTATCTCTGCACTTAGCAGGAATTGTTTAACAGGCTGCTCCTGCAAACTGTCAAGCCAAATACAGAGTGCACATGCAGTATTTTAATTAACGTTTAATGATTATTTTCTGATCGGGCTTAAAATTCTCTCTGTGCAAGCGATTATAGGTGATTCTTTAGCTGTAACAAGATCATTTGATAATAAGGCTGATAAAGGAAAGCAATTATTTAAATATCAGCAGCTTAATATCAGTAATGACTATCTTCTTGTTCAGGCATTGTGCAATTGTGTTAATACAGTGTAAATTTAATATTAATTTTCATGGCACTGGAATAAAACATAAACACAAGTAGAGTGGAGGTTTCCCAAAGGAGAGGGATTTTCAGCATTTAATTCCTCTTACTGCCTCACTCTGGTTGATGGTAAGAAAGAGGTAGCACATGCATATTCATAATTTACCTAGTCACTATAATTGTTATTAAGAAGGAATTTTTCTTGCTCACTCTGGTTGGATCAGCTTGTAAGGCTCTGTTGTACGCTTGGCCATGAATTCTGGCTTATGGGGAGAAACAGTTTATTTGTGGAACTTCTTTGCTCTGAGGCTTGTCCAGGGCTACATCTTGTGTATACAATAGGGAGCAGCTTCAATAATTTTGATGAACAAAGTACTGTAAGGTATAGCTCTGAAACCACTCCAGTTAGAGGCTACTTATGATTGATTTGTGCTCTGGAAAGAACTATGCTCATTTAAGAAAAAATGTCCTATAATGTTGCAAGACAAGCAGAGGAATCACCTTTTCTCTTGGGAGATTTGAAGTCAATTCACATGCACTTAAGCTCTTTGTGCCAGGATCAATGCCTTGCACTAATCCAACATAATTTGATCTTGCAAAGTAGATGTAATTGAGAGGCAACTACTTTTCCTCCATACTAACAAAAATACAAATCTTCAAATAATGACTAATGACCTGAATTACTGTGATACTTGGGACCACAGAATTGGCAAAATGCTGTTGTTCTGGTTTTGGCTGGGGTAGAGTTAATTTTCTTCATAGTAGCTTGTGTGGCGCGATGTCCTGTATTTGTGCTGAAAATAGTGTTTGTAACTCAGGATGTTTTAACTATTGCTGAGCTGCACTTGCACAGCATCAAGGTCTTCTCTGCTTCCTCACACTGCCCTGCCAGTGAGCAGGCTAGAGGTGCACAAGATATTGGGAGGGGACACGGCTGGGACAGCTGACGCCAACTGACCAAAGGGATGTTCCCTGCCGTATGACATGGTGCTCAGAAATCAAATCTCTGGGGGAAGTTTGTCAGGGCTGCTGTTGCTCGGGGGCATTGGTGGTCTGGTGGTAAGCAATTAGGGTTTTTTGCATCACTTTATTCTTTCCCTTTTCTTTCTTGTTCTTATTAAACTGTCTTTATCTCACCCCATGAGTTTTCTACCTTTTGCTCTTTTTATTCTCTCCCCCATCCCACCAGGGAGGAACGAGCAAGTGCTTGGGTAGGGCTTAGCTGCCTACTGGGGTTAAACTACAACAGCTGTAAAGAAACAATGCCACAAAATCTCTTTAGATTTTTTTTTTCTTGCTTGCTGCAAATTATGGCCAACCTGACTGGCCCGGTTTTGGCACAAAATGCAATTCACTGGTGACCCTGGGACTAAACAGTAGCTTGCTAGACCTGACTTGTGTATTTCCAAAAACTGAAGCATGTCTGAGTCAATAACCATAAGGTCAAATCTCAACTACCAAAGGTAGTGAAGTGTGAGGAAAGGAGGGGGAATAAAGTCTCCTTTATTTGCAAAATAAAGCAAAATCGGACATGACACAGAGTACATACACCTTAGACCAGAAGACCACGCAGTGAAAGTGTGATAGGGAGCAGAAAGGGGAATGATGGTTGAGGTGCTTTGTGTGAGGGTGCAGAGCACCGCTCTGAGGCATGATGTCCATCCCATGTACCTGGCATCCTGCCTGCCCCATTGGGCACGCTCGCTCATGCAGAGGTAGCAGTGGTGCTTTTGCAGGCAGGGTGATCTATCTTCATACTGGCCGGTGGTCCACCAGAGATGGAGAGAAGGTGGCATGGGGTTCAGCTCTGCTTCCACTGACGTGGAGCAGAGCGGGTGAAGTGATCTTCAGTCATGCTTTTAGCTGGAACATAATGATCTCCTTTTTAAAAGGCAAACAGTCAGATGTTCTTCCTCCTTTTATCCAGATGTATATTGGCATATATGTAACCATAGCAACTACGGCTGGAAAAACTGAGATCTAGTAGTTTTTAAATTGCCTTCAGAATAAGTTTAACAATGAAGCTTGAAAGCAGACGATATAGCACAGGGAAAGGTAGATGACAAAAATGAAAGGAAATTTTATTGCTAAACTTACTCAAGCCAAAAAAATTTCTAATAAGTGAAGTAATAGCTTCTCTCACCAAACAGGCACTTTCACAACTCATTAACATTTCAACTTTACCTCCAGGCAAACTATCATGTTTTTGTGACACAACTGATATCTACTATCATTTACTCACAGTAACTATTTTTAGATACGAGTTCTTAACTCAGCACATGCTGAGTTAACATGACCTCAGTTGAGCTTGGTTAAAGTGAGTGTTGGCTGTGTGGCATATGAATTCAAACAAGGGCTCCTTCAATTGTATTGCCCGTCCTGCTTTTAACCCCACTGCCTGTGCCTGAACAAGTCTCCGAGTCCACATTTACAAAACAACTTACAAATAGGATCCTCTGGTTTTGTGTCCCCGACCTAGAGCCAGGGAGAGATGTTCAAAGTGATGAACACCCACGCATGCAGTAGATGTGGACAGGCTTCTGCCACACGTGGCAAAATAGCAGATAGGTGCCATTAAGGTTAAGGACACCTAAAAACCTGCAGTAGCTTGCTTTTGGAAATATAAAGTCAGGGCACTTTAAATCACTTTTTGGGAATTCAGGCCGAACTCTGCAAAATGCAGCAGACAGTTTATTGCACAGGTAATATTCATATAATGCTTCTTGAAAATGAAGTGGTAGTAAACTAAAGTGCTATGTGTTTCTGTGTCAACAGCTTGAGTAGATCTTTGAGATAATGAGTGGATGAATTAAACTTGAAAAAGGTTGAATGTATGCAATGCATTCCTACTCCTTATTTAGAAGACTTTTTTTCAGGAGAACAAATGAATCTTTATCTATCTCCTCGGAGGATCTTTGCACATAAATAAGATGAATGTAGCTGCTTAAGACTTCCATCTGTCAGAAACTCAGCTTTTAAAAATCAGTCAGTGCAGAGGAATGCCACACGTATACACACACACTGGAAATGAAGCACTTTTTAAAGGCTTTGTTAACTTGGTGCACAAGTTCACTGCTTCAGCAGGAGCAGCATCCAGGTTTTCAGAAATACAGTGGGTAGGAGGAGAAGCACACATCAATGTAACGATTATTAGGTGATGAGATAGGCCTTGTCGGCATGATACCTACCGTATCAGTTTGGGGATCTTGGGATGCTGGATGTAGGCAGACTGAAATCTGGTCAACTCTGCTGCATGGCTGAGGGGCTGGAGTCCCCTGGGAGAGGGAAAGGGTTGTGATAAGGGTATGGCTGTTGTGGCTGAAGGGTAGGAAAAAGGCAGGGTTTGTAGGGAGAGTTAATCTCTTTTGTTTAACTGATACTAGTAAAAAGTAAGCAGACAAGAGAAACTCCTTTATTAAAATGTAAATTCTGGCTTCAGAAAGCAGAAGGCTCAGAAGTGAACCACCAGGTCTGGGGCTAGGTAGACTATGAGGCTGAAAGGAGCTTCACAGGTTTCAGCTAATCTAATCATTCACCCTTGGTGTCAACGCTTGGCAGAAAAGGGTGGTTTTGTTGGTAAAGGTGTCCAGGGAAGGTGTTTAGCTTTTTGTTCTCTCTGGATGAGGAATGTACGTGTTAGTGGCAAGAAGGCCATGTTAATCTAAAATTAATCAACCATAATTTTGAGAATTGTTTAAAGTTTTTTAATCAGATAGACTTACAGTCATAAATCAAAATTTTGTAATCAGATATTAAATACATTAATTTTAGCATTTCATGGTGGTTGTAGCTGTGAAGTAAAATTAGCTTTGTGAGCAGAATATCCTAAAATTCTTTTTAATGTGATAAAAGTAATTTTAAATAGTATTTTTAATTCTTAGATAGCTAATGTTAAAGGCTATTTATTTCACTGCGTTAAGAACTGGAGTGTGGTAAGCAAGTCAGTGTTAAGTATTATTTTGGCTTTCATGTTATCAATACTAATGCACACAAAAAACGTTAATAATGTTGAGTGCATATGGATAGAATTACAGGGCTGGCTTAATAGGCCATTTCCTGCTGATCTCTCTATTTGATTTCAGTAGGTCTCAAAAAGTAAGATGAATTTCAGTTGGCACAAGCATTTTACTCTTTGCCATGAAGGCTTGGATTTACCCCAGCTCTTCAAGACGTTTAGCCAAAGTTCACAATGTAAGAGCGTAGTGCTCGACAATCCCTTTAAAACTGGCAATGTTATAAAGGCACCCATGTGGGTGCCAGCTAATTCCAGCCATCTAAGGCCTGCCTCATCTTCTGCAATTACTTATTTTAATCCATTTGTTAGAGCGCTAAGTGATGGTGCTCCTCAGATAAGATGCAAAAAGTTAGAATAATTGATCTGCTCCTAAATGTATAGACTGTCTTGCATACAGAATTAGAATCCACTTCTGCTGGATTTCTATTGTCAATTTCTTAGTCCATTCAATGTTTGTGCATTATCTTGAGGTGGTGGCTGGAACATTGGCACACATTTTTGCAAGTGGATAGAGAAGCCACTGCAAAACTTGGAGCTCATTATATTCTTTTACAACTTCAGAGCATGGTAGTGCTGAATTTTGTATATAAAACTGCAATAATTTTTTGAAAGTGAGTTCTGCCATCAAAGGATATTTTTATGGTAGTCAGAAGTGCTGTGCCATGATGGTGGTATGAAAGAACCTGTACAAACAAAATTCCCCAATTAGGTTTAAATAGCTCTAAGGTTAATTGTCTAGTGACGATGATAGGAGGCACATTGCACTCTTTTCTGTAATGACAGTACTATAATGCCTTTTATATAAAGGAAAGAAGCCTAAAATCAACCTAAGGTAATGAGAGAGAAAGACTTTAGGGTTTTTATAGGATGCTCTACAGATACCAAGCAGAAATCATGACCAACAGTTAGGTTTCATGTACAAGAATCATTGTAATTATAGCAAAGTGCCCAAATGTGAAACATTAAGTTCCTTACTCTGCCTGTTGTGCTGGTCTTGTTCAAGGGCACAGGGAAACCGAGCGGTTAGTACAAACCATATAGTTTGGCACCAGGGTAATTCTCAAGGAAATGAAAGAAGGTGCAGATGGAGTAGTGCAGTGCTGGATCACCGGAGCTGAGCAGCAGCTGTTCTAAATTTGGAGCATAAAATCTTATAGATCTGGAAAGCAACCAGGATGGTGCCAAAGGAAATGGGAAACCTCCCAAGTTAAATGACATATTTCAGGAGGAAGGGCAAGGTGGTAAATCTTTGGTGTACTGTACCTCATCTGTGACACTCAAGCGCTTTATATGGATACTTTTAAAAACGGAGCTGGGTGCTGAATTTTAGACATCTGTCTTTGAAACTTGCCTATTAACATTTATTCCTTCAGTTTGCAGACAGATTAGTTAAAATCTCCTCATATACTGTCCCCCTTTCACTTTTTGGTTGTCGCTCAGGGCGACCTGCAGTTGTCCCATTTCACTTCTGTTCTGGCAACAGCCCTCCGGGAGCTCCTTGCTCCAGTCTGCCCTTCTGGGGCTTCGCTACTGTTCTCCCCAGGCAGCAGAAGACAGCAGAAAGAGAAGATACAGCAGGAACCGAATGCATACAGTCTGAGTTGCGCAGCAAAAGCAGGCATATGCCATTTGCTTAGTGGAAAGCTACTCTTCATTGGGTATTTAAGGAAAATTTATTCTCTGATGAATAGGAGATCTATGCTCCTGAATGTGACTTTAGGCCTTCCAGATGCCTAAGCTGTCTAAGAAATGGTCAGTACCTGACAAAATATGCCAATAATAAATATATTAGTCGATTTCTGGAGAAAATCGAAAGTTATCCATATTGAAACTATGAATGAACAAAAACATAATGACGTGATTTTGTAAGGTTAAATCCTGTTCTTTTACTACAGTCTTTCCATTAGTGACTATATTATTTTGACATGAATAGTTGTCTCTTTCTTAGCAGAGAATCTGTGGTGATATATTTTGAATAATATGCCTTGGGAGTAAAAAAGAATACCTGATAGGAAATCAATAGGAACATTTACTTTTATCGTTCATGTCAGCTATTGTTTAGGAGACATAAAAATGACTGTTGTGTTTATACAACAGCACTTTCTCTCAGACCATTTCCAGGAGTGTCATATTTTCATGAGTGATGCTTACTAGTATTTTCTTTTTCATTCCTCAAGAGAATGAATGAAAAAGAGTAAGCATTGATTAATAATTTGGATAACTGAGTGAAGAGGCTGAAGTGGGATGAGTGTTGTCAGAATTGATTATTCCAAGGGCTTGTTCCAAAAAGCTCTAGTTCTTGAAACAAAAAGATCCTAAAGCATCAATTCATCAAAACTGCAAAAGGCTCCTGGCTTTCCTCTAAGATGGTCCAGGTAGCTGAAGTCTCTAAAGGCACTTTACATGGTGGATTTCCACCAGACTGTGCCAGCCAAGCAGAAATTCCCAGGAATATTCTTACTTCTGAAATGTCAACCTGGGTGGTGGCATTGCTAATTAAAATGTGGGAGATGTCATGCCAATGACTTACAGTGTCATTGCTGGCTGAGTGATGAAAAGTGCCAAACTGATGACCTGTCCAATGAACTAAGACTGTGCAGATGTTTCTTGTGCACATGCCAGAAAGAACTTTTAGCTCTGCTATTGGCTGCATCCCTGGAGATGCTGAGTGGTGGAGACACTATGCCAGACCTTGATTTGGATGGTCGCCAGATCACCTTTATCCTAAGAGGGCTATAAGAGAGAGGATTTTAGGCCAAATAGTCTGTTGCTGGCAGCACATTTGCATGAGGAACCAGTGACTGAACCATAAAAAGTAATGGGAAGAATAGCTGCCACTGTGTGATTTAAAACTCCCTAAGCAGAACACAAGGAGATAAAGGAAGCCAAGGAAAGTGTCCTTGGAAATGTAATGGAAAGGATGTTGCAGCTGAGGTAGAAAAAGCAACTTCTGTGCTAAGTGGAGGTGTTACCAGACTCAAAGACTTGGATACTGTAGAAGGTGACAAAAACAGAGACCCTGTGATCATTTTGAATGTAAAGAAACTGAATCTTCATGGATTTGTTACATATAGTATATTCATGTTCCTAATACTCCCCAGATATCTGACCAAACGTTTGGTGAGATCTTGTTAATGTGGACTTCAAAGCTTCTTATTTTTACATAATTATATACAATTTGAATAAAGCTCTTCTGTTAGAGGGTGTACTATCTGTTTCAATGATGGCTTCACTGGCTTGATTTATCACTTGGCCAATCATGCTTGTAGAGCTGCAATTCCTTCTGCACAATGTTGTTTCTTGAAGGTTGGGTCTTAGCATGAAACGACGGCAAGTCTTATAGCTGGATTGCAAGGTTTCAGTATGTTTAGGACTCCATTTAGTATTATGTTATATACTTCTATTATTAATACAGTTGAGAAAATTCTCATACTGAGAATTGCATAAAACATCGTGACTGATTTACAGACTGAATGCATTTGATTAGAGAGCTCTGAAGCTTCTCAATCTTTTTAAGTTATATGAATTCATAAAAATCAGGAGACTTTCGTCCAAATGATGGTGAATTTTGAGAGTGAGCAGATTTTCAAAACCCCCTCCATGACTTGCCTTCCTGAAGTCTGCTGCTCATGCCAGCTGCCTTCTGTTCAGGCCAAGTGGAAGCAAAATCACATGCTGCTTTAACTGTAAGTGAAGAGTTGCACTTGCCCTTGTATTTGTTATAAATTCTGTACAGTTGAGGTTTGCTTGTGATCTAACACACAAGCAGTTTTCTGTTGTTTTAGCTGAAGTTAAAGTAATTTTTATGTCTCCTTTCAAGTAGCCTGAATGGAGGGCAGCTGACGTGCTCAAAAATTCAAAGTCAATCTGTTTACCTAAATTTCAGCCTATAAAATGACTATAAAGCATTTGAAAATGCTAATGTATGAAAGCCCACACTTTTTGGACAGCTAAATTTAATGGTGGTTAAAAGACTGGAGATGAGATATACAGCCAAAGCCTTATCTTCCAATCAGTGAAATGAAAAAAAATGCCTAAAGTATACTTTGGAGTTTATAAGGGCATAATGAATTTGACACCACTGTATATGCTTCATGGTGTTTTTTTTTCCCAAACCCTAAGACAACGGACTATAAAGTGAACTCTTCTTAAATGTAAACATGATATGGTCAACTCAGAGTTGCATCAGACTTGGGCATTGAAAAAATCAGGACTGAAAGAGTCACCGAAGCAGAAAAAATCCCTTTTCTCTCTAAGGCTCCATAGTAGCTGTACTACTCAGACAAGCAGATATAAAGATTTTTTTTCAGTATTCCACTGACAGTGATCTACCCAAGTGCTGTGGATGGGTACAGAGAAACAGCCATGATATTTGTTGATATAAAACAAAAATGTAACAAAGTTTGATAATAAATGCAACAACAAGATTAGTAAATGCAATTAGGAAATTTGATAGTAAATGCAACAACAAGTTTAAGAAGATTTGATGGCAAGGTACACTTGGTTATTTACTGCATAGGGGCTGTCAGACAAAACTGTCAGGGAGACCCACCTGTTGAGTCATGAGGTTCAGAGAGGATCCCCCTTGCTTTCTAAACTCCTTCTCAGAGAAGAGTCTATGTGTGGCTTGATCCAATCCTACTCCTAGACTTGGTCAATGGTTTATGTCAAAAGCATTATATCAATCAATGCTTTACATCGCTTAACTAAGATTTCAAAGTTTAGCGTTTTATTAATCGTTTACCAAGGATCTGCTGTGGCAAGGAATCTCTGAACTTTGAAGAGTAACCTTGAGAGGTGTCCCTACTCAAGGGGAGATCCTGGCATGCGGCCCGCTGCCATGCAGGATAGCTCAACAGGCCCTGGGCTGTCCACTATTTATAGAGCAAGATGATTGACCGATAGTCATATTTGCATACCAGCAAGACATCTGGGTCACTGTTCCAGACAGCCTTTGGCTGCCATGTTGCCATCTGTCCCCCAAAGTTCAGCGTATGTTGGGAGCAGCTGTCACAAAACCCACACATGGTTATGGCTTAAGCTGGAAGGGGGAAGGACCACACTGCCACACTCCACCTCATGACTATAGTCAATTCATCTTATCTTCACAGAGCGGTGGTATGGTCACCTCTTTCCTCTGTGCCATAAACAGTATATCAATAGTTTCTGCACTCACAGATCCACGGTAAGTAGACAGTGAAGCACTGCTATTTGTTATTTGTTCATTTGTATGTTTTGGGTGGTTGAAGTTGGGTTATTTGTTTTATCACATACCATATCTTTATATACAACATAGTTATAAGCAATAAACATATTAGAGTTAGGGTCAGTAAAATCACAACTGGGTGAAACATATGATTAAACAATCCCATTGCTGTTGGTGACCATCCAAGAAGAGTTTCCCACCAATGGTGTTCTCCATCCTTTTCCACGCTTTCCAAGACATGGCATATCGCTTCTGTATCGTGATGAACAGTGATTAGAGTTTTGTGTCCATTGTTTCAGACGCACTCCAGCAGTTGACACAGGTCGTCATGTTGCAGTAGTTTCCTCACGAATCTAAGATTCATTCTGGTGGGGGTGGGCAGTAAATCTTGACTCAATGTATAATTAGGTTGTAACAATTGATAAGACATAACAGGAGCTGAATAATTAAAGTCGCATCCCATAACTTTAATACAGTTACCAACACAAGTATTTGAGTAATTGCTTGTATCTGTATCTACAGTAATGTTATCTATGAATATAAAATCACAACGGGTTCTCAGACAAACACATTTTTTTCCCAATATATGCAAGTACAGTTTCGAGGTTTATTGATATAAAATAGTGAGTTAAAATTCCATGGTAAATGTGACAGTCGTTTAACAATATTCAATGGCAAGGTACACTTGGTTATTTACTGCATAGAGGACCACGTCAAACAAATCCGTCAGGGAGACCCTCCCATTGAGTCAGGAGGTTCAGAGAGGACTCTCTTGCTTTCTAAACTCCTTCTCAGAGAAGAATCTAGGTATGGCTGGATCCAATCCTACTCCCAGACTTGGTCAACAGTTTATGTCTAAAGGATTATATGTGCACAATCAATCTCAGATATAACCTTAGCAAAGCTTCAAAGTTTAGCATGCTATTAATCACTAACCGAGAAACTGTTGCACCTCTTGAGAGGTATCCCTACTCAATGGGAGATCCTGGCACACAGTTCACAGTTGTGCAGGAGAACTCAACGGGCTGTCCACTACATAGAGTAAGGTAATTGACTTACAGTCATATTTGCATACCAGTGAGATATCTGGGTCCCTGCTTCAGACAGCGCTTGGCTACCGTGTTGCCATCCATCCCCCAAAGTCCAGCTGAAGCTGGGTGCAGCCATCATGACCCCCACCATGGGGATGGGCTGGGGGGGAAGCGTACAGCCACACCAAGAGGGAGTGTACATTTCCCCTCACTATGTTTCTTAATTTGCTTCTAACAGTGATTCAAGTGAATGGTGATGGAGACATTTATTAGAGGCCAACAGAAATAGCAGATGTGCTTGAAAGATGCTGGCAGCATTGCTCCCTTCAGCAGGGTGCAAAGCGCTTATGCTGCAAGGGGCCGTGGTCGGGAGCTGCTGTGCAAGCGTCCCTGTTGCCCCTGGGGGTTGTGGGTGGCTCCTTTCAGTGACCAAAGTCCAGCTCTTCAAACACGTTGTTACTCTGCTTATTAAGACAACACTGTGTTCAGCCAGGGAACAGAAAGAGCACCATGAGGTGGAAAATTACATAGTACTAATAAGGCAAGGTGATTGGAGGAGATCAGACAGATTCATTTTTATAAAAACTGATCTGTGTTTGCATGAAAGGGTGAAGCAACTATGAATGAACATTGTCCCGGATATCAGTCTGCTAATAAACTATGAAAAGATGCCAAAATTCATCTATTCATCTTTTATTAATAGCATCATAACCAGGCATAGCGACTCTTGCCCCCTTTCCTTTGTGAAGAATATTTGCTGATACCAGTTTTGACACTTTCCATCTTTGTTCTTTATAGGCCATTTAAAAGCCGAGACTTTTAAATTTGATCAATTGTGGTGGTTTACATGGACAGGTACTCAGAGAATAAGATTTTATGCCCTGATACATATACATGATGTAGTTTTCTGAAGACTTGGAACACCTAGAAGGAAATAGAGATCATTAGATAGTGAGGTCTTTAGGTTTACAAAATGCTTGTGGATGTGCAATATTCTCTCTTTTTTTTTTTTTTTTCCATAATTATCTGGTATTTCCTTCTTTTGCTTGCCAGCCAAAAGAAATTGGATCAGATGTTGTTTTTCTGTTATTTGAATTATTTTATTATCCACCAAAGAAGTGTTTGACAGGGTGGGTAAGCAGAAAAATAATGAAATGAGTTGGGAAAGTTTAATAAACATAAATAAAACTTGAAAACAACATTTTAAGGTTTGTGATCCTTGGATGACCCGTTGATTGCTTCCATTTTTCACTCCTGTGTGAAAGTATGCATTGCAACAAATAGAGTGAGAGAGGGGGTGAGGAGAATAAAAAGTGGCATAAATAAAAGGCGAAAACCAGAAAGAGGTAAAACTGGACTTGACTTGAGTGAAGGAACATCTTTTCGATGTAACTCATATTTGGCAAACGTATCTGTTGAAGAACAGGCACTTGGCTGAGTTATTTCCTCCTACTTTTAAAAACTGGCTGGTTTTGAAGCTGAATAAAAAAATATGGTCCAGATGTGTTTCTTATGGGTGCTCCTTCCCGTGTGAGACTTGACATACGGCTCCCCCAGGTGGAAGCTGTGGTTGTGGAGGGGTCTCTGGCTGCTGGACCCCACAGGCATGCACTGGCTATATTTTGAGAAGGTTTGGCTGCCTAATTAGGTTTTAGGGTGGAGAAGTTACCCTGAAGTTGAAGATCCACTGCATTGCTCTGGAAAGACAGTATATGTGAGGGGGGAAGACATTGTGAGGCCACACCAAAGCAATATCATGCTAGCAATCTGAGGAGGAAAAAAGTCAGAGAAAATGAGTAGAGTTATCAGGAAATGTGCCAGAGAGACAAGCTCTTGGGGGATACTAGATTCAGGAACCTTTTCTTTTCTAGCAGCGTTCTTCTGGGAATTCTTTACTATAACGTCTCCTATTCCTATTGGAAATATCTGGTTTGTATGTGTTAGCTTAAGGGTATAAATATGGCTGTGTTTCTATAGTAGTTGGGATTCTGTTAGTAGCTTTCATAATTTAATAATTTCTCTTGAACAAGCAAAAACCCTCTTACAAAATTCCTGTTACTTGTAACTGTGGTTAGAAACCCAAATCTTATGACATAAGGGTTGTCATAGAGTCTTTTGATTGCCATCTATGGTCTGCATTTCAGATATATGCTAATGCTTCCACTGTTTGCCTGCCCACAGAAAAAGTAAGAGTAAATATCTGTTGGTTGTGATGCCTCAGGTTTTCCAGGTTGGTTTACCCCTGTCCCTCTCCTCCAACGGAGTCATTGCCTAGGGACCAGCAAGTATTTGTTTTTCACCCAGCTTTTGTTGTTGCTTACATTTGCATTACTGAAACTTTGCACTTTTTCTTTTTTTTTTTCCTTTTTTTTTGCTTTCGGAAGACTGACTGATCTTTTGCCTGTGCAGTTTTGCCCCACAAAAACAATCCTTACTTTTGCAGGAGTACAGGTGAATCCAGGATTCTGACTGGAACATTCAAATAATTACACTTTAATTATTACCAGACTGAGGGTGACCTTCAAACCATAGGTGCAAAAATTTAAGTTTTCTAGCATAATGCTTTTTACAGACTTGAAACCAAGAGCATCTACAGGCAAACTCATTTTACTCCCTCCATCCTCAAGGAAAAGCTGATTTGATATTTTGTAAGAGCAACACATATTGACAAACAGAGACCACAATCTTCTTTATTAATGACTGCGAGGTTATGGTGTGAAAATTTGTCTCAGTCTTCAACACACTGCAAATGTATTCCTGTATGGCAAGCCTGAAATGGTAGTAATTCTGTTTTCTATTATGTTGTAAATTGACCTTCTACAATAAAAAGGCAGCACAAGAGCACAGCCTGGATAATACTGCAGTTGCTTCTTGGTTTTCTCAGGGACTTGATGCTTCCCACCTTTGGACCTTGTGAATTTTGCAGCTAATAAAGAAGTAATAAATACTTTGTGCAGCTAAAGTTCAGGGTAGTTCAGATCAAAACTAAAAGGGGACTGTGACAAACTGTAGCTGAATTTTAAATGAATATAAGAATATTATAACCACTGATGTCTTGAATCCTAAGTTCTATATTAAGGTCATGATAATGGCTTAGTGTTTTATGAGCCTTTGTAGTCTTAGCGGCACCATCTCTTTAATCTTAACTTTGCCTCTAGCCAAAATAAATCTCAATGTTGTAAACTGTATTGTAACATAACTGCCTTGCTCAGGAATGATCATTTTTTCTAAATGTCACTAATGTCTTGCTGTGGCAAAACAAGAAAGAAAATCTTACTCTTTCTCGTGAAATGGCAAATGTGGAACTATTGTAGCATTTCTATGTGAACTGAATCTTTATTTCTGAGCATTTGATTCCCAGCATTTTGAGCTAGTTCAGTTATTTGCATCACTGCAGAACTCAGGTTAAAAAGAGTGAGAAAACTGAGTGCCGTCTTCAGTGGCATTCTCTGAATGTGCACACCTTATTTGTTTAAGCATCTGCATAGCCCCAGATGTATTTGAGTAAAACAAGACTGGACCTCATGAGTGTCTGCCTGAATGTTTGAAAAAGTTCTGCCTTTATCAGGTGCAGGGAGAGAAAGTAGTGAGTAGGGTATGGACTTTATTCAACAAATGTCACAGCTCTGTAGTTTTGCTGCCTGAGTCAAGAAGATGTAAGATAGTGCCTATGCATAACCACGACAACAGGATTTGTCAGAGGAGCCCTTCTATAGGTGGTGCCTCTCTAGTTTTCCTTAGCATTGTTCTGTTACAGTTCTTTTTCACATCACTTTTTTTTTTTTTTGCATTGTTGTTAGGTTTCTTGCATTGGTGTGTACATATTCAGCATCCTTTCCTTGTTTTCAGAATCTTAAAAATAGGAATGGTATTTAGAAATGCCATTGAACTCCTTCACAGTTAACTGTGACTGAATTTGTAATATCATGTAGTATCCTTTGATGAGACATAGGGTACCTCCTAGATTACTTTGCACATCAGATGATTCCACGTTGCCACTCATCCCTGCAAAAAACTGGGTAACAAAGTGCATGGATGGATAGGTACGATAATTCTTTGACAAAGTCCAATGACCAGTAGGCAATGTTTAATAGCTAATTTAGTGCTTTGGACTGTCATAGATGAATGCCATGGGGAGAATGCATCTTCTAAGTCTGTTTTTTTTTAATAAATAATAATTTTATATTTAGCCACTCATATTCTGGATGCTTTATTGAGCCAGTAACGTTACAAGGATAGCAATAAAATTACATCTAGCTGTATTGAATTTCTTCCCGTTTTAACCATACAGGCACAAAGACCGTGAACCCGACCAAACATGGCAAAAATGGTAATTTCCTTCTGACGTGGATTGTATTGCGTTATCATGGGGAGTGACGGGGTTTATAAGCCTGGAGATGGGTTTAGAACACCCGCACCTCCGCAGGTATGAGTGGCGGTGCAGAAGGGCTGCACGGGCCTCACCTGGGGTTGTCCTGGAGAAAGCAGGTGTTTGGCTAGTGAGCATGGTAACCTTGCACCCCCATGTTCGCAGTGCTAGATAGAAAGATTAAGGCGAGTGTGTGTTTGCCTGAGAGTGTCCCACCCACATCTCTTTGTGCTATGACATCAGTATGCAAAGAAAATGGCATCCAGAGCTATTTCTGCCTCTTCGGAACCCCAAAATTTCAGTGTGAGGCTCCCATACCATGCAGCATTGTATTATTTTGACGACTTGAATGTGCCTGAAGGACCCTGGTGGTCAGTAACAGTTGCACAGGCCCTTAATATTTGCCTGTAACAGAGAAACTTAAGAACAGCTCAGTGAAATGGGATTGCTTCTACTTTGACTTTAGCCGTCTAGAAGTTATGTGGAGAGGGACTCGGCGATACTGCTAGATGAAAAATTGGACATTAGCTGTCAATGTGCACTTGCAACCCAGAAGGCCAATCGTATCCTGGGCTGCATAAAAAGAAGGGTGGCCAGCAGGTTGAGGGAGGTGATTCTGCCCCTCTACTCTGCTCTGGTGAGACCCCATCTGGAGTATTGCATCCAGATCTGGAGTTCCCACTACAAGAAGGACATGGACCTGTAGGAGCAGATCCAGAGGAGGGCCATGAAAAACATCAGAGGGTTGGAACACTTCTCCTATGAGGAAAGTCTGAGAGAGCTAGGGTTTTTCAGCGTGGAGAAGGCTCCAGGGAGACCTTATTGCAGCCTTTCAATACTTAAAGAGGCTGATCAGAAAGATAGGGACAGACTTTTTTCCAGGGCCTGTAGTGATAGGATAAGGGGCAGCAGTTTGTACTGAAAGAGAGTAGATTTATATTGGACATAAGGAAGAAGTCTATTACAATGAGAGTGGTGAGACACTGGGACAGGTTGCCCAGAGAAATTATGGATCGGACAGGTTGCCCAGAGAAGTTATGGATCTGCCATCCCTGGAAGTGTTCAAGGTCAGGTTGGATGGAGGTTTGAGCAACCTGATCTTGTGAAAGGTGTCCCTGCCCATGGCAGGGAGGGGGGACTAGGGGATTTTCAGAGGTCCCTTCCAACCCAAACCATTCTATGATTCTATTTAGTCTTAGTCATCCTTCCTTCATAGCAGGTGTTGACCCCTCTGCCAGAGGATGATTCATTGTAACCCCAAGTTAGTCTATATGAGACAGATGAGAATAATTGTACCCTAGGGGCATCTGCCACTCTTCATTGCATGGAGGGAGCCCTCTTTGGGTAAAAGCTGGGTAGCTGACATCCAGCTAAGAGAAAGAACCGGCCTCTTAGTGAGACACCACAGATTGAAATGGCAATCACTTTAATAACGCATATATTATGGGAGCATTCAAGTATGGGAACATTCACAGAGGGAAGACATTTTGGTGGGACTTTAGCACAAAATACTATGAATCAATTCACAATTTTTTAACCCGGGAGGAAGATCTTAACTGTCATAATAACTTTCTTCAGTACATGGTAAACAAAGGTTTCTTGTTTTTTAACTGTTGACCATTGCGATCAAATTGAGATAAATACTTCTTGCCAATTACTGTTCAAAACCTGAATGGGGACAGTCTGAATCCATCTCATTTTTATTTTTTTTTTTTTACTTGAAACTGCATTGCAAATTGCTGGCTTTTATCACCACTTCTCTGAAGCTCAAATCTGCTCTCTAAATGCGGTAAAATACTATTTAATACTCTCTCTGATGTATATTTATATCTCCAGGATCTCTGTAGGCTGGTGTTGGTCATCCATGGCAGACATTAGGAGTTTTTCCTTCCACTCATTCTCCTTGCATCAAGGAGGTTGTTAGGATAAATTGCTCCTTTACTGCTGCCACATTTTCCCATCATTCAACAGTCTTGAGTCAAGGCAAAAGTGTCTATCTGTTTTGAATCATGTATGCTTGTGAAAATTATTCATTAGAAGTGAAAAATTCTTGTGGTATGATATACTGGAAAAAGTTCATCCCTTCATGGAGATACTGCTTAGTAAATTTAAAGATGACCTGTGTTTACTAATCCAGTTCATTCTGTTAAAGCAATGATATTATTAAAGGTTATTTGTTCTGTGCATATTAAAGATAAAGAATTAGGGTTTTTTTTTATTGCAACAATAGGATCTTAAGGAAAAAAGTTTAAAAAAGCAATAAAAATGGGTAGTGTAAAATATTACCTTGTTGTCCGCAGTGCAAAAAATTGTGCTTAGCAACACTGAACCTCAGACACTGTACTGACTGAATTAATTTTATTTTATTGTAATAATTTTTTTTTAGTGAAAAGTTAAGGGCTTTCAGACAAGGATCTGGGATTCTGTCACCCTCCTTTTCCTTGTCTTTCTAACCAATTTATGACATAGGAGCTTCTGGGTGTAGAGTGCCTTTCAAAAGATTTGTACCGTGTTAGGACAATAAGATTCCAGCTACATTTGAGATCTGCTGGAGTTACTGCATTGCTAATAATAATGCTCCGAAAAAGCACTGTTAAAGCTTAAAGCCCCTGGGGACTTCACGTTAGCTATGTGATGTACGCAGGCTCGCTAGCTTACCTCTGCAGAGATTCTGATTTGTGCTCTTAAGGCAACCAGAATCTTGCTGCCTCAGACATTTAAACCGTGTAACTTAAACAAACTAATTTATGATGATGGAGATAAATCTCTGCCCTGGGGAACAGTTACTGTCAGGACACTGACCCAGACGGGCCACTGCCTTAACTGGTTGTGACAGCTACTGTACTCCTATCTATCAGGTATTCTTCCCAATCCAATTGCAAAGGGAACTGTTTCTAAGAAAACCTTGTTTAAAGCACGTCTGGTGGCAGAACTTAATCACTGAAGACATAACCAAATAATTTGGTAGTAGTTCACGGTGAATAATGCATGTGACAAAATTAGCTGCCACTGCTGGGTACAGGCAGCTGTCAGGCAGATGCTGGCTTCGGCCAGGCAAAAATGCTGCATATGGTTTTGTGAGCATTAGTTTCTGTTACATTATGACTGGAAAACATTTTGCTGTGGCCATTCAAAACCAAGTCCCCTAAACACTCTTGTGCATTTGTGACTGGTCACAAATTTAGAGGAGATATTTCTGTTTCCTGCTTGGCTGGGTGCAGAGAAGGACCTGAAAGAACAAGAATTGTGAAGTCTGTGGTATGCCAGTGTGAACATGTGCGAAAGAAAGTGTAAAATGTGCTTTCTGCCAATGCCTGTGCAAATAAAACACAATTGTTCCAGATTTGAACTGAAGCAAATGTCAAAGGAACATAGAATCTTTTTTTCCCTGTGTGAATTAGAATGTCCATACAGATTTTTATTTTATCGTTGTGCTGTTTATCTCTATCAGTGTGTCTACTGATAACTTCTGCATATACACTTTGTCAGGTTTGTCATTTCATTATAAATGTTGGGAGTAGGATATAATTTGTGTTCCTCTACGATGTGAGGCATCCATTAATAAATCAGATGCTTCTTAATATTTTTAAATTAGAGAAATTGTTAACTTTTTCTGTGTCTAATCATCTAATCACAGAATACAACAATTTGGACTTTTATTTTTCTTTTTCTTTTTCTTTTTTTTTGGTTTTTTTTTTTGTGTGTTCCTTACGTGTATCACAATGTAACTGTTGCCAAAAGTAATTTGATTTTAAACACCTTGAATTTTTTTAGATTGGGTTCCAGTAAGTAAGCCTATTTCTTTTACTGTGGCTATTTTTATGTTAAACAGTCCTTGGAATTGAATAGCAAATGCGAATCAATATTTTTCTAAGTAATTATTGTATGTATTAGAGTTCTTGTAGTTGCTACCACCACAAGGTTATAAAGATAGATGCCAGCCATTTTATGAAAGAGTATTATATATATGTATATGTCATTCGTATATGACCACCTAACCATAGAGACACTGGTGTTAAATTGACTGACTGGTAATTGTGCATTATTCCCTGAGAAGTCTTAATTGTTTAAAATAGAATGAAATAATTGCTGCTAACAGGTTTCCTAGTTGGTGTTTTTTTTGTTTTTTTTGTTTTTTTTTTAATGGCTGAATGAGAAGACACTGAATTACAATTTGCGGGAGAGTATTTTGGTAAGAATGATGTGCATACTCTGTTATTCTGCTCTTCCCTTTGGAGGGAAGCAGTCACAACAATCACTGTTGGCCAACAGAGGCTGGAGACAGCATTTTGGGTTTGGTGGACCTGGTGCACCCACTGCTGAATCGCATTGTCCTGTGCACTGGCAGTAGAGCTGTGTAACATGATTCACTAGGTGAATAAAGATGTAAGCAGAATATGAGTCACTGTACCACTTTGGGCCAAAGGTCCATCTGCTCCTGAATCTGGTCTCCAGGAGTGGCCTATGGACAAAGAGCAGGGTTATATGTAGATATAAGTTTAGTAAAACACCTTCTCACATCCCCGTTATCCTTTGGGGAGTATTTCTGTCCACTGCAGGAGAAACCCCTTCTTTTGTTCAGGTTGACCCTGGCTCCTACCAACTTCTACTGAGATGGCCCCTGGTTCTTGTATAAGGAGAGACATTGAGCAGCTGATCCCTGCTTGCTCTCTGCACGCAACTCCTGGCCCTGCAGACCTCGACCAGGTCTGTCTCTGTTCCAGGCTGAAGAATCCTACATGAAGCAGCGGTTCCTCATTCCTCACTGCAAAGACACCTTTCATTGCTCTTGCTGCCTTCAGAGCTTTTTCCATTTCATCTGCCCCTTCTCTGAGATGAGGGGATCAGAACAACTCACAGTATTCAAAATGTAGGCAAGCCATGGGTATATAAAGCTTCTCTTTTCTTCTTTATTCCCCATTTAACTCACTTTTTGTGCTACTACTGAGCATGTTGACAGTGTTTTTACAGAACTGTCTGTCACAGCCTGGAGATCTCAATCCTGAAGGCATCCTAGAGTACTTCATTTTGTGTGTGAAGTTATGATATATTTTTCCATAGGTCCATAGCTTTACATTTGTCTCTGTTGCACTTCACCTGCCATTTTATTGCAGAGTGCATAGTGCTTTGTGAAACCCCTTAATAGCAACAAACTCTTTCACCGCACCGCTGCCCCTTTTATCATATCATTTATGAATATGTTTAATACCACCGTAAATAATAATAAGAAGGGCTGCTGTTACCTCTGGACAAAAAAATAAAGTCTAGAGCATCAAAAACTATTTAGCATCTTCATGTACTCAGTCTCTCTGCAATTGAAATCCAAACAAATTTAGGTTTTGTATTTTTTTGAATAGGAGTGAAAAATAAGAAGCAGAAGGTTAGGAAGTAAGAAGAGTAGGTTTTTTTGCTGCCTGCGGGATGAGAGTGATCCAAGCCAGAAAGCTTGCTAACTTACTTAAGGTTAGTAAGATGTTTGGATTCAATCATGGTGGAAGGAAGATGTGCAATCATATGATGAAAAGCTATTACTGTAGAAATCAGATGATAACAATACCTTTAAAAGCTTTTAGGTTGAAGAGTGAATCTTTCCTCTGGTTATTGTCCCTCTTCTGACCTCCAAGGAGAATCAAGCTGAATATTATTTCAGTGGTATTTTATTGTGGAGAAAGAGAAACATCAAAGTTTAATTTAACATGGTATACTTTAGACAAAAATTTCTGTGTAACACTTTGTGAGTGGACAACGATTGTCACCATTTTAGAGCAGGGAATGGCACGAACTTTTTGCAAACAGGTCCTACTTTGGTGCCATGGTTTCAGAGACAGGACTTAACTAACCCTACAGGTGGAGTTTAACTTAATGCCGAAACAAAGGTAGCGGGAGGAGAAGGGTAAGGCAAGACTGAAACACAACAAGGAAGAAGGAGAGAGGGACTTTGCTCTATAGTTGCGCTTCATGAACTGAGAGGCATCTGCCTGGGCTACCAGGCACGGAGGGAGAGAATGGTTCCTGATGTGTCTCCTGAGAAACAGCTTATTTCTGATGCTGCAGAAGCACACAGGGATGGATGTAAGTTACAGTTCATATATGTAAGTCTGAAGTGGGTGGGAGAGGGGAGAATAATGACATCTCCAGCCCCTAGATCGGCATTTTTCCTGTATCTGTAGAAATCATAAGTGAGTGCAGGACTCCAGCCCATCCCTCTGTAGTTGATCCCTCAGACAGGGAAAATGGGGGAGGTGAGCTTTGCCTTTCCAGCCTCATGGGAACCTGTGCCTCAAGGTGGCTGGCTAATCAGCCTTAATCACAAAAAACGTCTTAATTAAATATTTCACCATGGAGTTGTTTGCCTGTATTGTAATGCACAATAAAACGCATAAATTCCACTGTGTTTGAAAGTTCAATTTATAATTCAGTATAATGAATGACTACCTAAATAAAAAAACTTAATACTTGATGATCAAACATGAATTAATTGAAATAATCCAAACCCCTTTCAAAGTCATGGATTTTATTGCCTGCTTTGAAAGAAATCTGAATTTGAATATTTTATGTTTTGTCATGTAGCATTTATGTCTCAAATAAAATATCTGTCTAGATCTCTATCATACTTTTTACCAAAGTGACTATATTGCTTTTGCACATGTTTATTTAGGACAAGTTGCTGGCCTATCTCTCACTCTTCAGACTGAGAGATTGCTTAATTATTTTCACAGTGGTTTCTATACTATGACTTATACACTTTTTAAAGATGACAAAAACAAGTCATTTTCCAGCCCAGAAAATGTAGATATATTTGTGGCAAAATCATGCGTATCTGTGTATGTATTTATATATGAGCAAGGTGTGTTGTGGGATTTTTTTTTGGTTTGTTTTCTGTTTCGTTTTACTACCATGACTCATCTGCTTGTCTTTGTGCATGCGTCTGTGTGCAACGGCAGGGAGAGAGATTCATAGAGAATACAACACTTTGAACATACTGCGCATATGTTTGAGATGACCTCATCTCGCAGGTGGGTACAAGAAACCTCAGCGCCTATAAGTGGACTCACTTTCCCAAATGTAACCCTTGAGACTGTTTATACCAATATGTGTCCAAGGCTCGTTACACTCTTTTTGTAATAATTAATGATGCAATCAATTCAATTTCTTTTGACTGTCTGTGTTAGGCTGGGATGATCCAGGCCCCTTCACTGAGCTTAGAGGGGGAGGAGAGTGAGCAGCCACACGGGCAGACTGCGGCACTGCGCACCTCACATCTGCTTCTCACCCCTGGAGTCCCTCCCAGTGCTCATCTCTGTTCTTTCTGAGGCTTAATATTATGAAAAAGATAATTTATTTTCTGTTATCACTACCGATAAGGCATGTTGCTCTCCTCCTTAGGGGCTGCAAATGGAAAAGAAATGCCCTCTTGCCTTGGAGCTAGTAGTAGCTAGGAGTATTGCCTGCAAAGTGAAAAGAAAAGCATGCTTTCACCTCAGAGACACAAACCCTTGTTTGCTTTGTCTTATAGAATATTTAGTGGTGATGAAGTTTGTGAAAGAGAGCAGGGAAATAATTTCAGAATAATAGAAAGTGTTTTATAGAACTATTTTGGTACATACAGATAAAATACGTGACTGTAAACAGTTACTATAATAGTATAATGCTTAGAAGCAATTGTTTATACTGGCACCTGAGAATATTCGTATTTCTACACTAGCATTTGACTGACCGACCCTGTTAAAAGTGTGCTGGTTAGAAAACATTTTCCTTGGGAAATATTAATTCTGAAGGTACATTCTAGGACACTCACAGCTCACAATCTCTCCTCCTTTCTCTTTAAACAAGCTATGTGAGATACAGTTTGCACGGCAGCCTCAGTCCGTACATTCTGCTATGGGAAACGACCGCTAAGCTGCCTGTGCAGATTGCATATTAAGGAGTTTAGCTACCCAAGCTGCAAGTGACAGTGCTAGAAATAAACCCAGGTAAGATTAATGACAGAAAGCTGGGAAAATTTTCTGTGAAACTGAACCACTTTGCCTGGTGGTACTAATCATTGTAATTCATTACAGGATAGTTCTAGCAGCACAGCAAACACTGTTGCCAAGCTCGCTAATTCCCTCAGCCTGTTTACCCACTTGTTTAAGAAGATTGCATGCTTAGTGCTGTTTATTCATGTTCCCCTTTATCGTTTTCTAGGGTTGGTTTTGATTTTCTCATGTTGTTCTCCAGAGCGAGTGGATACTTTACCTCTTTGCCACTCTTGACATGGCAAAACCTGCTAAGGAGATGGAGTGAGAAATTTTAGAAATATAAAAGGAACTCTGCTGCCTCACGAACAAAGGAGCTCTGCTTAGCTTGCAAAGACACACTTGTGTTTCTTTTGTAAAGTCTTGTGTTGTTTTTTTTTTACTTCTAACAAACACATCGTTAACAAATGAGTTTATACTAGGTCCATACACACTGGAAAATTCACTTTATCTTTGAAAGATAAATGATTGCCTTATGATAACTAAGTAAGACATTTATAATATAATTTATGTTTTATATTTTCCTCTTTCTTAAAGTTTTTTTTTATAAATATGAATGATACCTGAAATAATAGGTGATTTATGAAATAAATTATATGAAAAATTAAGTTGTGTCTAATTCCTCTAACTTCCACACATACTAAATTTTTAGGATAACCACTACGCTGCTTCTTTATTATCACTTCCCCTGCAGTTCTCTTTTAACGTCTCCATATCATATTGTTATTCATGTTTTTTGGTAACAGAAAAAGAATACCAGTAGAAAAAAATCATAATGTGCTAGGAGAATGCTTGTCTACTTATATTACTATCGCATCCAGAAAGCCTAACCAGAGTTTGGTAAACACTATTTTTTAAATTTTGTATTGACTTCTCAGAATTCAAGAGTCTGCTTTCAAGTCCATAAAACAAAACCAAAACGAGGTTATTTCAAAAGTTAAAAAAAATTTCTTTGAATGAAGTCAGTTTGATCTGAAATTAGCTATTTCATTTAGGACTCAATCAATTTATGGGAATAAAAAATGCTTAAGGAATGAAATTTTGAAGTATGAACATTTTGAATAAAATCACCTGTTAGAATACACAAAAGTGAATATTTGAATTTAAATTATTCTACATGAATAATATAAACATTTGGGTCACTGAATCTCCCCTTTTCTTCCACCAGGAAGTGATTTATGATCCTAAATTCAAGTTGTCTTCCATGTTTTCAGTGTTGAAGCTGACTTAAATTTTTCAGCTGTTGCTCTGTGCATTTCCAGATTGATTCACTGTCATGTTCTGATTGGAAACAAACCCCAAAAGTCTTCCTATGCTCTTTTTATGATTATTTTTAATCTGGCTCAGGAAATAGTACTGTTTACAAAAGATCCTTGGGAGTAGCTGCTCTGTCACAGCTGTGGGCTGCAGTTTGATGGTGGTTTGGGGTGGCTAGAAAAGAGGAGGGGCACAAGAAGGGAGAGGGGAGTCATGGGCTTTTAAAATTGGTTTGTTCCCAGGAAAAACACAACATGACTACCTAAATATATGGTTCTGTCACTGAATAGGTGATAGAGAGGAAAACGGGATTATTATCCTTGCTTTAAACCTAATGTAAAGTAGTCCTGTAAGCACTTGAGTCACTTTGGCACACAGCTCACATGAAGTGTGTGGGTAATCTTTTGGCAGTCTCTTTTTTTTTTCTCTCAAACAGCTTATTTAGCATAACTTCTCAGAATTTTAATGAAGAAAGGTGGTATCATATACTGCATGAGCGCCTCAAGCTCTGTAATAGAAATATTCATGAAACAGAATTTTTACTTGATGTATCAGTGCTCTGAAATTAATTATTTGAAAACTAATAATTATTTGAAAGTTCCTTTATTTCTGTTATTCTGGTGGCCCCTTTAGAAATATTTGATCATCTTAACATACTTTCTAGTGGAGGAGATCTTTATTACTGACCTTCACCATCCCTTCCTGCTGGCTGTTTTCTAGCAACCGCAGGAGAGGAATTGAAGCCTGAATGAGGCCAAGAGTCTCAACTAGTTGTTTCAGCTCACCTCTTTCTTTCTCTGTTGGACAAGCCAAGGGAAGAGTAACTCCCAGTTATACAAGGGTCTTACTCAGACTGGTCTACTCTGAGCAGAAGGTTGAAGTAGGTGGCTTGTAGAGGTCCCTCCAATTTACACGGTCCTGTGACTCTTCCTTTGTTTTCATGAAACATCCTAGTTTTCCTAGCTCTACTGGATTTCTTTCTTTCTTTGAAAAATGTGTGTGGAAAAACAAGTAGGTTTTAGGAAAGAAAAGATGGATGGTAAGAAAAGGCAAAAAGGGTGCAGTAGTAAATACCCAAGGCTTTATTCATATAACCCAAGTGTGAGCAACAGACAGCTGGCTAGCATTTCTGTGGCCCTTTGATCTTCAGTGAGAGATTGACTCAAAGACCCTAAATTAGCTCTTGATCTGAATTGCCTTCTGGAGGAGGCCCTCTACATTGGCTTTAAAGCAAGCCTTTGAGACATAAACGATGTGAAAGTTAGCCTCAGCACGGGCTGTTTTCCTTTATGGGTTGCCTGTAAACTCTTAAGAGAGGGACTTTTTGTGTGCTTATATGGTAACTAGCATGATGGGAGAGGATTCACAAGAGGACCTCTTATCTGCTGTCATAGTAAATTAATAACAAAGAGGGAATTTCACATTTGAAGCAAGTCATTCTGACAAAGAGGAATGATAAATAATATTTCTTTTAAGAAGATACAGCGGGATCAGTGACGAACAATGTCATTGCAAATGCCCCGGGTAAAGCTCTGCTTACAATTCTGAAGGGAAACACCAAGAAAAATCCAAGGAGTCATGACCAAGCCACTAAAAAGAAAAAAGAAATGAAAACTTGGAGCAGCAGTAAGAATAACCAGAACTGCTCTCCTTTCTGATCATGTCAATAAATTTGATGTCCAACATCTAGTACTGAGATGCTGGAAGAGTGGGAGAAAGCAAAGAAAATCTGACAAAATCACATCAACATATCTGAGCTACGATCTCGCCTTTAAATTGGATTCCAACACAGCATGCTTTTCAAATGACCCCTTCATAAAGAGACAGGCAAAAACTGCAGTGAGTGGAGACCTGTGCTGGCCTCTGCTTTCTCTGGGTAATATATACCCTGGAGAAAGGAAATAACTCACAGCATAATCAAGTTAGATCTATAATTTGTAGGTCATTTTGTGCTGTCCTTTCAGATAATGTAAGGTCAGTAGATAAATCTAAAAAAGTAAAATGTCATAAGAGGCATCGACCTTGTCTTCTGTAAAAAGGGATCTTGACATAATCCAAAACAAAGATATATAAGATCATGTCCTCGCTAATGATGTTACTGAGTTTTAAGATCAAAATGTTCCATAGGAGTTTAACATGGATGACAAACCACTCCATTATGTGCAAACTGGTAAGAACTTAAACTCTTCCTGTTTCTTCCCCACCTGGTGGGTTCAGCAAACACAGGTCAGGTACCAATGTCAGTATCTGCTACTTTGGACCAACATTTATTTTTTTCCAACATTTTCCCTGACTACTTTGTTTACTGGCAAATAAGGTTTCTATCCCGATCCCTACTACTGTTTATATCTTGGCTGAGCTACTGGACAATGGTGCTGAGGTAGGTCTCTCTCCAGCTTATGACTGTGTAACTGAGTTTCTCCTAAATCTGGCAAGTTGTTGTATTTTTGACATGCAGTTATTCTTCCCTATGCTTTTTGGAAAAATGTGCTGTGAACAGAATTATCTGTAAAAGAAACAGGAAATTAGAAAGGTAAGAGTAATTCCTATCATAAGATAAAATGACCAATGAAACTTGTTACAAGGACGGCCGCAAATCTTTACAACACAAGGCTACCATTGGAGACTGGATTGCTTTGCTGAAAAATGTCCAATGCTCTAGAATTCTTTTCCACCCAATTCCTTAATATTTTTGGCAATAAAGTTTTTTTGGGGGCAATTTTTCTTCCTATATATGTTTTTGTTAGTCAGGCCTTAACTGAGAAGCCTGGACCTGTATGTGTATTACAGGAACTGAGGAATGAATTCTGGCCTTCTCAAAGCCATGGCTTGCAAAGGAACTAAGAAAGTTACATGCCTAAATAGCAGCATGGGTGTAAATAAGTATATATATGGTTAAGCTAAAAATCGACCCCCAAAGTTTTATTATAATTTTAAACAACTGCAGTGTTCATTAATTTCAAGACCTAATTTCTATGTTTTTCTGTTTCGGTTCAGAATTAGAGATAAGTCCCATTTTCTTCAAAGGTCTTCAGATTTGGTTTCCAGTCCTCAAATTAGATATGGAGAACACCAGGATGAGACTGTTCTAGTTCACTGGTGCTCACAGGCTGTATGAATAAGCTCATAAAATATCGTTTCTGCCTGTCATCTAGATGATATCACGTATGGCTCTATACCATGTGTGCTTATAACGGGTTTTAGCTTGACGTGGTAAGGCGTAATTTTCAGTTCTTAACACTTGTGCAGAAGTGGTTGCCCTGTAGTCCACTTACAGAATATGTATGATCTTACACAACGAAGTGGAATGATTCCTTTCTGAATATAACAGGCCATGTAATAAGACTAAGCTGCTTTTCCAGGCTTATACAGACAGCACAAGCTTTTAAAAGTGCATGTGCAAGTTTGGCGAGGGCTCTGATAAAAATCAGAACCTTTGCAGTTCATCAATTGCTATTTAGAATAACAGGAATAAGGACTATTCTTTCCTTTTAATTAGCATTGGCTGGTGGATGAAGCACCAAGAGATAAACTGTTTGTTGAAGCTTAAGAGTACACACGCAGAAGTCTGAGTCAGTATTGTTACATGAATGCATGAATGAATAACAATGAAAACTGTATAATGAAAAGTTTTGTCCTCTCCTTTAATTCTAATATGCCGTAATGCAAGCTTGTGTGGTATGGGAAGCCTTTTCATATATAATTATACTGTTGAAAGCCCCCCAAAAATAAAAATTGTAAATTCTGAAGGCCACAGAAGGACAGATAAATGAATGGCAAATTCCACTGAGCATTTTATCAGCTTCCTGCCATTCTCTGAACAGTCCCAGATAAAAACCCCAGTGCTTAAAGGTCTTGTAAAATGTGTATTAATTATAGAAAGTACATTATAGTCTCCTCAAACTTCCTCTAGTTTTCTCCAAATGCACAAACGCCTCTAGCATTTTCGTATCTAGCCAAGATGGCTGCATTTAAGATTGAAATTACTGAACTGTCATTATGAAATTAAATGGCTAATGAGCCTTATTATTTGCAAATAGACTTTTATCTTCTCTCCTGCTGTTTTTCATATCTCTTTCTATTTATTATAGACAGAGAAGGTGGTGAGATGAGCCCTTCTTTGTTCAACACATACCACTAGAAGATACTGATCTGAATCGCTTAGACATCACCGTGGGCACTTGGGCTAAATCTTCTCATAATGGCTATTCGTCTCACTATTTTTTTTTCTTTCTAGAGAGCCTCAGCTAAAACAACTCACCTCTTCCAGAATATGAAATTAGGGAAACATGCTATTCCGTCCATTCTACAAAAATTGTTATTTGAAACTCCTGTACACTTCAGCATTTAGGAATATGACATTAGATGAAGAGGAGGAGAAAGACTGTATGTACACTACAACTTGAAATATTTTTTTGGTAATCCTTTGAAAACAAAATTCTAAATCTGAACAATGACCCGCTGGGAAAAAAAATAGTTTGTTAATTTTATAAGCTAAAATTTTCCAAAGATTAGGCATAGCCCACCCTCTCCTACTGCTAACGGTGGCATGGCCAACACTTGGGAAGAAATGAGCAAGACCTTTTCTGAAACTGTTTCTCTGGGAAGCACTGAAATAGCACAGTGACAGGTACGCTGGCTGGGCAGTGAAGTCAGGGATCACAGAATCATGGAATCACAGAATGGTCAGGGTTGGAAGGGACCTCTGGAGATGATCTAGTCCAACCCCCACGCACAGGACGTGCCTGTGCTCTTCCGTGCTCCTACTGCTACCCTCAGGGGAAGAACAGGGAAAGGAGAAAGAAGTGCAGCTGGAATGCGGAGTTTAGGCGAGAGAAGGAAAACAAAGAAGGCATGAGTTCAGGGGAAAGTGAGCCAGGATTTGGAACAAGTGGTGTCAGAAGATACCGGAAGATCAGGCAGAAATGGGAGATTTGAGCAGAATGGGGCTAGCAATCAAGAAGAACTGAATGTAACTGGTAGAGGAAACATTCTTGCAGACCCCAGAACTGAGAGGATTAGTTAAAGTCTGTCTGTCCCCGAGGCAAGCCTATTCCTTCTTTTTTAAAGTCTTTCTGAACGATTAACAGCAGCTTCCTGGATTGGGGGAATTACGGGCTGGCTTGGTTGTTTTATTTATTTATTTTTTTAAATCAAGTTTTTGTTGCTATGGACAAAATTCATTTGCATCTCTAACATTTAACAGGCCCATTGGATCATCCGCTAGATCACTAGCAGACTTTTGAATGGTTTTGGAGTCAATATCAATTTACATAGTTACAGGAATTTGCATCCACACTACATTGGTATTCCTACAAATACTTAGAGAATGTCAACAAAATTTGGTTTTCTTTCAGTGATTCTTATGTGGAGAAACTTTGTTTCTTCTTGGTAGTCTTTTTTTAAACGGTTTTACCACGCTCATGGACTACTGTGCACATATATCCTCTCTTCAAAGGAGTGCTAAGAAGAGAGCAATTCCCCATTTTTTGCAGTAGTAGCATGAATGTGACCCAAAGCAGCTTCTCTCCATCACAGTTAATTACATGTTTATGTTGCATATGCATTTCATTTTTATCTCTGCTTACATGCTTAAGTTCTTGAGCAGTTTATTTTCTATGATGACACAAGAAGCATGTTACTTTTGCACTAACATTAAGCTACAAGTTAGACTTCTTTACGTCAACCAGTCCCTGATTAAGCCACGTAATGCAGCCTCTGTTGCTCCGTCATCACAGAGCACTACTGTCCTTATTTCTGCAGCACTCCTAGCTGCTCTTTTCACATCCTGACACATTCAGGATTGTTCTGTCTCTGGTACTGCACTTCAGGGATTATGAAGTGGATTTTAAAAGCCCACTGCACGCAAGACCCACCCCTTCCCACATCACCACTGGATCAAGGGGTTTATCACATTGTGTAGGGAGCTTGCTTAGCAGATAGTCACACCTGCAGCATAATTTCTCTAGGAAGTCTTCAAGGCTCTGGGATGACAACATGTGCTGCTTTTTTGAGAGAAGGTCATTAACATTTCTCTGTCATGGCACATTGTAAATCAGAACGGATTTTCTTAAGTCTTCAGTACTTTTCTTCTCACTTATTTTGCTATCAGCTTCAACTAAGAAATACAACAGCAAGTGAAGTCTTCAGCTGGCTTGCTTCATGTAGGCTAATTTAATTTTCTTCTTTAGCCTGTGGTCAGCCATATAGTGGGTCATACAAACAGGACAGTGAATCACAGTCTGGGAAGTCAGCTGACAGCTCCAGCTGAGTGTGTTGGGCTTTTTGCCTGTGTGTAAGCACTTAGCTGAATGAGGACCTGGGGTAGGAGCCTCGGATCTCAGCGGGAGGAACAGCTCTGCCTCTGTGCTTGGCTTTTAGCTGCTTTTTAGCGGAAGTTAATTTGATTGTAAGTTAATATTCACACATTTAAAATCAGATATTAGGGCTTGGATAGCTCTACTAATGTGTTTTGTAAACTCCATTTGCACGTTGCAAATCTTCGTGGGAGTTCGGCGGCGTTCACTGTGAACAATAAAATGTTTGGCTAGCTTGCTCGCATATTTTTGTGCTTTGCCAGAGGCACTTAAAACTAAAACAATGCTCCACAGAAATGCCCAGAAACTGTTTTTTTTCGTTCCTCTTGCTTAATGCTGCTTTCCAGTGGCTCACCAGCTTCTCCCTGGAGTGTGGAGAATAAAAGGGAGGGTTTGTATAGTATTTTTCTTGTCCTTAACTGACCTCCAAAATTCTCTTTTTTGATCATCAACAGCTGAAGCAGGTAGGCGAGCTCTTGGCTAAATTTTTGTTATGGCTGAGTGTGAATTGTAGAGATGCTGTCATCTGCATCAGACACTTCATGTGTTTGTGGCTTGCTTAGAGGAAATTTTTGGTGTCACAGCAATACGGTGCAGTTTGTTTCAATTAGGTTTAGATTTGTTCTGGAAACACTTGATTTTTCCTTGCATAAGTGTCTGCTGAGACTTTAGAGGGCACAAAAAAGTTCTAATTTCTCATGAAGTGACTAAGGTATTTTGTTTAGCAGATCTTATGCACACACATGTTTTAGAGCATTCAGGGTAATTTGGAGAAATGGGAAGAACTGGCAATCCTCCATCCTTCTGTGGTCACAGGTAAGGGCCAGGTGGAAGATGTTTCCCATCCTTGAGAATATGAGTCTTCCTGCTATGCTCTGCATTGGAGATACTAAGAGTTGACATGCAGATAGCAATAGACTGTATGTTTGAGAGGATAAGTACCTCTCGGTGTAAGCTGGGCACAGAGGGGATTTCCGGCTTTACAGTGTCTTGCTCTTGTAACCAGCAATAGGGAAACGGGATCTGGATTTTGGGAAGCTCCTTTGTTTTCCTGCATATTATTTTTAGCTGTGCTCAAATGACTAAGAATAATTTTGTGTTAAAGGAACACCACAGGCCATGGATGAGCTGTAGGAGTATCTGCTTGGAAGGTGCTGATCTGCCCTACTCCCCTGGGTTCTCCTGCTTGTAACGGTTTTGATAAAGAGTCTATCAAAACTGTACCATTAAGTACTAGAATTAGAGTTGAGGAAGCCAGGGAGATTGCTAGCTTGCAACAAGGCTGTATTGATTGTTTCTCCAAGGTCATGAGATGTTTCCATCTCATCTCTGAATTGTCCCCAGGGCCTACCTGACCAGCAAATTCTTCCCAGCAAATTGGGTAGCTCTTTTTGAGCTCATACACAGAGTTGTATGCTTGTAAGAAGAACAAGACTGGAGATGCTGCTTCTCTGTCAGCTTGTGACCTGCTAGGAGCTGCATCTGCCTCAGAGACAGTGATACATCATCCAACTTAGTGTGAGAGTTTACAAATGCCCTTGGCTGCCTTTTGGTCACCCAAAGAATGCTGCAAAGACCTGGAAATAGTCCCTGTAATTAATCCTTATAAAATAATTCCCATTGTTTTTTAAACAGCAATGAACATTAACTTGTGGCAATTAATTCCAAGACTGGGCAAATTTAATTATTTGCATTCTAGAGGCCAGGTAGGAACATAACTTCACATTAACGTTTGTCTGGTTCCCCTCACCTGGACACAGACAGATATAGGGAAGCTACTTTGCTGTCAGTGCCAACTTGACATCTCCAACCTTTTTTCTAATACACTAAGGATGAAATTGTTTGCTCCCAGTGTGAAGTTTCTGAGTGTTCACTCTCTCTTCCTCCACTGAACTATTTTAATAGTTGAAAAGATATTCTTTGGGATGGCTTAATGAAGATTGTCCAGCGTGTGCCATGGAAAGCTGATGCAGCTGATGCTGAGGCTGCTGGGTGCTGCTGGGGATGAGGACGTGTGCCTTCCTCCCACAGAGTGCTTGGGGGGATGCTTTTGGAGGAGCTTGTATGACAGGCACTGCAGGTAGAGGTGATTGTGCCAAAATTACAGTCCCTTCCCTAATGAGAAATCCTAGAGTTAGACTGAAATTCAGAGTTACTGTGAAACTTTTCTAGATTTTCTGAAATCTACACATTTATGTAGATTCTCAAATACTCCATGACTCTTGTTGCTGATGGCTAACCCAGTAAAAGCTGCAAAATCAAACATCTGTTGAGTATTCAAGCACTCCTCTTTGGCTACTGCTATAACTTATACACTTATATAACTTATATACTGTTTCCTGCTGTAGTTCCTATTTTCAAGTAAACAGGAATTCATTTTACCTGTAAAAGTTTTCCTATTTTGGTCTCCAGTTTGAAGAAAAAATGTTCTGCAAGAGAATCAAAATAACTACATTTTTTTAATTAAAAGTAATATGTTCACAACATCTTCCAGGCACCCTTGAGCTGAAATGACAGAAAGTTAAAAGCTAAAATTTGTCATGGAAAACTCCAATCTGTATTAATTTCTCAAGCAGATTGTCACAAAGACTTGAAGCTTGTTTTCAGCAAAAAAAGATCAACTCAATTAAACAAAACAAATTATTAGACCCATAAATTCAGCAAGGAATATTTTTTTTGAAGCAGGAATGTTAATGAAATCTTTCAACTATTTTTTGATACTAAGCTGACTTTCACACTCACCCACCTCACAGGGGAGCTGCATTACTGCAAGTCCAAATTCTGGTATTGCGCTTGGCTTTGCAGAGAGACCATTTAATGACTATTTGAGGATATTTATATCAGCCAGGGCTCTGTTCACACAAAGAAAACTCTGCTTTAAGATATGCTTCATTTGATTATATATAAAAGTAATCTGAAATATTTAAGCTTTCCTAGCACAGATGGAGTGGCTTCTCAATTTGTAGCTTATTTGTAACTTAGTTAAACACTGCTTCTGTGTATTCACATTAATCTGTTCCAGCACAGGTCTTCCTAGTTTATTAAAGAAATAGTTGCTAAATCATACACAGGTTGTACCATGCGCCACACAACGCTGTCCTTCTGGGCACAAGTAGCTTGTGAATGGCAAACAGCAGAGGAGACCAACCTGGCTTATGTCAGTGGCAAAGAAAAATACATGGGCTCTATGTGCGGTCAGAATACTTCCTTACCCACTCTCCCTCCCTTTGAATGCTTTTGCTGAACAGCAGCTGTCACTAATTTTTTTTCTGTAATCTGCTGAGATTTTTCTTTAAATCCTCACTTTCAAGTTATGGTTGCATTTTATAGACTTGTTCCATAGAAAGCCTCTGAGACAGAAAGCCTTTTCTATCTATCCATGTGCATATCTTGCTAGTGGAGGTTCTTTTCACATCTTTGTTCCTGGAATCTCCTCCTTTGTCATCTGCCTTCTTGCCTTGCTCACATCCACTCACACTGTTGCTGCAAAAATTATTTCTTTATTCTATTAATCTGAAATCTTTGGGTTCCTCAACTGCCACTGCTTTTCTTTCAGTCAAACAGGAGTCACTTGTCTTTATTTTCAAGACCCTTTCTCATCTCTCTCTCATTTCTTGCTTACTATGAAACTGTCAGCTTAAATCTTTGATTGGTTGTGATACACTGATGAACTGGAGATGGCCACAGGCATGATTTTGGTGTTTTGAATCATCTTCTGACTTCCAACTGTGTATTGCAAGATGCTATTGCAAAATAAGTAAGTTTGTAGGTGATTCTCTCTCTTTAATCCAGCAATTACATCCATGTTCTTGATTCCCTTTCAAACAGAAAGTAGCAAGCTTTCATTGAGAAAGTGGTGGGAGCTGGAATTTCAAAGACTCAAGCATTCTATTCTGAATACATTACAATGCATTTTGAGATTTTATGGGTGATGGAAGCAGAAAAATGTCCATTGTAAGTAAAGTCAATATAGTTTTCCTTGTTCCATTGAAAAGACCACAAATTCAAAACCTGAGCAATCTGACATGAGGGAGAGACCTGGATTCAGTGGGCTTAATGTCTGGCTGAGGTATGAAATGCTCTCAGGTCCTCCCCTTAACCCCAGCCCACTATTCCCAGGAGCTGGAGCATGTGACCTTAGAGATTTTTTGGGCCCAGTGGACAACTGTGGTGGGTCATGAATGGTCTAAGTTTCCCTTCCCTTCTTCACCTCTAGCGAGAGGGAACAATCCAGCCCAAGCATTCACCACTGCACTAACCAGTGCATTTACTTCCCAACCAGTGGGAATGCGCTTGCTAATTTACTCTTTTAAAAATGATTTATTCTGCAGAGCTGTCTATTTTAATTACTGTTTGAGCTTTCTAGAACCACAGGACTGGCTAATTGTTTTCATTACCTGCTTTTGGTTGCTTGTGCTGTATAGATCTGCTGTTTAACGAGTCATTCAGAGGCTAGAAAGAGCACTGAATTCCTGAAGTATAAGCTATCTAGACAGAAATGCACGAGCAAATATTTCCACTGTAAGCAATGAGATAGTGTTTGTTTGTGATAAACTGGTTCTGAATAATTTATTTCTAAGCTTGAGGCAAGGTGTACAGTTTTTAGCACAGAGATGAGAAAGGGGGAAAAAGAAATGCAGTGATGGGGACTGTGATTTCAGCCATTTATTTAATTATTGTTATTTATAATGCTGAGAGCAAAGCGCCACTGTGTCTGATACTGCAAGCATATAATAAGAGACAGTTAATGCTGTTTAACTTCTATGCAGGTCAGTAATGGTAAAGTTAACATTTATTCTTTGGCAAAAATTGTACATATGTGCACTATCCTCACAAAATTGTGCTTGGCATAGTTTTTTTTTTTTTTCTTTATTGGCTGCAGTATTTATTAAATGTTTACATTACAAGCTGCTGATTACTGCTCTTCATTACAAATACAGTCAACGCTATCATCCACACAGGGTTTATTTGTGTTGTGGATTTACTATGTATGTCACACACAGGGCAACGTGCCGGCCAGCTGTGTGTGGAGCCAGCAGCCTAAGGGCGTTTATTTTAAAGTGGGGCACAATGCTGTGCGAATGTGGCGATGCTGCGTACAGGGCTGGCTGAGGAGCAGAGCGAGGGTCGTTGTGCCGGGGCCGCAGGTACAGGCGACCAACGGGTTCCCGATGTGACCGCAGGCTCCGGTGGCTGCCCATCCTCAGCCCGCCCGCCGAGCCGGTGGCTGCCTGCGCCCAGCAAGCTCTCCCAGGAGAGCACACGGGCTGCTGAATCATTCCCCTGCTTCACAACTCTGGAAACACTCTATATAGATAAACTACAGAGACTGTCAGCATAAGAAGAAGAAATCAGCCGGAACTGGGTTGCTGCTAATAAATTCTGCTGGACATGAGAGACTCTGAGCTGTTGCTGCACTGTATTATTCTGAGCTTCCCTTGAACCTACAGTTTCTACCTTTTTCTCCGTTTCCCAGAACATTCCAACCATCTGTACTCTCTGATAATGTAGGGTATGCTACAGGTCTGAATAGGAAATAGTTTTCTTATTCTCTGGAAAAATTTCCCTGCTGCTTCTGTCTCATAGATGTAATTTTATGAGAGATTCACCAAAAATTATTTCTATGTTTCACAGAGTTAGGTTAGGGGGAAATGGCGTCTTCTATTGATGCCGAGCACTTTCCTGATTGTATTTCTTTGAAAAAAGTACTTAGAACAGGTCACTGTTAGCACTGATTGAAGAAGTTTGATGAAATGGTGATGACACGGTTGGAGATAAAATGACAGTGTGTTTCATGGTTTTGGGTAAAAACAGAAGAGAGGAATTGAAATGTCAGGCCTGTGCATTGTATATAGTGCTGTTTATTTTGTGTAAGTATTAGAGAAAAAGAGAAGTATTTGTGGGTACTGAGCCCTCTAGCGAGTGAGCAGTATGTACTAAAAGAAAAAGAAATATATGAAAAAGAAAAAAGAGTTTTGTTTCCTCCCATCATCCATGGTTGTTTTCCCCATCTCTGGTGTCAGGCCTTGTTTTTTGAAGTGTGTTTCTCCTCTGGTAGTTAAAACCATCTCTTTTATCATATGTCATGAAATGATAGCTCATTCTCTTGCCTCTAAGCTATCACACACACTTAGAAAGAAACTCATCAATATAAATGTTTGTGTCTATGTCTGATTGGTTTCTCATGTTTAAAAAGGAGGAAAAGGGAGATTGATTGCAGAGGGCATAAAAGTAATGATGCGTTTAATGAAAACATACATTTTATAGGCAAAACATGCTTAAAAATTACTTGAATCTGCTGTATGTGAGTTAATGAAATTAAATGACCTTCAAAATTTTGCTAATTTGACCTCAGGTTATCCCTCTGAGTCTTTCGCCAGTTTTACATTTATTTGCACACATAGCATTTATTTTTGTGTATTTGATCTTTCTGGAGAACTCCTTTCAGCTCTCCCCGCCAACTAGCGTAGCTACAGAGCAACACCGTGAAAACCAGGCTGTGTGGCTGTCCCTGAAGAAACAGCTATCCTTCCTTGCCCCAGTCCTTCTCTTTATGGCTTTGCCATAAATTTATCTTGAGGAGATAGTGCCCTCTAAACTGTCTGTTGCTAGCTACTTCTTTTCGTACCAAAATCAAACTGACTGGGTTCAAACTGTAATGTGGTTGCATGGCTCAGTTTCCAGTGGGAAATGACATCAGAAAGTCTATATGTAAGTTAGTAAATAATATGGCATCATCCCACCTCCTGTTTTTTGATTGAGATTACATCCAGTCTGAGGCTAGTTCATCTCGCTGAGGTGATGCTCATTCATGGAAAGTATTAGAGGGACGTAAAGTGTAGATGATGGCCATATCTACATTGAATCTGTGGTGGTGCTGATGGCTTCCATCCTAATGACCAGTCTCATGCTAAGTGATACTGAAGGGCTCATGCCCACATTGGTCAAAATTATTCTTCTCTACAATGAATGGGTCATCTCAATGCTGCCTAGCATTTGAACTCTGGTCATGGAGCCCCTTGGGCTTTAAGATGTTGTAGTAGTAGTAGTAATAATAATAATAATAATAATAGTTATTATTATTATTATTACTGTTGGTTTTTATTGTTTTCTGTTGTAGGTAAGCAGCAACAAGGCTGTGTTGCTACATGCCAGGATGGTGTTTCTGTAGTTTGACTTCCCAGACACATGCTGTGCACCCTCAGCTGTGGTATAAGGAGAGAGGGAAAGTTTGTGACCAGGATCAGACAGAGCTGGAAGGCCGCGTGAAGTGCAGTTGTGTGCATACTGTGTAGAAATTAGTCCCTAGAAAGAACTATCTCCTGAACCTCATCTGGATTTCTTCACCAAGGGAGCTAGAGCACAAAGGTGAGGTAGCACATGCGTAATGTGCATGAGCAGGACCCAGTCTTCCCGTGCTGGTACAAGTGGCGGCGACTGTGTGCGTCAGCTCTCGAGCAGGATGGATGCTGTGCCAGGTGCAGCACTAGGACGGATCACTTCCCTGCTAGAACAAAGACTGTACCGTTTTTCTCTGCTTCCCTGGTGTTCTACCCCCACTTATCCAAAAGTCTTCCTCATTCATTTACACTTTACAACACTCATATGCGTATTTGAAAAACAAATTAAACTTACAGGCAGATGAAAACATTCCAGAGCATGTTTTCATGCTTTCCATACAGATTTTCTGCATTAGTGTGAAGCAGCATATTTCTAAGATGACTCTGGTAACTCACCAGAACTATATCCTTTTCATGAGCAAAATAACATAAAATTTCTACATAATTTTGTGTCAGTTACAGAACTGAACACTTGGCTTTTAGTATCTTGTCTGAGTAGCTGGAAGGACATTACAGACAAAAAAATCCCTACTGCTGCAAGAAGGGAGAAGTCTTGACCAAAGATTCAGTTAGTTAATACCTCTCCCAACATCACTTTCGGAAGGTAAATTTGGCTATTTACAGATGCCTATGAGGAAAGGCCACGGTTATCCTGAAACCTCAGCACAGCTGCAGGTACCCGGGAGCTGAGTGGGACACCCTGCACTTTCCTCTGACCATGGCAACACCACCAAATACCAGACAGATACCGCAGCATATTTGCTACGACAGGGGATCTGCCTGGGAACAGCAAAGAAACGGCTCACTTGGTCACTCCTCTCACCTGCAAAGGATCTGGAATGGAAGGTGGCAGCTGTATCGTTCACTACTGTCTACCCCTTATGGCCTCATGTGGCAAAAAGTCTGTGTGCAGTTCTGTGAGGCTCTGTACATGGCTTTCTGGGAGGCGCCACCTCATCTCTAAGCTCCCGAATGGGGAATAAGTATGCCATAAAACCCATGAGAATCCAGTCTGCTGGTCACATTGAAACCACTAACAGGCAACTGGAAAGCATGAGACCAAAGCATGTATCTGGTAATCCTTCTTTATTGTATTCTCCTAGCTTCAGACAACCAGGCTGTTGGAAGACAGATTTAGTGCTGGGATATATCTCTTTTTATTTTTGAGATGGAGAAAATGGAGTGGACAACCTTGTCTCATTTCACCTGACTTTAATATCTTTGAGTACAATGGAAAATAACCATTCAGCAGTTTTTTTCTCTATTTCTCTGTCTCTAAGCATTCCGTATAGAGGAACTGTTTCTTTAAAGTGGGAACAGTGATACTCATGCCCTTTTTAATATGCATTGTGATCTACTGGGAGAGTGCTTTATAGTAGATCAATGCTATTTTACATTGCTCTAAAATTATAGTCAGATTTTTTTTTGACAATTTTTTTTTTTTTTTAAGACAGAACTTTGCAAGAGTTTCTGGAGGGACAATAACATTTTAAGTGTGGTTATAAACCACATGAAAGTCTTTCGATTTCTACCACAAATCCCAGCTGATTATTTATACTCAATTCCCCCCTCTACTGGTAAAGTAATTAAGACATAATTGTAGGGATTGCTGCTGTGGCTGCAGCACATTCCCTCATCTGCGGTTTGAGATGCATAGAGATGTTATCTGTCCTCTGGGAGGTTCGGGTATCATTTCTGAGCCCAAGGTCCCATCTGTATTGGGGGAAGAAGCCAGTGGAAGTGGTGCCGGTAAATTCAGCACAGGATGAAGACCAGCCCCTTGTCATTTGCCATCCCACAGCTGCTCCCTACCAAATGGGTTTCTTTCATTTCACCACCTCTCCTCCATCCCCTCCAGATGCCTGTGCCCTCCCTGGCAATTTTGCTTGCTGCCTTCGTGGCGCTTGGGTCTGTTGAGTGCCTTAAGGTGAGCTGAGGACTCCAGATATTCATGATCAGTAAATTTCACTGTGCAAACAAAACCATAAATCTGCAGCACGTGGGCAGGGTTGGCACATTTCAGAATGGAACTGCTTTTGTTCCTGAGGTGCCTATCGAAAACCCAGCGTGGACTCTCTGTTCGCTGGGCTCTTTCATCTTCTGAGGGTGAACTATGGACCCAGAGTATTTTATTCTGGCATCCACAGAATTTACAATGCCTGTTTTGAAGCAGTCTTCCTGATAAGATGTATTGAGAAAACAAGGAAATAAAAGTAGACAAGATACTTAGTTTAGGCATTTTTCTTCCCAGGCTATGAGACTGATACATTTTCCGGCTCTCAGAATAGCACCATTATCCTTTTAAGAAACTTTAGAACAGAAAGAGGCTGAGGCCCATCTAGGTCAATCCCCTCTAAATCTTTAGACATTATGTGATTATTTTTCAAATATGCAAAATGTAACAAACAATTTCAAAGGTATTAGAAATTTACCAGAAACGTTAGAGAAGAGCTTTCGAGAGGCTTATGCTTCAAATATACCTGTATCAGTCCTTGCTATTGGTTTCTTTTTTGCACTACTGGGTGCAGACAAGCTGCTATGTAAAATGCTGTATAATTATAGGCTAATATTGACCAAGAATCTACACAGTAAATTCCATGTTATTACAGAATAACCATGAGACACTCATTTCTGTCCTCTACACTACAATCTTCTTGTAATGCTGCAAATTATATAGTAATTACAGATGGAATAACACGGTATCTTCAACCATTAGTACTATACAATTTGCAGTAGCAAACGACTGGCCGTGTGCTGCCCCAATGTCAGTGGGATTTCTGTGTCTGGATCAAGTTGCGTATTAGCAGAACAGATGAGCTGCAATAATACGATCAAATGCCGGAACTGGGGAGGAGGTTAGGAAGGCTTTATGCTTTATGCATGTTTCAGTGTTTTCCCAGATTTGCTTCCAGATGTGCCTGCTGGGGTTATAACACAGCTATTGCCTTTATAGCTTCATCTCCAGCAGCTCCCATGAAAACTGGACTTGCGTTACGGATGTCCACTTGTCCTGTTGTCCACAATGCATGGTCACATATTTTCTTTGGCTAATACATATATTTAAGAATTTTCTTTTTTTTTAATTTTCTTTTTTGTTACAGTTATCATTTTCTTTCCTGTGCTTGGACCTACAACTTAGAAATTAGACCCATGAGGTCTTCCAGATTTGTTCCATCTCCTGCAAAATACCTGATGATTCTTTCCAGAGAGCCCTGAGCAGGGGATGTCCTCTCCTGCCCCTCTTTGGTATATTTTACTCGATCTTTAATTTCTGGGCAGGCTGGTTCCAGCTATATGCCCCTATGTCTTCAGTGTAAGGGGAGCTTCTAGGCAGAGGATGGAGGCTGGCAAATGTGAATGTCGGACAA
>NW_009661374.1:1625944-1676066 GCF_000708025.1 Charadrius vociferus | reverse complement strand
TTTTGACATCAGGTGTGCTCGTGCAGACAACACAATGAACCTTCCTCTTTCTCTGAAGTGTTTCTTCCCAGTGTGCCAGAGGATCCCCTCTGACCTCGGCTCCTCTCTGGTGCCCTCTGGGAAACTGTGTGCACAGCCTCAGATGAGCCCTTGGAAAGGTGCAGGGCACTGTGTTCCCAGCAGGTGATGATGCCCTTAGGTGCACAGCAGGCTGGCTGTAGGCACCAAGTGCACAGCCCTTGGTAGACTGCAGAGTTTGGTACACTTAGTGATGCTCCAGAGCCTGCAGTGGTTCTCTCAAGTCAATCAGCTTTGCATGTCTTTAGCATCTTGGTAAGATGGAAGCCGTTGGACAATTTTCCTTTTATTCTTTAAGGTATGACAACTAGACTGATTTTTCCCATCATCTAGTACCTGAACATAAGTCAAAATTCTGTCATGAATATGTGGCATTTGGGCCTGAATATCTAAAAAGGAAGACATCTGAGTCACTGCTCTCTATGATTACTTCACAGCTGCAGTCAGCCCTCTGAAGGACTATAAACTGCTAAGTACAGCTCACAAAGAACAAGGCGTAGAGAAAACACTGATGAAAGCACACGTTATTAAGAAGCATTTAGATATATCTGATAAAATCTAGCTTTGCTTTCCATGCCAGCTACACACAATTAAACAGATTAAATTAGGCTGCACTGAGCTCTGGGCTGTTACACCAGGCTGCTTCTGATACCCAAGCTGCTTGTTTAAAGTTAGCTCAGAAATCTCTACAGCCTATTGTAGTTTTCAGTCTGCAGTGCGTTCCCATAGACTGATAATATTGTCCCTGTGAATAAAACCACATGCAATCCCTGCTCTTCACAACAATAAGATTAGAAAGTGCTTAAACTGTACACAGAAGCAGAGCATGCACATGGTTAGCATCACCAGCTTGCCCAGTGAGGAACTTTCCCTGCTTTCACAGCCTCCCCAAAGCCAGCGTGGTCACAGCTGGGAGGCAGTCAACCTGAGATCCTAGATGCTCCTATGCAAAGTGTTTCTATGAAAACTAAATAATGGTCTGAAATTTAAAATTCTGTGAAACAGAGCTAAGCTCTGGCAACAGCAACCCCTCCGGTGGTTGTTACTGCCCGGGCTCAGTGCCTGTGTCAGGCACCAGGCACCAGTCCTGGGTGCTCAGCAACCACCCGGGGCCAGCAGGCTCAAAATCACCAAAGACTGCTCCAGGTGACTCAGTGATGCACCTTTTCAGGGTATGGCAATGTTGTCAAAGATCCCTTTCTTCGATGTAAGACCCAGCTGCTTTAATGTGCCTTCCAAAATAGGCCCACACAAGCTCTTGATACCGTAGTTGCATCCTACTTTCTGTCTAATTTACAGTTTGAACCTTTGGAGACTATGACAGCTAAGGCAAATCATCACAGGCTTTTCAATGAACTGCTGGCATAAGACTCATTCTCTGCTGCACAAAAGTACAGAGCAAGACAAAAACTGTGAAAAATATGATGTAAAATCCTGTCTTTCACTCATCCAGAATGATCTTGGCCATTGTTAATGCCCATCCAGCAACCCAGAGATCTCAGGCCTTCTACGCTTCCCCTTAAGCCTTCCTGGAGTCAAAATATAAAGAGATCAGATGTTTATAAATGTTTTAAAAAATAGAGTTACAGCTTTCTCCATTGAGAAACATGTTTGCTCTTCATTTCACTCCTGTCTCCCTCACCAGACCAAAATGAAGCCTTTGGTATGTGGCCAGGACTCATTTTAATAGGGCAGAATCAAAGTTGTATTTGCCACTCACAGCATCTCTGCTATGTGTAAATGTATGTTCTGAAAACTTCCTGAATATCCTTAACTGAAAACAACAACAAAAAAGAAAAGATAGAGTCAAAATGGCATCTGAAAATTAGCCTGCTGACTGATATGGATGTATAAAGTTAATATGTGTATATATACCCATAATTCTAGTCCCATAGTGTTTTTTCCCCCCTTTTCTGCTTTCAGACAGAGCAAAGAAGAAAAGACATATGCAAAGAAGAAAGAATGAGAGACCTGAGAAAGAGGCAAAATATGTATTTGCAAAACAAATTAAGCTTTTAGGGCAACTCGATGTTTGAGTACTTTCTTTTCAATCTTTTTAAAAGTGCCCAGTTTTCAGGCAGTGCCTGTCCTCCCAGAGTGATGGCCACCAGATGTGTCAGTGCCAGCTGAGCATCTGCCATCATTTGTTATTTTGGGACATGTAGGCCCCATGTATTTACACTTCTTCAGATTGTCAGTCTCTTTCAAGGAGTTGGTGAAAGGTTTGCATTTGCATTGGTTTTATGTCTCTGAATGGTTTTCCCATTCTTATTATCATCCCTTTTCTCCGTGAGGGGTTGAATTTCTGGTGTGATAATATCCGTCCACGGAAAAATGAGAGATCAATACATTTTAGGAGGGAGCGGCTCTTAATCATTGATGAAGATACAATATTCTGAGTAGATCCTAGAACCACCAAAGGTCACACATGGATTTCTTCCCTCCCCTTTTCTACTCCCAATCTTTTTTTTTCTTTTTTTTTCATTTCTGTTGCCTGTACAACTGGATTTCTGATACTACGAGGTAGCTAAACTTCATGCATGGAAGATACTGAAAAATAGCACCACTTAATATTCAAAGAGCTCTAAAGTTTTTCTAAACACCTTTTTTTTTTTTTCCGTGAAAATTTGTGGTGTGCCCAAAACATGAGTTGGTGCTGGTTTACATGACTTGGCAAATTTATAACACATCATTTGAATGACAAAGAGGAGAAATTAAAAGTACGTGGTATTTATTTATTTAAGGTGGATACAGGAGTCAAGGCATTTAGAGAACTACTTCACACTGAATGTTAACTAAGTAATACCAGCTAGAAACACAACTTCTGCTAGCATAAGGGCCATCTAGAAAGTCCTGTTATTGTAGAAGATGCTGAACAGCTGGTCTGAATGGGATATATTCCTTGTGCTGATTTGAATTTACTACAGAAATTCAGACTTTGGATAAATTGCAATAAATTTTAATTTCAGCCTGTAGCAGCATCCTCCGTGTGTGTGTATAAATATTGGCATCTAGGATAGATGTTAAGTATGCATTAATATTTGTTAATTCTTACAGTTTTGTGGTACTGTGTCTTGCAATTAGTTGAGACACGGTTCAACTCTAAATCAATTCCCAAACAAAAAATAATTGAGGGTACTTAAAAACTAGTTGGAAGTGGATGATCAGGCTCTTCAATTAATTAGGAAAAAATCAAAGAGATGATGGAGCATGTGTTGCAGAATCACAAGTGACTGCATCAAATAAGCTCAAATCAACAAAAAGCTAATAAGTAATCACATAATTACCTACAAGGTACCCTTGAAGGACAAGGGGAGCACAAAGTATCTACTACTTCCAAAACAGAGGGAACTGAAAGAGTGGAAAATACTTGAATATTTCAGTGTGCTTCCCCATCACCAATAAAGTACATCCACATGGATGTGAGGACAAAGTAGAACATTTCATAAGAATATACATATTTGTTACATAAAAAATATGTTAATTTTAATTATTCTCTTCCACAAAAATCAAGCTGACCAAAATGGCATTGAAGTGGAGATGGTTCTTAAGTGCTTTTTGTTTGTAGAGGTATATGAGGGGGATTGTAGTTCTGTCCAGAATTGTCAAAACACTATTTTTTTTGAATGCCAGAACTCACAGCAGTTTTGAAGAAAATTAAAGCTTTACCACTGGGATTAAAGTCCAGGGTCATCTGTATGTAGAACAAAGGAAGGAGCACAGTCTGAGAAAGAATAAGCTGGCACAGCTTTTAGGGAATAAACAATGATCACCCACGTTTTAACAAACTGTCTGCTCATAAAAGTCTCTCTCATTTTCACTTGGCCAGTTAACAGCAATACATCAAGAGGCAATAGCTCTAAGACCCAAATATAAAATGCAGATCTAGCTTCTGTCTGAATGTCCTATCCAATAGAACAGCAAGTGAGGAAATAAAATTCCCGCTGAAGCATGGGGATAGCAAGGAGAAATGCACCTTCGCTTCACTACATTAGCAAAAGTGCACCCCTTTGCCTGTAAAGATTCCTACTGTATTTAAGTATCTCTGTTTCTGAAAACCCCAACAGAAGCAATTTTTTGAAATCTGGAAAACATGACAGAGAGTAAGATTAATTATATACACATGTTATTTTTTTCCCTCACTGGTCTCTAATAGACAACATTTTTAGAGCAGAAGAAAAATGTTTTTGTTTCCATGGCAACAATATCCACTCGTCTCCTTTCTGTCACAAACCACGGTTTCTGAGCATATTTAGGAAAATTGAAACGTGGGTAACTCGGAATGATAAAGCCAAGTGCAGTAAATTTTCATCTAAATAAATATTTGTATTCGGTCTTGTATCCATTGGCTTTGAAAATTTTCAAGGTCAGGGTATTTGTTTGCCATGCTGATGGCGTTCTCATCAAACACTTAGTCCTGTTCATGATGAGAAGTCTTATTTAAACGTGTCTTGAATGTTGCTGATGCTACCCTAAAATAATTGAAATAATTAAAGCGGGACCCAGCTCTGCATAGCATCTTTCAGAATGGCAAAGCGTGCTGCTGTAGCACTTGAGGACTTAAGGCAACCAGCGTAAACAGTATACAAGAACATATGCTGGAAGGGTCAAGTCTTTAATTTATAAGTGACTTGAGGGTGCCTTTCTTCTCTGGACAATGCTAACTGTGCTGTCAAAGTTCAGCAACAGTCTGTGCAGAAAACCGTTGAACTGATCTGTTAGGGCTCTGCTTTCTTCTTTTCAATTCCTTCTCAGCGCAAACCTCTCGGCTACAGGTTCAGTCTCTTTCTTGTCTCTTTGACTTGTTTCTCTCTGAATAATTTCTTTACACTCTTTGGGCCGTTCTTTCAAGTCTGTGCTCCAGAAATATTTATTTGTAGAAACGAAAAGGTTTTAACAAGAGAAAACAAGACCTGCCCCAGAATAACACTGTGGTAGAACTTGGCTGCATAAAGCTGCATAGAGATGTTAAGCCTCAGCTGCAAAACAGAAATTAAGTGTTTCTATTGGAGTTATTTAAATACAAAGCAAAATACGGTGTTTTGGTTTTTTGATGGGAATAAAAAAAAACAACCCAGTGTTGTCAAATTTAAAATATTGCTTACAGGAAACGTTCACTGACCACATTTTCTCATTAAAAAAAATGCAGACAAAAAAAATTTCTCCAGTAGTTCTCTCTGTAACTTTGTTAAAGTGTTTGAATAGGCAAACCATAAACTATTGAAAGGGCTGCAACTTCAGATACAAAAATGATGCCTCTGATTTTGTTGCCCTCCCGCCTCCATTACCATTGGAATTGGTGGTGCGTCGGGAGCCTGGTGCGCACAGTGTGCCCTGGCTTGGCTGCAGGAGCTGCCTGCCTTCTGAGGGGTCTCTTTAAGGGTACAGCAGACTGATTAACTCGGCTATAGGTGCAAGGTGACAAAGGAAACCCACATGGCTTTTATAACTCTATCTGGGCCTGTTGGCTTTGTGCTGAGGTCTGGCAGTCCTGGAAGCATCGTGGGTGCTGCAGTTAAGCTGGTTAGACAGATAGGCAGTGGCAGGTAATGGAGGGGACAGAGATTTTTCTCTCCTCTCAGGAGCCCTTTTCACCTAAGGTTTTTTTTTTGGTTGTTTTTTTTTTTTTTACTTGTTCTCTTGTTCTTATATAAAAGACATTTTAGTTATCAACTCCAGCACTGACTTCTAATTAACCAGCATCTAAGAACATTACAACGCCTGCTCAGACAAGATAAAGGATCATCTAAGTTGAAACAAGAAAACAAAATTGTGCTGTTCCAGGTGGCCCCTCGCACCAGCCAGCTTTTTACAGGCAACTGCTCTGCATGCTAAGAGGCCACAACTGTCTCTAACACTGGGCATAACGAAAAATGCTACAGTACATCCATTCATCCTAACCAGGGCTGTGATGTTTTTTGCATGCACAGCTCCTGATGTCGGGCTATTAATGCCTCTTCGAGAAAAAACCTGTTTTGAACTGTTGGCAGGATCGAGATCCTTGTTAGGGCTTGCTTTTTTTTTACCACAAAAGCTGGGTTTTACCTCGGGGTACTATGTATTTCAGGCAGCCTGAGGTAAAAATACAAGTGAAGGCAGTGTAGAAGGTAACTTTGCACAAGGGTGCAGATTTTGTCTCTGCTCTGTTTTTAGCTTAGAATACCTGATGCATCGTAGACACTCTGAGGTGAAAAGTGAAGTTTTGCTGGCAGGGAGTTTGAGGCCTCTTTCCCCTTTCTTTTGCAGAAAAATGGCAGAAGCAGTACTCGTTCTACTTGCTGCAATTCTTTACATGTGCCTATTTTGTAATATTTTCTGTTTAGTACTGAAAATGAATCAGTGAGAAAAAAATACCAGGGGTGCAACATGATGGATGCAAAAACCTCACAACTGAGTTGAGGCACTGATTGAAGAATTACAATTGGATTTTATCTCAAGGCATAAAACCCCCTGAAAAATGGGGGTTTGTAATGGAAAGGCTATTGCTGACACAACCTTAACTTGAACATTGCCAATGGTCACACTGTCACTTTATATAGCAATTTAATGGCCAGCTTCTCGCCTCGCCAGTGGGAACGCGGCCAGTTGAAGTGATTGAGTTTGCACGCTATAAAGCAGCTCAACCTTGGAATGCGCTGATGTAAAAGGACTCGTTCTTCATTAGCCAAATTTGAAATAATGGCCTGAAAATAAAAGCGTGTGACTTGCATGTTGTGTGTACACTGGTGCTGGGTACATATAACTGCCGCCTCACCTCTGGAGTTTAATGGACTTAATGAGCAGTTAAAGTGTTTCAGGCAGTCTGTGATGGGCAACCGCAATGTCAGCCAACAGCTGCAATTGGCATTTCATACTTCTTAGGAACCCACCCGGGGCAGAGCCTGACCCGCGGGAACTGCTGCCTTTTGTAGCCCAGGCAGTGCTCCTCAGCTTCCTCCGTTTCACTGAGCCATCAGGCCTAAACAACCCGCTGCCTTCTGAGAACTTGTTGTGGTATCACATTATGAAAGGCTTAAAATGAAAAAGAATCCCATCATTTACATAAGTGTATAACCTACATAAAAAATAAAGAGAGTATCTATATAATGACTGGTTTTAGATATATTTTTTTATAGACATATGCACACGCAGATTATATACTAGGTGTTATGTTATCAGTGAACCCAAGTGCACCAGTTTGTGTTTGTTTTAGCAAAAAATAGTTGTATTGATAATTTGTCCAGATGGTCTAGAAGTCTGAAGTCTATTGAAACAACTGAACATTTCAGCTTTATCAATATGCTTTTCATTTGTCTTTACTCTGGACAAAAAATCTCATAGAAATGGATATGTTTTGAAATTTCAGTTTAACTGTGTATTTCTATCTGAAAAAATATTTTTCAGCTCACCCCAATCCAATTGTACAAAAATCCAATTGTAATTCTTCATTCAGTGCCTTAACTCACAGGTGAGCTTTTTGCATCCATCATGTTGTACTCCCAGTATTTTTTTTCTCACTTTTTCATTTTCAGTAGTAAACAGAAAAGATTACAAAACACGCCCATGTAAAGAATCACATGTTCTTATCTTAGGCCTGTCCTGAGCAGATGCTGCTTACTCTGTTGTATGTTAAAGTTTTTGTAAGGCGTTCATAGAGGTTACCTGCTTCAGAGGGAATTGCTCCAGTTAGTGGGGACCAAGTCTGCTTACCGGCAACCTATGGCTCAGCCCAGCATGCCAGTGGCTGAACAGTTTGCTGTCCAACATCTCACATAGGGTCCCTCTGACCCTGTTGACAATGTGACATGGTGAATAGCAGCACGAGGACACAATGCTCTCACAGCCCTGCGGAACTGTTCTGTTCCCAGGAATGGCACTGGACTTGGTAGGATTCAATGATCCAGGTATGGCACTGTCATATAGAATCATGGAATCGTTATGGCTGGAAAAGACCTTTAAGATCACCAAGTCCAACCATTATCTAACTCTATCGGGCCCACTTCTAAACCATGTTCCTGAGTACCATATCTAGATGGCTTTTAAATACATCCAAGGACGGCGATTCAACCACTTCCCTGGGCAGCCTCTACCAGGCTTTTATATCCAACCAGGACCCTTGAAAGAAATGCATCAGAGGGGGGTGGGTGCCATCTGGGAGCTGTGATTTTTCTTTCTAGCATTAATTGCTTTTAAAGACTTTGGAAATGTCTGCGATGACATCTGAGTATATTTAGCACAGCCACATAAGATGAGGTCTCTGCATGCCCAGGAATTAAAAAGTTTGAAACTGAAAAGAGGAAGGGCAGAAACAGACTTTTAAACCTCCTATTGTGTTAACATACTGACTTAACTGAGGTCTTCAGTTTTGGGAGGAAGTTGTTCCGACACGTGATTTGTAGGTGTTCATGGGCAGCGAGGTGCAAGCGGACAGGAGTAGCTTAATCCTGCTGCATATTGTGGGCTCTAACTGTGTCCCTCAGGGATCTCCTGCTCCCACCCCTGCCAGCGTTGCAACCTGAGATGTGTGACTGTGCATCATTAAGCACTGGCAAGAATGCACATTCTCCATGAACGTCTACCCTGAGATGCCAGCACCGATTCATTTTTTCTTCTCTTTCATTCAGCAAGAATCCCAGTGTGGATTAAGTTTGTAGAACTGTATTTAAAAGTGAAAATAAGAATGAAAATAATAGAAAAACAAATCTGTATTGATTTTTTTTTTAATGCCAAACATATGCAGGCGGAGATTTAACTGTATTTATGCAAATACAGCTTTTAAAGAAGCTTTTCTCTTAGTCTTAATTATGAAAATCCTCTTGAGTCTTTCAGTCCACAGTGAGCTATGTTGCTGTTTTTCATAACTAAGACAATTTGAGTTATCTTGGAAATCTTGAGCTGCCTTCTGCTTGATGCCCAGAAGACTTTTGCTGCAGCTCTGCTCAGGGTCAATTGTTCCTTAAACTTCTTTTAGACTATATTCAACATGACAAGTAAATCAATCTTTTCAATTCAGGAGCTGATGAAACTCAACATTTTATAAAGCGCCGCCATGAGAGTATGAACTGAGTAGATGGCTTTCAGGCCTATTCAATGTCACTTTATACTACTTTACTAGCATTTCTATAAATGCAGAATACTAGCCTCTCTGAGTCTGTTGAACACAAATAACCAGATCAAGCCAAATAATATGACATCCTTTTTATAATGATATGGCTATGTGACATAATTTTTCTGTCCTCTTTCTCTCTTACCTCTTTGTGTATATATATACGTGCAAACACACTTTGCATTTAAGAGCTATCAGGTGACTGTATATATACACACGACTAGGCATAACCAGATTTTATATAGTGAGTAGTTTTGAATGAGATCACCCAATCAATAATTATTTGCAGTTAGATGACCGAAAACCCTATTATTTTATTAGAGTTTCCAAACAATAGCATCAAATGGTGACATAAATTTATAAACGTGTCTTAGTGCATGAGAATTTCATCACCTGTCTCTCATTAATACTAAAAACTCCCGTGCTTAGTGAAGCAACTTATGATCATGTTTTGCAAAGAAGGTAACTGGGTTATTCTTTCAATACTGATCCCCGAGACACTCTCTCTCCTGATAAAAGTGGCAAGTGAAATTTTGCTTCAGGAGGACTCAATACGTTGCAGTGAGTGCTTACTTAAGCTCCAAGATGTAGGATGAGATGCAAGCTCATGATACCCTATTTGAGTGGGACTATGTAGAACAAGATATCAAAAATGCTTCATAATTTTAGGTGTGTAGTTGTGGCGCATCCAACAAAACAGAAAAATAAGATATTCTGCAAATTAGACATTTTCAAGGCATCCCAAATTGTGCACTGAAATCACTCTGTATGTTTTTGGTTACTTCTGAAAACCACAGCCTGATGGTTTGCACGGTTCTCTTTCTGTATACAGTTGGCCAAACACTATGGTCACCTGTGGACTGAGAATCTTTTGACTGTACAACGGGCAACAGAGCTGAGCCTCTCAGCTCGGGAAGTGCTTCCTTGAGGTAAGATTTGTGTGTTTGGAAAAGCTGTCCTAAACCTTCTGAACTTCAATTGAAATGATTCTGGATTGAACTATGTGGTGGGGTTTGAGATGAACAGGAAGTAAATAATCCTGGAAACCTGTGTCATTTTGAATTAGAGGGAATTAAAGTTTAGTACAAAATATCTACACTCCCCTACCAGTGAGCCTTTTCTCTGTTACTTGTCTGTTCCATTTATCCTAACAAACACCTGAGATCTATTATTTGGTTTTGGTATTTTTGGATTACTTCCTATCCTCCCTTTCTCTATCTTTACTGGCTGATTTCAGGTGACCCCCTCCTGCCCCTGTCCTATTTCTGTCCTTCCAACTGGCAAATGTGTTGATTTTGTATTTCTGAGAGTCATAAGAGGAAAATGCCATGCTGGATGACTGTATTCTCATCTCTAATGTTTTTTGAGAAGAACTGAATGAGAGAAACCAAGAAACTTTTCCTTTGTATCCCTGTAGAGCAAAAATAAAGGAACAATCCTTTCTGAGACAGTGGTTGCTTTAGTTTTAGGACAACACTTGAAAGTTTACAGATTTTCAGTTTTACAAAACAGAACGTTTTCTTTCAAATCGACGAATGTAGTGAATTATAAATTCCATATGACTCTGAGTTCTACTTAGTTTCATTCTGCAAATAGGTCTACCATGAGAAAGTGTATCTCATGTACTATAAAGTTTCAGATTTTACTTTTTCTCCATTAGCCCTTTAGTCAATAAGAACTTCTGCTACCCTGTTTTCCATGTCTGATTGAAATCTGAAATGCAGATTAGCTGATCTTAAAATGACTTGCAACCAAAGTCATGGGAGCTGATTGGTCTCATCATGGTTTAGTTTAGAATTCCTTTCTTTGTTTATTTTTTATTTGCAATTTTATTGGATTTTTATGAAGAAAGTATGGGCAACACATAATTACAGTGCTTTGCTGCATTCTGCAGAATTTACATGACTATCAATAGGTGTTTTGTCATAGTGTAAAGGGAAGTTGGCATCCATCAGCAGTAACTCAATACCTGCCAGCACTGGGTCTTAACCAGCTCAGTATATCAGGGCTATATTTGTTCTCCAAGAATGTTTTGCTACATGATTATTTTCATTAAATATGTAACATTATTGTATTGGGTTTGTGTGGTAAGGTTTTGGTAGTGGGGGGGGCTACAGGAGTGGCTTCTGTGAGAAGCTGCTAGAAGATTCCACCATGTCCTATAGAGCCAATGCCAGCCAGACCTGCCTCTGGCCGAGGCTGAGCCCATCAGTGATGGTGGTAGTGCCTCTGGGAAAACATGTTTAAGAAGGGGGGAAAAACCTTGTGCAATTGCACTTGCAGCTGAAGAGAGGAGTGAGAATATGTGAGAGAAAGAACTCTGCAGACACCAAGGTCAGGGCAGAAGGAGGGGGAGGATGTGCTCCAGGTGCTGGAACAGATATTCCCCTGCAGCCCATGGTGAAGACCATGGTGAAGCAGGCTATCCCTCTGCAGCCCATGGAGGTCCACATTGGAGCAGGTATCCACCTGCAGCCCGTGGAGGACCTCACACCGGAGCAAGTGGATGTGCCCGAAGGAGGCTGTGACCCTGTGGGAAGCCTGCCCTGGAGCAGGCTTCTGGCAGGACCTGTGGAGACAGAGGATTCAAGGCTGGAGCAGGGTTGCTGGCAGGACCTGTGACCCTGTGGGGCACCCACACTGGAGCAGTTAGTGAGCCTGTGAGAAGGACTCATGTTGGAGAAGTTTGTGGAGAAGTCTTCCGTGGGAGGGACCCCATGCTTGGAGTAGGGGAAGAGTGTAAGGAGTGCTCGCCCTGAGGAGGAGGGAGCGGCAGAGACAATGTGTGATGAACTGAGCACAACTCCTGTTCCCTGACACCCTGCCCCACTCAGGGGAGGAGGTAGAGAAAATCGGGAGTAAAGTTGAGCCTGGGAAGAAGGGAGGGATGGAGGGAAGGTGTTTTAAGATTTGGGTTTATTTCTCATTATCTATTGCTGAGGCTTCAAATGTGGAAAATAATATTGTCAGGTGACTAAACTTTGTGACACAGGATAAGATAGAGGAGAACTTAATTCTTCCACAGGGTCTAGTGGACGCAGACTTTTTGATATCTTTCTTGCAGCACTGTGAAAAGGACAGAAAATAGCACAAACAAAACTAAGCTAGTGACAATGATCTTGAGAAGAATGGTGCAATCCTGGATTTATAATGTTGAGGTTGCAATTTAGCAAATTCTCCCAGATACTGAACACTGCAGATCATTAAATACTGTTTCCTCTTACAATAAGTTATTGAAAAGGTAAAGGGATTGTAATATAATACTTGGCAGAAAGACTTCGGGATGCACTTAGCTGTAGTAGTTACATATTCTCAGGTTGTCTTTATCCATATGCTTATAATCTCCTACAAATTTGTCAGACCCAGTAATTCAACTCCCAAAGATGCTTACACTCAGTATGTGTTTAAATAGAGGTATATCTGAAAAGGGTTTCAACCTAATGCTTTACAGAAAGGTCATCAGGAGGTTTCAGATCAGTTTCTGTTATAAAATGCTGTTTTTATATTTTCATTAATTCCTGTAACATTCACCTTTACGACACAGCTTTCCATGCTTGAGAGAGTATTTGGATTCAGCAGAATCCTTTCAGCTGCCCTTGGGTTATAAAAGAATCCTATTTAAATATATGAAGTAAATCCTACTTTTTTTGTCCAGATAGGAGGAAAGGCAAATGTTTCAAACCTAACCAAGTTTTAAACTTCAAATTGTTCAAGTACAATAGCTCATAATGAGCAGCTGAATCAATCTGAAAAGATTTAGGGAAGAGTTCACACCATCCAGTCTTAGGCAGCAGGTATGATCAACCGATTACCCAAACTCTTCCTATCGTCAGGCTCTTCAGAGAGCTCTGATTTACATGGTCTGAATCACCTCCAGGAAAAACCTGTTTCTCTCTCCACTGGCTATTAGCAAGAACCTAGAGAGAATAGTTGTTTAAATTAGATGGCCAAAGCTGGGTGGTATGAATAACCTCTTTCATCACAGGGCAGAGATACTGTCAGTCTAAAAGTGTGCCCTAACACACCCATTAAGTGGAACTGGTCATCCTTTTCTAAGGTTTCACAGCCATCATGTAGCGTGCCAGAATGATGTGGAGGACCCACAGCTTAGCATTGAGACCATACTGCATTCAACAATATGTTGCGGTTTAAAAATGTTGTTCAGTTAGCTATTCTGATACATTTACTATTTAGTGTTTCTGATACATTCACTATTACGATACATTTACAAAGTAAATATGTCGTCTTTATTCTTGAGGTGCGCCCGTCAGAGCTGGGCTTGCCAGTGAAGCCAAGGAGCTCAACTCTCCTTCCCTCATCATGCCACCTGTGGTTGCATTGCTCACTTGACATCCTGCGGTGGAGGAGTAGTTCCACAGCTTTCTCTTTATTTTGAGGGTTTCTGTAGCTTTGCTACTTTTTTTTTTCTCCTTTTTTTCTCATTAGACACTGTCCAGTGTTTCTCAGTCATTGAGTTGGTGTGATGTTTGTCACGGGTTGTTTAGTTTGCAGCCAACACATGGACATGCTTTTAAGAATTTCTCTGTTGGGCGTAATTTGAGCTGAAGAAACTTGAAAAGCAACAAAAATGCAATACCATTGCTTAAAAATAGTCTATATAGCACTTGTAGGCAAGAATTAATGCACTGAGTGTTTTCAGCCATGATTCCTATCATGAGGCAAGAAATCTTGATTGAACTAATTACTGGTTTTAGTCTTGCATCATTGTTTTACTTTCAAATTATTTTCTTCAGAAATACTTGATTGTTCTTTGTTGTTAACTATAGAGACATGTTGATTTGCAACTAAATGTAAACTATATATTAAACCTACACACTGCTACTCCTTAATTTAACATTTTATCATTAAAATGTCAAATGATGTTTCTTATTTATTGTCTGATACTTTTACTTATTCTTTGTGTCAAACTACTGTGGATGGAAATGGAAATTTTATTAAATTGGAGTTCTATTTAATTGCAGAAAATGCATCTCTTAAAACCTTTTATTAATGCAATAAAATTACTTTAAATAGACTGGTGACATATTTTTAACTTAAAATATTTTTTAGTTTGAGCTAACTGATTTATTAATAAGAAAGTATTCATTTTAGCTAGTGAATTAAACAAGTTGCTTATGGTTACAATTTCCCCAAGACTTTAGAATAATTAGCTTTTAGTTTTTCATAGCTTGTTTTTGTTTGTAGATTGGATGAGGAAGACAAACTCTCACCTTTTAATCCCATGTACTTTTTATACTTTGAATGAACTAAATACTGTACAAAGCTGCTAAACCAGAATGAAGGGGGAAAAAAATCTTTCAGCACTTGAAAAGGTATTGCTAAAATAACTTAACACTTCATTCAGTTTTACACATGATCTCACCTGATGGTCCCCATCAGTTTGCTGGTTTTACCTATTGTAAAAACTTAGTTACAAAAATGTTCTAATTGCACGCAGTTTTTAACTAACTTAAAATGTTTTTATGAGACTGTAAGAGGACGGACCTTACCCATTCTTTCAGCACTTGAAAAGGTATTGCTAAAATAACTTAACACTTCATTCAGTTTTACACATGATCTCACCTGATGGTCCCCATCAGTTTGCTGGTTTTACCTATTGTAAAAACTTAGTTACAAAAATGTTCTAATTGCACGCAGTTTTTAACTAACTTAAAATGTTTTTATGAGACTGTAAGAGGATGGACCTTACTCATTATTGCAAATTCAACTTTTTGAAATCTTTATTTGTTTGAACTATTTCAATCCTTTCATTTAAATAGCATTCTCCTAGATTTTAATTCCTAAGTAGTACCTGAATGTGTCTAAAACAATAATTTTCTTTTTTTTCTTCTTCAGAGAGTATAGACCAAACATGAATAGCTTACAGGGTAGGTTTTGCGCTGAGGATGTTTGAAAAGCAACTTAAAGAGACTAAAGCAATTTTTTTGCCACAATTGTCTAAGGTACAAACACAACTCTTCAAGCAAATAATTGAAATTGATTTAATGTGAAATCAATAGAATAGAATCATAGACTAAATAGAATCATAGAATGGTTTGGGTTGGAAGGGACCTTAAAGACCACCTAGTTCCACCCCCCTGCCATGGGCAGGGACACCTCCCACTAGACCAGGTTGCTCAAAGCCCCATCCAGCCTGGCCTTGAACACCTCCAGGGATGGGGCATCCACAACTTCTCTGGGCAACCTGTTCCAGTGTCTCACCTCCCTCTGAGTAAAGAATTTCTTCCCAAAATCTAATCTAAACCTACCCTCTTTCAGTTTAAAGCCAGTATCCCTCGTCATATCACTACCTTCTCTGACAAAGAGTCCCTCCCCATCTTTTCTGTTGGTCCCCTTTAGGTACTGGAAGGCTGCTATAAGGTCTCTGCAAAGCCTTCTCTTCTCCGTGCTGGAGAACCCCAACTCTTTCAGCCTGTCCTCATAGGAGAGGTGCTCCAGCCCTATGATCATCTTTGTGGCCCTCTTCTGGACCTGCTCCAACATGTGTTTCATGTGCTGAGGGCTCCACAGCTGAATCTAGTACTCCAGCTGGGGTCTCATGAGAGCAGAGTAGAGGGGCAGAATCACCTTCCTCGACCTGCTGGCCATGCTTCTTTTGATGCAGCCCAGGATGTGGTTGGCTCTCTGGGCTGTGAGTGCACATTGCTGGGTTATGTTAAGCTTATAGGATTGATTCCTAGAATAGGACTGATTCCTATTGAAACCAAAGAGACTACGGAAAATAGTAAGAATTAACTACTTGAGTCAGGGTGCCAAATCTTGTGCAAATAGTTCCTAGCCATACAAGTTGAGAAATTGAGTGTTGTATCAGGAAAGAATGTTCATATATATTTTCCTGTTTGAATGCAGAAATTTATACAGAAAATACACTTCTTTTGGATGAACTAAGGCAAAAAAGTAGAGTTTTAAACATAGGTGCAGCTGCAAGAAACAAAGTAAGGTACTCAACAGCTCTTATTAATTTGGGTGACTAAGTTCAGACTTTTTAATGATTACAATCTGAATATAACAAAAATGCTGTAAAGGTGTGTAAATAGTTCCCCAGACTGGCTGGGGATAATGCCTCCTACTGTGTGTGTGTGTATGTGTGTGTGTGTAAACCTGTCATAGTTAATTATCATCATAACCCTTTTGCATCACAAGTGATTTTGAGGGAGGATGCAGAGCTAGTGTGCCACTAGATGTTGCTCTAAGACAGCATCTAGCAAAAGAAGAACCCTAAAAAAGATGCAGTCTCTAATATTTGCGTCAAACATCACGACAATTCTCTTTAAAAATAATTCACAGATTAAATCTTAAGCTTTGTAAAGAGATCCCCCCCGCCCCCCCCCCCAAAAAAAAAAAATAAGGCCGGGAGGGGGGGGAAGCATCATGAACTGCTATTAAAACTTACAGTATCAGAGCTACCGCATTTCTGGGAACAGAGTATAAATAAGAATGCTATTTTATCAGAAACCTTTGGTTTTATAAGCCTTTCTTATCTAATTCTTGAAGTGATTTCTGTTAAGTAAATTCACATGCTTTAAAAAAGCAGAGCATAAATGCCTTAAGTCTTTCTATTCCAAAATCTGAGGCTCATGCCTGCTTGAGGTCAGTGGTTAAATGAGTTTGCTGGTCTTGGCTGAAATACCATGGATGCTTCATGGTATTTTGCTAACTTCATCTTGATTTACGGGCACTTAGAAGTTAAATAGAAGAAATGCTAATTAGGTCAATATGGAAATAAATCTGCAGAGCTGTAAGAAGACGCTTGCACAGTGTCTACTGAAGCAGGTGTGGTTTTAGTCTAGGCTTGCAGTATTTCCCTTGCAGAAACAAATAGATTAATACAAGAGATGGAAAAACCTTTGAAAAGTAGAGAATTTGCTCTTACAGGAATCCGTGAAGGTTGGGACCAAGGCCCTTGATAAGATAATTCAAAATGGGAGGAGAGATGTGAGTAGAAGATTTTTGCAGGGTAACAGGCTAAAATGGCAGCAGAGCAGAGGACACAGATAGATACTCCCTGAAGTGAATATTCAGTTTTGCTTCGGCCCCACTGAATAGTTCTGTGTATGCTTAGCTTTGAGTAGTCACATTGTTCAGATTTTCAAAATTTTCTCATTTCTACTTGATTCGCCCAGCTGAACAACATACGGATATGATAAATATCAGAGACAGGTTATTTTTTTGAGAAAATGTTAGTAGCTCACTGATTAAATATGAAGTGGGCATTGAGAGATCATTAACACTGTGAAATGGATTTCTGACATTTAAAAAAAGCAGCATGTACCCTTGTCTTTAGCTCTGTGGTGGGTCTTAAATGAAGTGGGTCTTTGCTGATCATTTTGTTTTTGCATTTGGAGGTGATATATTCTACCAGTTATGCTCTACAGGAAATAGTGGAAATTAGTTTTCTTTAGTTCATTTGTACTGTACTCCTCTGCAAGATTGCAGTTTGACCTCAGTATACCATCAGAATCTGTAAAAACTTTTTTTTTTAAGCCAAGTGCTTACAAATGTGTAATTTTGAAAAGAATTTCAGTAAGACAGCATTAAGATATAATTCTTTTTAAGGCCTTTTACACACTGTTGTCCACGTATAGTAAAATATTTTAAAACTCTCCGTATCTATTTTACAATAGTTTTTCAATCTATAGTATCCAGAAATAGTGGATGCTGTGTAAAGGTGTTCAAGTTACCTTCTACACATCTGCTTTTTCTTCCTTTTCCTTGTGACACAGGCAGGTGCACACACATGCGTGCGCACACAGGACCATATACCAAGTTAGGAGCTAATAAAGACGTCAACCACTGCACTCCGTTATGAGCTGTGACACGTAACACAAAGCACCCTGCCTACTCCTGATATTGTCATTTTCTGTAAGTGCTAGCTTCGCTTCTGTTTTTATTAGCTGATGCATCAACACCCTGCACCCAGGAAGAGATTCAATAAAGTCAATTAATTAGGCTACCCTTTTAGGCAGCGAGGAAGCAGGAGCACAGGAGCTGTCTAGGGCCACGATCCTGCCCAGCTTGCATTATTCTGCTTCCCAAAACCTCTTTAGCATGCTTGTTTTGGGAGGGGGAGGGGGGGATTAACAGAGGCCAAGAGGAATATTGGGGTTCTCAGCTCCTTGCAGGGTTTTTGTACCAGGATTTGTTTAGGTAACGCAGCGGAGCGGCAGGACACGTGCCTCCTGAGACTGCTGCCAGCCGCTACAGCGTGTGAGAGGAGGGAGAGGAGGGAGGCAAGGGCTGCCCGCAAGCAAACCCAGCCCAGGGAGAGTCATGCCCCATTTTCCAGACAAGCAGTAAAAACCACTAAGGAGACTTCTCCATCTGCACAGCTATTACATATCAAAGACAATGCCTGCATTTTCAGTAGATTTATAAAACTCCTGTGTTTGAGATTTATTTCTGGCTGGTAAAAATAGTTTTGTCTTCTTTTGGGCTGAGTGTGTCAGATGGCTTTCTTGTTTCTGTGATTCAGTAACAGTGTCATTCTTTACAGACATAACGTGCATATTGCTGATGCTGTTCCAAAAAAATAGATGGCCCGGGGCCACCTTTGGGGAATTCTCTAAACGGAAGAATCAGAAATGATCATCTCACGCTGGGTGTTGAAGCACTCTGTTTGCATGCGGGGAGTGATGAAGGAGGACCTGGAACAGTCCCTGTTTATGTATTTACGCAACAGACTACCTCTGCTGTGAGTTGTCAGCCCAGTGGTTCAATCACATTCACTCTTATAAGTCTTCAGTGGGTATTTATGTAGCAGAGTTTGCATTGTAAAGGGCCTGTAAATGTGCCCTGCTCACGGGGAGGAGGTCAGCACCCTCTCAGCTTTACTGCAGGAGCAGGGACGCAGTTTTGCTTCCTTCAACAATTTCCCCCTCACAGCAGTGGGAGCAAAACTGGGACCCTGTTTGGTAGAAATGTTTTCTCCCGTGAAATCTGAATGCAGCAGAAAAAGTATGTGCTGCCATGTGTTCTCTCTGCACCTCAGAAATATTGGAGAATTTTTCCTCTTTTTTTCTCCTTGCAAAGGAGAAGTGCTCCAGACAGCATGGAGGCATAGGGTGGATGGGGGTGCCATGGAATAGTCATATGGAAAGTACTGTGAAATGACTTCCAAAAAGTACTTTCAGACTCAAACTGAAAGAGGATAGTTTACAGATTAGATATTAGGAAGAAATTCATTACTATGAGGGTGGTGAGACACAGGAACAGGTTGCCCAGGGAAATTGTGGATGCCCCATCCCTGGAAGTGTTCAAGGCCAGGCTGGATGGGGCAACCTGGTCTAGTGGGAGGTGTCCCTGCCCATGGCAGGGGGGGTGGAGCTAGACAATCTTTAAGGTCCCTTCCAACCCAAACCATTCTATGATTCTATGGTTCCCCCCCTCCCCCCCGCCCCGTCCTTTTGTGCAGGGAGCGAAGGGGAAACAGCATGGTTGGCACTGTCCTGGAGGCTCTAACTCTTGTGGAGCAGCGAGCGTGGGGCCAGTGGCCACGAGCCTCCTCTGCCCATAAGGGTCTTGAGAGCAGCAGCACAGCGGGACAGGCCATGGGGGCTGCAAGAACCTTGTGCTGCCCTCTGAAGTGGTGCTCTTGTGGGGCTGGTCCACGCCCTGCTCCATCTCTGCCTGGGCTGCACTTTGGGGTAACCCCCTCTGTGGGGGTGCAAGGGGTCTCACTGGGTGCCTTGTCTTGTCCTCTATAATATAAATGAAGAGATGGGGTGGGACCCTTTAGCTATCTAGCAAATCTGCACTTCTGTGTAAGATCCAGGGCTTGGTGTGGTCCTGGAGGACAACTGGTGAACTAATGAGGGTGTAAAATGTTAATGGCAGACAAAAAAGAACTGCTCAGGTCCCCTGGTTCTGCTGCCTCCATGAAGTCTGGCTTGGATGAGCCCTTCTGAAACCTGCATTAGGAGACAGCAGCAATGCAGGGATGAGGAACAACTAATATACTCTTTAAATTGAAATGGGATACTCTTTTTGGCAATACCTAATTCTGGAGGTGGATTTTCAACAGTACCAATGCTAGAAATTCAACTGTATAATTTATGGTGAATGGCTTGATGGCTTAACCACAAAGTTGGATGGGAGACTACATAGTTCCTCTTCACTACTCTGCCCTCCCCAATTTGTGTGTGTCCTTGGTGGGACAGGTTACTCTCGTAGGCACAATAATGCATCCATGGCATTTGCTGGTGAGGCATAACTAAAGTTCTCTGAGGCTATGCATGAATGGAGTTAGAGGAGCACAGTCCTTTCTTTTATAGTGTTTTAAAAACTAAAAATTAGAACTTAAAAAATCACCCATCACTACCAGTTTGTATCATCTGCGAGAAGTTATTCTGTGCTGCAGGCGCTCGTCAGTTATGAGGAAGGATAGGCCCACCACGTAAATAAAGTAAATCCATCTCATTTTACATGGATGGTCAAACAGCCATCTTATGATAACTCTCAATCACTGCCAAAGTGAATCAGCCTCAAACCATAGGAGAAAAAGAAAGTTTCTCTTCAGATTCTTTGGGTCTGCATTGCAGAAGTCTGAAAACAGCTTGCAAATGCGCTGCATTGTTGTATGCTGTAATCCACAGCTCCCTTCGTACTGGTGTGTGTCCTGTGTGCTGTATGTTGCTGTAATTCCTAACTACAGTGGGAGTATCAAAGTTTGACTGCAGCCTTAGCCCTGACTTTACTGGCGTTGTTGATTTTTATCACAGTTGCAATGCAGATTTAAAAAAAAAATAGCGGTATGCTTTATAGTTAATGCTGTCCTCAGTTTGTTTTTTATTGGTACTAGAAACCCCTTCAGTTTAAGGTAAAATAAAATAAAAGTAGCAAAATAAATGTCTCGGGGGCATTTGGAGGGGAATGAAAGCTGTTTCTTGGTCCGAACACCTGCATTGTAATAGAGCTTTAAATGTACAGCAGCCTCAGACGGCAAGTATTATAACTAATCTGAACAGTACTTCCAGAGCAGGGAGAACCTGTGAAAAGCACAACAATGGTTTAAAATAGCAGTGCAATAAATATGCATTTAGTTGTTTATTACAAAATAAATTATGTATTGACACAAGAAGTTACACTGTAATTTTCTGTTTGAAATGTTACAGAAGTAAATCGCTTTCTTTCTAAAGGGCAGCGTGGAGTGTTGGTCTTGCTTTCCTGCCATGACATTTAACTCATTAGTATGCAGGTGCACTCTCTGGGTTTCATGCAATAACTGTCTCCTTTCACTGTGTTTACGGATAATCCAGCAAGTTTGCAGGCCAAATGGCTCTCTGAATGTGAGCCCACGAAGCGATGAACGAGACAGCACACAGCTCAGGGAGATTCCAGCACAGCTAGCCAGGAGGTGAGTATCAGCAGTGGCATTAAAACCAAAAAATGGCTTGAAATTGTTTGTAACTGACCATCATGATAATTAATTGTAGGTAATGTTGCAGTCACTCATTATCCTTCCCTTTCCTTAAAATCAACTCTCTTGTTTTTTAGCAACTGACCCGTGGTTAATAGTGGTTAGCGTTATGCATCCGAGCTCCTGCCTTACTAAACATAATGAATTATTCTGCTTCGTGGGGAACCAACCACGCGTTTGGTATGTGAAATAGGAAATCCTTCACAGAGAGCTGCTGGCACAGCGGGGGACCCTCGTGACTCCACTTTGGGACTCAGCGCCAGATGAAACACCCGGGTGAGAGGAGGCCCTGGCTCCCACAGCTTTGTGGAGCTGCCTTCTTTTCCAGCGCCGTAAGGGGTAGAAGAAGGACCTGTAGTTTTGTTGCTGAAAAGATGTGGGCTAAGCTCTGGGACTAACACAGCCTGGGCAGCCGACGGTGACATCCCTCTGCCCCAGCTCTCCCATCAGCTGCATGGGTGTAATGTCTCTGTTTCATATTCTTGTTAGGAGATGCATCTTACCAAATCCTCAGTCCTGCAAGAGCTGGGTGTCTAGATAATCATCTGGGCTCTCCCCATATTTACAGGAGGGCGGGAGACATTCATATCAGGTAAAAGAAGTGTCTAAGCCTGGAAAAATGCCCCCTTTGTTGTATGTGCCTTTTTCTCTTACTTTGAAGGGAGCCTAAGCAACTAGCTCAGGCTCCAAGCTGATTTTTAAATGGTTGAAGTAGTTGAGGCAATTCTACCTGCTGCATCTGCCTCTTTTCTTAAAATTGTCAGCCCTTAAGCTGGGGACTTCCTTCTGCCACCACGGGCATTGCTGCATGTCTAACATGGCAAAGTCATCATTGCAGATGGAGCCCCTACATGCAGCTGTGATATGAAGAATTGATAAAAGGACTCTTAGAGCTGCTGACTGATATTTAGTACCTGACAACATCACCTTACACCCATATAAACAGATGGGTAATGGAAAACCTCTGGATATTAACCTAGCAGGGGTTATGCAGCCAGACTCAGGCAAAAAATCCTGCTTTGGCAGCTTAACAAGCTGCTGCATGTCTACTGAGCCGTTCTTAATATCCCTGTGCTGATCTCATCCTCATCATCTTATATACGCTCACGTGAAAGGCGTTCACACAGATGGATGCCTCAGACTGATGCACAGTGACTTGTAAAGCCACTGTTATAGTGTGTCTCAGCCCACAGACAACCCCCACAATAGGTCTTTTTTACTTGGGTTTCATGCTGACACTGGGGATTTATCAAAATCTGCTATGCAGGCATAAAGATTTTTGCTAAATATGCAACAAACGTCAATGTGTAGCATATAGGAAGGGGAGCAGAATGGCTATTAGGAAAAAGTTTAGCATCTGTTCCGTGAGTTTTCGTGCATGATTTTTGTAGGTAAAGGTTATCAGAAAAGTCAATACAAGTGTGCTCAGAAAACATAACATCAGTTAAACCTCTTGACAGGTGCGATACAAAGCAGCAGCAGATCATTCAAAGCTGACCAGCAAAATTCTGTTTCTCCTGAAGGTAGAAATGCCTTGTCCTACTCCTGGGCTGCTTCACAAGCCTGCTGGCCTGCTAAGCTGAAAGCCATCGCTCTGCTCCCAGATGGCAGGAGTTGCATTTGGAAAGGCATGCAGTGTCTCTCATCTCTGTAATGTGCCAGTTTGGCACTCTTTGAAAGCAGGTGAATGAACATGGTTTTAAAATAGGATTTTTATGCTTGTAAAAGATGCCAGCTTGAGACTAATGGAAACTCAAGTCCTTTGCTTACCTGTGGAATTTGCACAGCGTGGGCACTGGCAATGCTCACGGCTCCCACACGGGTATTTCGCAACTCTCTTTAGATGGAAGCCAGAATAACAGCTACCTCAGGCTCCAGTTCCATTCTCCTCAGCATGGATATTGCAAAGGTGTTAATGCGCCTGTCTCATGAGAGAATACTAGGCGCTCGCAAAAGAGGGCCAAGGGGCCTTTTCTGTCCAGCCCTGGCAGCCTGCTGGCTGGGCACACAGGAGTCCCTGTGCTTGGGTTCTGGCACAGCTGCTCCAGATGCTCCACTCCGCATGAGAAGGCCACAGTTCTCTCCTTCCCTTATGGTCCTGTCTCCTGTTGCCAGCCCCATTCCTTGTTCACAGGCATAGCATCCTACAGCCCACCATTCTCAGTCTTCAAGCCAGTGCAAACCAGACTCATCCCACAGGGCTCCTGCCTGTGAGGGTTTTGAGTTTTCAGATCACCTCTTGAGGCAAACATGGTAGTTAGGAACAGGAGAAACACGCAGACTGTGTCAGGCTGGGAGACGTAAATGTGCTATGCCTTGTGCAAGAAGAACGCGCATCTGTCTGAAACAATAAATCATCCCACATGTGTGTGCAGTGCCAGATTTCTCCCACCTATTTCTGACCTTCACTCCCAACTGAGAATCTCCTCCCTCCATATAGTGCAGTATGTTTCTTGCTTCTGCTCCTGGCCTTTTCTCTTCTTGCTTTAATATGGCCAGGGAGATATTCCTATCTTATATGAACATCACAACCCTTTGTCAAGTGAGTGTCTAATTAGGTCTGCCAAACCGTTAGAACATCACAGCAGATGGTTTATTCCTCAATGTCTTGAAAAACAGAGCTGAAAACCTGACTTACTTGACCTGTCCCCATGAGCAGGGATGCTCAATTTAAGGATGTTCTGTTCTTTCTGCTCCTGTTCCTTCTATGCCATTTGGAAACTTTTCTTATTTTTTTTTTTTTTACTGCTCTTATCTGAATGTGGATGCAAAAGACCGGGAAGAAGGCAATCACTCCGCACATTTACACTGGGATTCATAAATGCCACTCAAACAGATTCTCCCAAACATCGCAGCTGTACTTCAGGCCATTAAGCTCTCAGCAAAAAGATTTGTGTTCCTCCCATTTCGATCCCTTGACAGGTCCAATTGCCAGATGTAAAAGTTTTTAATTACGTATTTAGAAATCTTTATAAACCGGTGGGATTACTGAGCAAAAACCCAGTACAGCGAAGGCCGTAAGGTCTGCTCAGGAAGGAAAATCTTTATAAATAAGCATACACTGAAAGAAAGAGCAAAATAACCACTACCTCAAGCTATGAATCAATGTGTTCCTGAGAGGTTAGGCCCAGAAACAGTAAAGTCTTCAAGAATATCCCTAACTTTAAGTGACCCCATTGACTTTATTTACGTATGCATCAGTAGCTTGCTCAGTTGGGACTTTCCTTTATGAGCTGAAATAAATTATTTTTTGTATTCATTTTTAGAATCTAGAATTGCGGCCTCTATGCAGTTTGCAAACACCATGCTTAGAAAAGTGGAAAATGTAAATAGAGAAAGATAGGTGGGAGTAACACTACCCTCATTTATCAATGTGGGAAACTGAGGCTTAAGGACTCAATGGTTTATTTAGGGCCACAAAAGCAGTATACAGCAAAGCCAGGAAACAGACCCTGTTCTTCCAGGTCCTGCTTGCTGTATTTTAATCCTCTGATGTATATCCTATAGAAATTCCAACCCTCCTATCTCCTTCTTTAGACCTTCTGCTAACACCTGCGTAAGTGGAAGGTACAGCAGAGTTAGAGTTAGCCAATACTTCACCTACTGTGGATCAGGGAGTAGATCTTCTTCCTGCCCTAACACTTATTTAGAAACTTGAGTATGATATGCTTGTGAAATACATATTTTTGCATAGTAATATTTGACTTTCAAAGAAAAAGTGAAATATTTTTTTGGCTTGTTCATTCGGATAATTGTACCTGATATGGTGTTTCTAACTAAGTACAGTCTATTGCAGCTCATTTCATAGCACGGAATTGCAAACAATAAGAAGTAGATTGTCAAACCTCAAGTAATTAAATATACGTAGAGCAGTCGTAATAAAGAGAAAGAAAACACTGGGTAAGTTTTCTGAAAAGGAAAAAGGTATAATTACTTCAGCTGAAGGGCAGCAATAACATAGACACTGACAAAATACAGGGATTTTATGTGCTTATTGACTCAGCCATTCACAAAAAAAGTAATTATCTTTGCAAATGCCACATTACACGATAGTAATCAAGCTACTGTACTGTACCTCTGAGATACAAAGCACCTTTTACTGAAAATCAAAAGCACTTTTCTGAATAGTTAAGAACTTTATGGTTCTGTGATGATATGGCCACACAGTTTTCTTTTTGCTTTTCTAACGTTTAGAGCTCCTTTTGTACTCTTTTTATTCTTGCAAAGTGTTCTGGGGTGTTTCTACTGGCTTTTGGCAAAGTAGCTGCAGAGTTAATACAGAGTTAGTCCAGAGGTGCTCAGACGCATCTCAGCTCTGAATGTTGTTTGCCATGTGAAATGAATTAAAAAAGGTAAAAGTATGCTTGCCTGCAAATCCTAACCCTCCCTTTTTCCATCCATCCTTACTGTTAGCAAAGTGTCTGTTGGACTAAAGACAGGGAGTCTCCATTTTAAGACCAATGGGATTACCAGCCTGTGGAAGAAGCACCTGATGAATGCTGAGAAGGTATGGAAATATGTACCTCTTGTGGGTGATGACCACAGCTTTGGCTAGAGGAGCAGGGAGACATCAAACATCTTTAGGATAAGTGGCCCTAACCCCATTTTAGGATCTATACCTGGAGACTAATGATTCAAAAACTGCCACTGGAAGTCTTGGGTAGCCAGTTCTGTTTTCAAAATAGATGTTCCCAAAAATGTCACGGCAAGATACCCCTGACTAGTATGGAGTGTATCAGCCTTTATTATTTTTTTTCTCTTGTTCCCCCACTTCTGCTTTTGCATTTTTTGGGCCAGATGAATATTGGAATAGTTTAATTGAGGAAAAGTAATTTTTGATCTCTGCTTATAAAGGCTGTCTCAATCTCATTGCCATGAGAAACCAGGAAAGGACCATCCTGGTCATGGCTAGGCTAGGGAATCTCGCAATGTCAACCAAATTCAGAACATTAATTTTACTTGAAGGACTGATATTCCTTTACTCCTTTCATAGTGGTGTTTTTGTCCTAATTACTATAATCATGTCCATTTATAACTAGAATAGGAAAGAGAACCCTCTGAAAATTTTGGAGAAGATCCCCCCGCCTCCAGAAGCAGAAGGCTGATGTATATCTACAACTGGTATGTGAATTGCAGGTGTCTGAGACTGGCTGCTTCGGCATTAGTATGTCTGTGATGGATTTAAAAATCTGTTCCTGTATTTTAAAAAATCTTTATACACACCAGTTAACCCAAGACTGTGGGCATAAGAAACTAATGTTATCCTGTCTCTTTAATTTCCATTATAAATCAGCTGCAAATATTTAAGGAGCTTTATTTGCTGATGTACATTTCTTTCCCAGTTGATATGATATGACAGAAAGAAAACAAAATCTCTAAGCTCTTTGGGACATTCAATGTGATTAAACTTCCCAACTGTGGTTGTACTGTGCATTATGTGAATGTAATTTTTGTGGGTGTGTTTCATTTTGGATGTGGTGGTCCTAATTAGCATCTTGTATGATATTTATCTTTTTCACAAAAAAATGTCACTATATTCACAAGACTTTTTAAGGCGAAGAGGAGGCAGGAAACGGGTTCTTTTTCCACATCAAATTTAACATCTGCTGTATCTATGGATAACAGGTTCTGAGGTGAACTGCTGAGTATGTCACAGTAAGCCCGGCAGAGTTAAGTGTGGAAAGTCAGTCTGAGCACATGCTGTAATGGATTTGACCTCGAAGAGCACTAGAAAGAGAAATTGCAGCTAACCATCTGAACTGCCTTCAGAAGCCTGTAGCCCTGGCTCCCTGGATACCAAGAGAAAAGAGAAGAACTAAATAGATGGAGTGAACAATCAGAAATACAAGGTTGAATAAATGCTTAATATTTGAAGTGTTGACAGTAGAAGGAAACACAGAAGAGCAGTACATTTCCCTACTTGATTCCAACCACATTAGGAGAGAAAAAATCCTTAAAAGGCAGTTTTATAAAATTAAGGTATATATTCAATAGAAGTGAGATGTGAAAGTAATGTTGGAACAATGAAGACTTGTAGCTGGGAAGATCTTAAGCATCTTTCCATGGCAAGCAATCACCGATTTAGAATACCAAGGAGAAAGGAGAAACTACTCTCATGGAGAAAGAGAGTTGCATTCTCCCCAGTAGGACCGAGCTGGAAGCTCCAGCCTTAAGATCAGCAATGGTGGATCTGACAGGGTTCTGGCATAAGTGCCTCAAAAGGTCATCAAATGATGAAGCATATGGGCTGTTAGAACAGCCAAGTTTTTGGACCGAGCTTTTCTAGGCTGAAGTGGTGTACATTTTTGAGCATCCCAAATTTTGAAGCTGCAATTAAAAGGACTGTTCTTACTCACTGGTTTCTGGCAGGCGAAGAGTGAGAAGGCATGGTCTTAAGGACAAGAGGTGTAGGTATGCAGAAATGAAAGCTGAGGGTGAAAGCACAACTGTCTGATTTATGCAACGACGTAAAAGGGCAAACATTTGGAACGGGTATGATTCCATCAGTTTGACTTTCCTAAAGTTACCTTTATAGCACAAAAATCACTGCGCTGTAAAGTGAGAAGATAAGACAGAAGCCACACAAGAAAATGGAGGCTAAGAGAGCTGAAAGAACTTCTGTGTTTGTATTCCCAGGAAACAACGGGGCAGAAGTGGAAATAGAGACCAGCTCATATTACATCCACTGCTTGTTTTAAAGGATGGACTTTCCACTTTGTTATTCTTCATATTACATTTATTAGCAAAAGTAGGGATTAGAAGGAGCTTTGAGTATCCTCTGGGACTGGGGACCGCTGTGAGCAAGTGCTACTTGTTTTCTGTCTATTGTGTTTAAAAGAGAGGCAGAGAAAGAAGAAAGAATGTGTGCACATGTTCAGTGCCACATCTGCTCTACAAACCCCTGAGCCAGAGTCAAAATAAGCCTTTAAAGAAAACACAGACAGCAGTGCATTTAGTTTTGATTTATTAAAATAGTTTTCAGACTGCAGTCTTATTTGTCCTGTGAGAACTGCACTCTGTGGTAATGGGAGCATTGAATTTTCATGTGAAACATTTTAGAGAGCATATTTTTTTCCACCTACAAGAGTGTGACAAGAATTTGTTCTTGTATGATGATGTGCAAGTTATTATAGCTGCTATGCTAAACATGTATTTATGATCACTGCTGGCACGGCTGCTGTGTATTTTGTTTATGTTGCTACAAACCTACTTGTGACACATTATAAAAAATACATTCTTTTGTGGTAGTCTCACACTGAGGCAGAATAAATCATGCCTCCTACCTTTGCTCCAGCTTTTCTGATATTGCCATTTTGCTTTTCCTTACCCCGGAGAAGAGAGCGCCTGTGTGATTCTCAGTCCCATACCAGATGATGTCGAAAGCATCATGAAAGGGCAAAAATAGATGCCTTAATACAGCTGTCAGAGAGGCAAGCCCCAAACCGCAGTATGAAGCATCTACTGTCCTTCAATCAGAATAACCTGCTTTCATTAAATGCTAGTTTGGGAACAGTCTAGACGTGCTTTAAGCGTGTGAGGAACAGCACAATGAATAATTTCAAAACGGGGAAAACAAAACAAAAATAGAAACAAAGCTTCCAAAATGAACAAGAGCTAGCCAGATCCAGCACTAGACGAGTACTAGACAAGAAAGACTCAAGTCTTTCATTTTCCCTGCACGTTCATATTAGCATGGACAAAAGACATGGCTACTATCTCTGTGTGCCTTTATCACAGGCACTTCTTTTTGGTACTTTTTTTTTTTTTAAAAAAAAAGAAAGCACTGTCAAATAATTGAGACACAATTTTAAAAGCTCAAGATTTGATATTTTTTAATTTGATTTGTTTCTTTTCACTTTCCAAACCAGCATTTTTCTTGCTTAATTAGCAGCATTCTAAGAGTGGTTTTGATAGCTTATCACCATCTTCATTGTATATGAATGTTCTTCATAGCCTCCCTTCTATTTGCCTGTCTATGTTCCCACCGACATCAGTGGTGCAAGACCAAACCCTATTGTTTGATGTTTAAAGGATATGGATTTATGCAATGCTTGTAGAGAAAAATTCAACTTTTTTTTTTTTTTTTGTGACTGGGATTTATGCAGTTGTGTCTTAGTGTTTAATCTGTTTTTATATAATAAGAAAATGTTATATGAAAGCAGTTCCAAACTTAATATATTTGGGATATTTTATTGACTTCCCTGATAGCTGATATTGCTGGGAATGAATCCAAAACAACTACTACTGAACGCTGAGAAAGAAATGATGGGAACTTTAGTGGATATCATAGTAAAGCCTATTACTACCTGTTATCACAGGTATTTTTAAGCTTTTCTCTTAACCCAGAAAATAAATTGCACCCATATGTTATGTACCACTGGGCTGTAATTTTTGGTTGACGCTGAACTTTCAATGGCACATATGTATTGAGTCTTCAGAAAACAGCTGGTTATGAGGCACTTTGTTTAATTATGCTTTGTTGTTTTGACTCTCCTGTAGTGTTTATCATCCTGAGGAACATAGCTGAAGATATAGGTCAATGACCCCTTTATACATTATAGCCTGACATACTGCTCCATGGGGGATTAGCTACCTACATGGGAATTTTATTCATTACTTCTTTTGTGTCGCTATTCTGAATCACTTTATAAGGCTACGGGAGTAAAAGACTAAGGTCAGCAAAATTTTGTTTGGTCAAGTCCTTTTAAAGTATTACTTGCAGTATAATAAAAGGGTACTTTTCATGGCATGCAGCATGTCAGAATTCAGTAAGGAGAAATTAAGGGGAAGAAGGAAACACAAGCAAACCACAGAGCAGGAAAACTGTTGAACATTCTCAAATTTCTTTTGACACTTCATGGTGACAGAAAACCCTGTGCTAAATATGTTTGTGCTGATCTGCTGTGAAAATTCACTGTTCGATAGCTTCCAGAGTTTCTCATCTCTTACCTACAGTGTGCATACCTACACCTCTGACCATTGGGCTCCCTTGCAGAGTGTGGATGGTTACTGAGTGGCTCAAAGACATTTAAAGGATTTTGTAAACTCTGTTTCCAAGGTGTACCTCTACTTTTAATCTCAGAACAGGAAATTGTCAGTTCTTCATGCCATTTGTGAGAGGCAAAGTTACTGGACTCTGTGAATCAGCAAATGAGTGAACAGATTCCCAAGACTAACAATAACTGTGGAGTCATAAAAATAAGTAAGTCTGGATAATATGCTTTATTTTGACAAATATGATTTCATTGTAATTTGAAGTAACAACATTTGGCAATATAGTGATTCTTCCTTTTTCTTAAGTCGCACATTGTCTGGCTCGCAGCTGGGCCCAAGGACTGGAGGCCAAAGACACAGAGGTGGAAATGAAACACAAGGTCATTTAATTTACTATCCTTGATTTTGCCCAGCTGCTTTTTTGACTAGTCTCTTTTTAACAATCTCCACAGATTATTTCCTTTGGAAAGTATTCATAACTTAATGCTAATTCTAAAACAATATACGTTTTAAAGGGAATAGAATAGGTTAAATTGAAATACTGTCACAGCATTCTGCTTTAGGTCTCTGCTAACAGGAGCACATGGTGAAGATTACTCTAAATTAATTGCTTGGTCGTGCAATCCTTGGTTCCTGTTTCTAGTCTAAGTAACGAACCAGTTTTTGTGTATATTCATATAGAATATGACATTACATGCATTATGTATATGAATTACACTTAGAACATAGTGATATAGTAAGGATATAGTCACAAAGGCTATCTTTAGCTTAGGGAGGTTTGGAAGCCTCTGGAGAGCTCAGAGAATTAGCTGAATCTGTCACTCTCTGTATTTTTTTAGATTAAAGCTGAAATCTAGAAAAACCCCTTTAAGGTATGCATGACTGAATATTGGCACTGCTTTTTTTCCCTAATTCTTATGTTAAAAGTCAAACAAAATGGGTTTTATGTCCAATCTAGGAATATAAATCTGTCAAGACATACCAATAAAGACCGAGTCATCAACAAAGCAGTCTGAGCAAACGCTGAAGCTGTGTGAAAGCGCTGGGGTAACTTCAAACAGAGCTGCGATACCCCATCCTCCTGAAAACTCCATTTGCCTGAAGATGTCTTATAGTGTCTCTTGGATATGCATGGAACTGTGAAATTTGGTGTCCCATCATGACGTTGGTTAGATTTAGCTTTGGGCTCAGCCCCCACTTAGTGCTGATGAATCAGAGGTTCACTTTGTGAATAAACATAAAAAAAAATAAAGTTGCTTGCTGAAGCTACACTGAATTGTCATCCTGCTCCCACTGAAGTAAAAATTCTGGTTAGTTCCCCATGGCTCACTTAGCCATGCAAAAGTTGGGCGGGAAGGCATTTTTCCTTTTGGAAACGGATCGTAGAAAAGAAGCCAACTGGATTCCCAGGTTGCTCTCCTGGGGCCTCGGCAGGCTGGTAGTCAGGGCTGTTGGCAGCCCTACCTTTCTATCAGCTTCTGCAAGTCGAGCAAAACAGTACTTCTGCCTCCATGCAGCTCTGGCTCGTCTGTGTCTCCTGCTCATTCCAGACAAATGAAAGCCAGACATGTTTTACTGCAGATTTTTGGCGTGCAGACAAAGTGCAAGGAGGGGGGGATAATTAGACTTCAGGGTGGTACCTCCCTCTAGCATCATAAGTCAAACTTATTTAACACTGAATACAATAACATGTCAGTAAAAATGCTTGGAAATAGAATTACAATAACCAACCTTGTTTTCATAAGTTGTTTACCATAAGTGAAATAAAGTACAGAAAGAAATGGAAAATGTGGCAACTGTGCACTGAATGCATTTGTATAGTTTTCAGATTCCTTTCAGAGTTACCCATAAGAAGTCTTTGACTGTATTTCCTCTTGACATATCTGTAGACCTTCTATCTAAAAGCTCATACTACTTTTTCCTGGATTTTTTTTTTGCTTCTCTCTCTTGTCTGAACCTTTCTGCTAGAGTATTGAAACTTGACAGGATAAAAGCTTACACAATGAAGCTGACTTTTCCTCCCCTAGCCCTTTGCCAATTTAAAAATGTGAACAAAATTTTTGATTATTTACCATGTATAAAATCAAACTTGCTGGACTGCGACTGACCCCATTTGAACTGCAGCATGGTGGAGTGGTTTTCCTATCAATCAACCACAGGGGGCCTGGGATCAGTGCGATGAAGTCTGCTGAGGGTGGGTATCAGCATCTTTCCTAGCTGTAATCTCTACACAGCTCTTATAATGACTGATATTCCTTCCTTATCCAAAACCATCAGCGAATGCTTTCAGCCATTTATGTACAAGTCAGCGGTGGCAGTCGCGTGTGAGTGGATACCATCTTTTTTTACTCATGTAATATTCCAGCAAGGCAGTGCTTTGTGCCATATCATCCTTACGACAGGAAGGCTCTAGTTCTGAGAAGCACCAGGTCGTGGGACAGATGAATATTGTCTCCCAGAGAAAGGCTGAATTGCATATATAATTCTTTGCTGGGGAAATTTCTTTGGCAGAAGGACAGATATTGCCATCTGACCTGGAAACTGCAAAATTCTTTAAGTGTTGCATATTTGCAAGGACATTTTTTTTTACTTTTCTCTGGAGAACTGTTGAACTGAACAAACCTTAATATTGAAAACAAATAATCATAGTCCATGATAACTTTTTTTTTCCTATGTCTGTCATATAAAAATGTTCAAAAGGGGAAAAAGGCTTCCTTCTCAGCATTAGGGGTAGACTTTGCATTCTTATCCTAGACAAATTTCATTGAAGTCAGTGGAGTTCTAGTTGCATAAGCAACATACTGTATGAGTGTAGGAACTTTTCCCTTAAAATAACTGAGTTGCGTGTTCAGAGTCTTGGGCTCAAATACAGTTATTTAGAAACTAAATCTATTAAATATGCATATTCTGGCATATCAGGATAAGAATTTTACCCTTTATTGCCTTTCATCCAGGGAAAAAGAGGGCCGGGAAATTGCTTGAAAAAATATGACATAAGAAGCAGAGAAAATGGGCTTAGAGGAGATGATGGTGTAAAACCCGGGAGGCATATCATTGAGTCATGCTGTGCCAAAATTAGATTTAAAATTGTTTCTGTCATCTTATGAAAGCCCGCAAGACTTTGTTCTGAATATCCTAAAGCTCTTATAACTTCTGTTCAAAAAAAGTTGGCTGTCCTCATGCTTGTTCCTCCAGACATCCCTACACACTAAGAAGTTGATATAATTTTGACACATTTCATTTGAATGAATATATGTCCTTTTTCCTCACCTGACATAAAAGAGGCCTCTAAGTCTGGGAGCAGCTACCAGGGCCAGTTGAAAAGTGTTACAAAATGCATTGGAACTATATGAAAAAGTTGCTGTCTCTTCAGTTGGACTGATTTCTCCATCTGGTACTGCCAATTAATTTGCCGAATTTAACCTTTTAAAATGTCATTCTTTGCCCCCTCTTAAGGATAACTAACTAATGTATTTTTCCCTCTCTTGACTCCTTAAAAGCTACTGCCCTTTCCGTGGCTGTAGGAGCTTCTCAGGATGATTGTGAAAAGGAGAAAAATATGTTGCAAAAGCAGCTTCCCTCCTGGGAAGCGAATAATAATTTTGCCTCACTTAAAGCCATTGTAATGTAATTAATTTAGTGCTTTTAATCACCTCAAAATATGAAAATGCAAAGCACTGAAAACAGTGCCCATTTACAACTGGCTAGTGTCTGTACGTGGCATGGCAGTTCTGTTGGTATCTTGTTTTAATGAGTATTATGAATTCCTTTCCCGTTTAGAAAAATAGTAATCTATCGCGATGATGTATCAGTAGACTCTGCATTTTTCACAGTTATGAATCTTGTATTATGTTAGGAGTGTATAGTTCGTTCTTCTTTCCAGAGACTTTTCATTCTTAACTATGATGACCGTTAGTATTTCATTCAGAGAACTATGAAAAATGACGACACTAAATGTTTTACAAATAGCCTTTTATTCATCCTGTTTGCCATAATGCAGATTGACGTGATTAGTAATGATTTTTAACTGGCTCCTAAGAAGGTGTCATGTATCAGTTTTGTCATGCGAATTAGTTGTTATGGTAATAATAGCATATCAATTATTCCTTGGAAGGTTGCATTAGATCAATTATATAATTAATCTGTCTTGTTTCTTTACTTATTTGTTTCTTCAATAATTGCAAAAATATTGGTGTTACCATATACAGTTAGTACTTAATTTTTCTGATCTACTTGCAGAGATTACTTTGCAAAGAATATTCTATGAAGTATTTTTATGCTTATTTCTTATGAAAATGGGATCATTTTACTCAGTTCCTCAGTAGATTTTTTGTGATTTTTTTTAAAAAATAAATTGTTCACATTTTATTGTTTTCTTTAAAAGCACCACTCTGTCAGTTACAGTTTTTCTCTGGCACAGTAAAGCACATCTGAACTGGAAGTATTTGCTATGGGAAATCTGAGAGCTGTGGCAAGGTCCGTGTTTCTCCAGTTTTAACTGTGGTCTCTAGCCATCAGGTGCCAGGGTGCTGCCCCTATTGCCCTCTGATTCTTAGCTGCACAGTGTCCTAACTTTAAGGAGAAATGGAGATAGATTCAGGTTTTAAACCTGTGGTTTGCTTCATACTTTCGTACAAAGTCCACCTCCGTCCAGCTCTTCTATGCTCAGAGCATAGCCACCAGCTGAATTTGGATCCACCCAGGCTTGGCTCTGTCAAAGAGTAAATGTTCTGCACAATTTCTCATACTTCGCCTACACCAATAAACAAAGATAGATCTGAATCTTTCTGAAAGAGTGCACAACTGAGTTATTTGTATATATATAGGGCAACTATATCTATACAAATTATCCAAGACAAATCCTCTCCTGAATTTTCTCCCCACAGCAGAAAAAAGCAGCTCAGTTTTCTGAAAATGACATAATTTGATTAAAAATGTATTTAGTTAGACTTCCATAAAATACCAAAAATTCTTGTAGGTAGCTTGATTTAGGAAATATGCAACCTCTATGGGACTATTTGTGTTCAGAACAACTGGTTTTCCTCTGAGGTTTAGGCAATGGTTTTTTTGGACAAATCTACCTGCTAAGTGATAATTCTGTTAGGTTTGTGTGTCACTTATCTATCAAGACAGATAATCGTAACAATGCAACAGGTAATGGAATAGTACTGGTTCAGTGGAGGTCATCACTAGGGAAGAAGCAAATAGCTTCTGGCTAAGAAAATCCCAACTCACCCTTGTAAGACAGAAGGGAAAACAATTTTTAAGCATCTTAGATCCAGTCCCCAATATGCCATAAACTTTGTTTTACTACCAGAGTAAAACATAGAATCATAGAATGGTTTAGGTTGGAAAGAACATGGACACAGAAAAGTAACATTATCTTGTGAACCAGGGTTGTTGCCAACAAATAGGTATACACTCTTGTATTTGTGGAGAACCGAGTTCACTCTCAAACCCACACGTGTCTGACAGGCCCAGTAATCATGTGCAAACATACACCCACAAACAGATTCAGGACAACTCCCCTCAAGGGAGCGGTGGGGCAGCCGAGTGTGCTCAGCCCATCGGCACAGCTCTCAGTCTGGGCACAGCAGATCTGGCAGAGGTGGCTGCCCTGCATCTCGAGCCACCACGAGATGTTTAAAGCATTTAATTAAGGCTGTGAGCCACAGCTACAGCTGGGCCTGTGAGAGGAATGAAAAGAGTGTGGGTCACAGAGTTTGTTGTGCTTTAACTTGCTTTTAACCTTAATTGGCCAAAAAGACCAAGCAATTTTTAAAAGGTACAGGTGTTTCTGGGAAGCAAAGGAAGAGGTTAGACTATCCAGTCCTTCAGACATTGGGTCTAGAAGAAAACTAATTTGGGTCTAGAAGAAGCTTAAATTCCCCAAAGTACCCTTTGGTAACTAGCAGATACCAGTCTGTACTAAAACCTAGCAACTTTTTATCTCTGAAGTCCTTAAAAAATAACTATAATAAGAAGTTTAATATAATGAGAAGTTGACACTGCTTGTTTCTTACATGAATCACTGGCTATGATTTTACCAGAAGAGAGATGGCAGTAGGGACCTACACTGTACCTGCATGTGAAATTGTGGTTATTATGCAGGTGAATGTGCCCTTGGGCTGCCTTTCACCATGCGAGAGTTGTGTCACCTCACACAGGTGGAAGTCACCTCACACAGGTGTGCTGAAACACAACACCCTAGAGAAAAGATCAGAAATAAAGTTGCCTTTGTTGCAGTGTTTATAACGTTCTTCAAAATAATAAATGACAGAATACAATGACAGACTTCAGTAAGCGGTGTCCTCAGCCAGTGCAAATTTGATAATTACTGATGTCATGGTACTATCTATGAACTCTGTTGTAAGAAGGTTTAAAGATTATCATCTTTGGTCTGACCGTGGTTTGTGCCTGTTCAATCACCATTATCTCAATGTCATTCCTAATATGACATTATTTAAAAAAAAGGGGGAAGTTGTGAGAAATTTTCATCGATGTTGTTTTACACTAGTAGTTTCTTCAGTATTGATTCTGTATGTCTCATAATAAATATTTGGCACTTTTACACGATTTCTCATCACGGAACTACTAGAAAGTCGGTGCCATTAACTCCTTTTTGAAGATGTGAAATTTGGGAACCAAAGGAATAATATATCTTCTGAGGATTCAGTAGTAGAGACCAAAATAGGAGCTGTGCTTCTCAGCTTCTTCTAACTCAGTAGCTGAATGTGGTTATGCTGCCATAATTTAGCATATCTTGAAAGTGATACTGATGTAACTATTACAATTGTATTGGCAAATGTATTGTCAAAGGAATAAAAAAAAGAAATACTGTACGATTGTGTGATCGTGTGGTGGGTTAACTGTGACTAGCCACCAAAGTTCCCCCGCAGCTGCTCTATCATTCCGCCTCCTCAGCAAGAGAGGGGGAGAAAATAAAATGAAAAAAGCTGAAAAGGCAGGGACAGGGAGATCACTCGCCAATTACTGTTATGGGCAAAATAGACTCCACTTGGGGAAATAAATTTTATTTATTGCCAATTAATAGCAGAGCAGGATAGTAAGAAAAAAAATAAAATTAAACCTACATTACCTCATCCCCTCCCCTTTTTCCCAGGCTCAGCTTCACTCCCACCTCCTCCATCTCCCTTTGAGCAGCGCAAGGGGACAAAGAAGGGGGCTTGTCGACAGTCCATAATGCTTTGCTTCTGCTGCTCCTTTCTCCTCACACTCTTCCCCTGGTCCACCGTGGGGTCCCTCCCACAGGAGACAGTCTTTCACGAATTTCTCCAGCCCATAGGCTGCAGTTCTTCTATAATTGCTCCAGCACGGGCTGTTTCTCTCACAGCTGCTGTGCAGTGTTTTTTACCCTTTCTTAAATATGTTTTCACAGAGGTGCCACTAACGCCACTGATGGGCTCAGCTTTGGACAGTGGCAGCTCCATTTTGGAGTACGCTAAAACTGGCTGTACCCAACATGGAGGCAGCTCCCGGTGTCTTTTCAACAGAATCCATCCTTGCAGTTTCCCTCCTACCAAAACCTTGCCAGGCAAACCCAATACACATAGCAAAGAAATAGGTGAGGTTCAGCCTTTACCTCCAATGGTTTTGCTTTTATTTCATTTTGTTCTGTGTAGCGAAGTTATCACCACCTTCAAAAAGCATATGTGGTCAAAACCATCTTCTTCACTTGAAAAATACTATTGAAACGTAAATGGAACAAAGAGTGAGTGAACTGCTGCTGCACGAATGCTCTTTGACAGTCCTGTACAAAAAATGCTGAAAAACTTTTCTTTGCAAGCTGGAAAAATTTCTTTTCTCCCTCTCTCATCTCTGTCTTAGCAATGGCTGAGGTATTAAAGCTCAAAGTATGTTTGCCTCCAGGCAGTGAACAAACTGGAAAGGTCTTCCCCAAAGCTGAAAAATTCTTTAGAAATTCACAGGCATGAGGGGTATGTGGAATTTTTTTTTGCGGTCACAAGGACAGCAGTTAGTTGCTCTAAGATATCACTGTAGGCCTACTCCAGAGGAGAGTATAAGTATATCTGACAGCTCACCCTGGGTGAAAAATCAGGAACTGTGATGTGGGCACAAGTCAAAATTTTCCCATTACTACTTTTTTACCAAATAAAAACTACCATTCCAGCCCTCAGGCGACACCAGCCAGCCAGCACAGGGCTGGAACATGGAACCTCTTTGCTACTTCTTCAGTAAGAAACAGAGTAGCTCCATACAGACCTGGCACTGAAGCTATAAGGAGTTTTTCTTCTCTGCACAGGTTTGTAAGTATAGTCATTGAGATCCAACCCTGGAACAAGAGAAAATATATTGTAGCTCAATATTTGTCTTATTTGACTACAGTAATCAAATGTGAAATTTTAGTCTTTTGCATAAAAAATTTTACAGATGGCTGTGCTGACAACTCTTAAATCTGTTGCTTGCTTTTATCATATTTTTTGGCAATATTTTTATCCAATAAACAAAGGAATGTTCTGTCTTGGTTTTGCATCCATTGACAATTTATATTGCAAATATATGCAAACATATATTTGCTTGCTGTACAAGAGTATATTAGGGTCTGGAATATTTTCTTTGTCAAAGATTATTCTAGTCAAGCGCTGATGTGTAGAAATAGCTTCTCAAATTAAAAAAAAATAGGAAAAAAAAAGGTGTTTGTTGTCTCTTATAAAGCAACTTTCAATCTCAATTGTCTCAACTAAAAGAAGAACCAGGTCTCATCCAGATGACAAATGAGTCTGATGTGTTTCCTGCTATCCAAGTGAAAAGGGATGCTAAGAAAAAATTGAAGTTAAATCCATCAGCTGCACACAAAGAGTTTCCACTTTAGACTTCGGAGATATCAGCATGGGGATTTGCAAAAGGGTATGCAATCAGCTGTCCTCTTGAGCCACCTTTGGCAGTAAACATTAGTGCCACAGTGTTTGCTTAGTTTCTTGAGCTACTAAGTTAACCCCTTGAAACCCAAAAATCCTGAAGATCCCTATCCCACAGGAATCAGTTCAATCTTGGAATATTATCATTTATCCTAGAATAATTATGAGTGCCAAATGCAGCACACAGGATTCTTTAGATCTTTTCATTGGTCATGAACTATTGACAGATTTTTGCTGTCCTTTGATAACTGCTTGAAGGCAATGAGACACTATATTGATGGAATCTCAAAAAAAGCCCCATTCTTCCTCTAACCTCCCCAAACTGATTTATCACTAGATGTTTAGAGCTGTGAAAATTTTATGATAAAAAGATTTTTATATCAATTTCCTGATTTTACTTCTCATCTCATCCCATGCTAACCTAGTGGAGCTTCTTTTACCATATTCTGGAAAAAAACTTGTACTGGCTGCTGTCAGACGCATGCCTCTAGAGTAGGGTTGGTTTGGTGAAATTCCTATGTTTTTGTCTTGTGCCTTATAAAAGTTATTCTTTTGCATTCATCACTTTTTAATTGGATAAAGAAAGTAAAAACCTGTTACTTTAAAATAAAGTTGGTTAGATCTAACACCAGCCACTTAGAAACAAAGGACTTTCTAGCAAACCAACAAGGACAAGCCAGCTCAAGGTTTCTCAGCAATATAAACAAAATTAAGTTTTGCAATGTAGCTGTCGAGCTACTGTAGGCCAGATGTCAGTCATGGTGGCCTTCAACACCTGGCTATGCTTTTGCTGGTCTTGGTGGTGTTGTAGATGTGCTGGTCCTGGGGGTTGGCTGTGGAAGTCACAGAGCCTAAATTATGTTGTCTGCCTAGGAAGAGCATTAAGGCACTGTCTCCTGCAGCAGCATGGCAGGACATTGACAGAAACTTCTGGCTGCAATCTCACAAGTTATGTCCTGTTTTAATGGTGGTTGATAGCTAAGAGGGCTTATACTCTGCAGAGCGGGCAAAGATAGTCTGAAAACGCTCTAGGGACAAGAACTACTGATGCAGATGGGGCTGTCCTCCACAGAATGGTCCTCAGAGCAATTAAACTGAGTAAGAGGCCATCTACCTTACATTATGGGAATATAGGAAGTTTCTGAACCACTCATCAAACGCCGAATCTGGGGAATGCCTTAGGAAGAATGTAGAGAAAGGAGAAAAGTATAATTAATCTGAAGCAAAAAATTTTCAAGGTTTTCTGTCATTGCAAACAAGTTCATTTAGGCTGAAAGAAAACAGTATTTTCCCTGAGGAGCTAACTAAATTTTTTTCTCAAACAGTCATAATGAAGTCAGAGATAGGAAATTTGTACAATCTCGGAAATCTCTGAAATCTCAGCTGGGACTGTGAAGATGCAGATTCAGATTTCCTACAGCAAATTCAGGTAAAGACTGGATCTCAAGCATCCTATGAGGTAACTAAAACTATTTTTGATAGTATTTTTGTTACATTTTCCTCTATTCCTCCAAATTATATTGCTCAAGTTTGTACAAAACAAAAGCCTGGATTCTATTCCCTCAAAACTCAATCTTTTAAAATAAAAAATTTGAGTCACCTTTAAATGTTTGTTATGTATATTTTAACCTGATATCTATGAATGAAGTACTCTTTTCTTCTTTGAACTGCTGGAAATACTTTCTGGGCTTTTCTGTTTTCTAGGCATGTACCAGTAAGTGCATTATAAACAGCTATAATACCAAATACATCAAGACAAACCCAATCAGGACAAAAAATCCTCAAGGAGCATCTACTTACAAAATGCATTGCTCTGTATCAAGCGGCCTTGCCTACATTTTCCTTACAGATGAACTAAATTCTTTCTATTAAAGCCAATGCCAGATACTACCACTTGCTCATGAAATGCAATGCTCGTTTTTCTTCACCCTTAGAAGTAAACAGAGTTTTCGGTATGAGCATTGTAACTTTCTTTTAAACAACATTTCTGCAGTTTTTGCCAGTAAACAATTTAGAAATCAGGAAGAGTCTTCAAATGTTTCCTACAGCATGAAGTGGCTGTAAAACTACTCTGTAGGGCACAGCTGAGGATTTCTGAGATATAGCAATAAAGCTGATTTACCTCCTATCCACTCCTTCACATAAGGAGTATTTCAAAGTTACAAGAAGCAAAAAAGATCACAGTCCATTTTATTAGATCCTGGACAGGTTGGCTTAGGTAGCTGTCACTTATATACTTGATACTTGGTAGCTGTCAGGTAATTTTAAATTTTTTTTGCACTCCACTTGGAATCAATTTGGCCATCCACTAACTTAGTGAGGGCACAGAGTAGTGGGATTTTTTTAACTAATACCGAAAATATGAACACCTATCCCTATTCTCTTCAGATGGATAAATAATTTAAGTTTTTTAGTACTCAGGACTTCAGAACAGAGTTGAAACTTCCAAAGCATCTAATGAGAAGCTCTGTTGGCTTCTTGGTGCTGGGGAGACGATGCTAATTTCTCAGTGGCTGTTGCAGCTTTTCTGCTTCTAGACTATTTTGGCACAAAGTTGTGTTAAGGTGGAAAAAGAGAGTGAAATAAGTTATTAATCTGAAGGTTTTGTTCATAACAACATTTGAAGGGCTTGTGTGTATTTAAAATTTTCAGAGAAAGTTTGTGTTCATTCTTATTCTAAATAGGTTAATTATCCTTAAAAAATTCCTACTCTAGCCTTTGTCTTAGTATTATGTTTTAGTGAATTAACTCAAGATTTTATTAGTGCTCTGGGACAAAGCAGAACATTATAGCAAATATTGCAGAGAGTTATATGTTCAGGTCTTTTATGTGCATTTTAGTAACATTATAATGTTTTCTGTTTGTGTTTTTAGTATTAATTTAGTTTTTCTGTCTACAGCTTATGCTTCAAATCTTTCCGTTTATCTTTCCAGTTCCTTCACATGCTTATTGCACTGATTCTCAGTAGTTCTTCCAGGACGTGCTGGCTATTCCCTTGGTAACACATTATTTAATCCTTGACCAGTCTTGCTGCACTAAATCTAGGAGACTTTAGAGCCATGAATCTGAATGTTGATGTAATCCCCAGACAGTTCCATTTATATTAGGAGTGTGGACATTGCTAATGTTGGCTCTTTCTATCTAGGCTGGGGCAGTTTGCACATGTTACTCATTCTGCTTCACAAATAAACTTTAACAGAGTGGAAAATAATAGGACACACTGTTTGTGCCTGATTGTTGGAGATCTTACGGTGCTGAAACTGGACTGACTGTATGAGGTGTGGTCTAGTGGTTGAAGTTGAAGATTAGAGGTGGAGAGATCTGCATTTTTTGCCACACATTTATGGTACATCCTTAGTGAAAAGAGATTTTGTGAAATGTAATTAAAAATATTTTTATATTTCTACTAAAAATGCTCTAGTAGTAAAGTATTCAAAAAGGAAAAGTGTGTGTGACAGTTGGTAAAATCCTTGCTTCAAGTTCTTTAGTGGCTCTTCAGAAAAAAAGATTTCTAATCTGGAAAATGTAGTCAATAATCGGTATATATTACACTGTCTTGGTTGTCCCATTTGAAGTCCCGGTAGATCTTTATTCTTACTTTTTCTCTGATGAGTTATTGACTTTTCAGTCCCAGTTGCATCTAGTAAAAGTTTGATATTAAAGCAGCATAAACAGTATTTCATTTTTAAAAAGCTTGCATGGCTCTAAATTTTTAAAAGCTAAATATTCCTATAATTATTTTTTATCTGCAATTTGTGGCAACAAGTTGCCATATGAAATTTTATCAAAACCTATTCTGAGCTTTGCTGCCTTATTTTGTTAACCGGCCTTGCTCAATAGCAGTCACTGTTATATGGAGACTGACATCAGAGTTAAATTGATCCCCGTACTTAAACAATTAACTAGCAACTAGGTTCTTCCTTCTAAATGGAATATATCAGGCCACCAAGATAGTTCCAAGTGTTGTTCAAAAAGTCATCGAATTATTCACCAAAACAATAACTTCACGCAAGAGTAATTTCTGCTAGCTGTCTTCTCTATAATGACTTACTAGGCAAAACAAAATGTATTTGATTTAACAGCACTCTGAAGGCCAGATGTATTCTCCTGTTCCGTTATGAAAAACAATGCAACTACTCTTGAATAGAGTTTCTCCACTTGGGAGGGCGCGCTCGTATTGCCACCCTTCCTTTGAGATTCAATGACTGGCTGGAAGTTTTGAAAGGGAATGCATCTGGCAAGACCCATCCTGAGCCACTGTGCCCATGCTTTTGGCCAGGCTAGCCAAAGGACACTAAAGTGTTGTACCTCTGTCCCTGAAGCAATTCCACAACTCTGAGATAAGGAATAAGAGCTAAGTCTTAATACAGTACACACCTACAGAAGCTCTACAAATTTAAATATGTGCATCTCTTTCTAGTACATCTAGTTGGACAGAAATCTCTCCACATGCTTTTTATTTTTCCTTGAGAGGATGTACTTCTAGTATTGATGGAAAGAAGTACTCACGAGTGTCCATTGTACAAGGATTCTCTAAGCAGTCTGTAAGTAGCTTGAATAAATACTTGATTAAATTATGCTTGTCCTCAATAACCACTTATTTGAGAATAGCCTGTAATGTTTTCTTATCTGTTGAATTATAATTAAGACTTATTTTAAAATAATTGCATGTATCTTCACTTATCTGTGTGTTAGATCTTGCTGATATGAATTTTAGATGCTTCAGTATTACCATGTGAAAGGCTGCTTCCAGACCTACAGTCCTGTCATTGTAAATCAAAAATCTACACACATTTATCAGAGATAAGAATTCTAAATTTACCTAAAAATCATAAAAAAGCTTAGGTTGAAAAGAACTTCTGGAGCTCATCTAATCTATCCTCAGGGTAAGGAAATACCAGTGCAAACATACAGTGTCCTCTGCAGTGAGTAAGGAAAGTTGCTTTTTTCCCTGAAACTGAAGAACTAAGTTTTTCTATCCTTCAGCAGCTGGTCAAAAGGTCAGAAAGTTTTGATATGCATTTGAGCTTTTGAATAAATATATTTGTGACTCTTGCATGACTTCAGTTTCTATGAAGTCATGCTGCCAATTTGCCTGCAATGAACATTCATCGAAAACATATGTCAGTCTCTGATCCTAATTTTCTGCATATGAATATTTGAACCAGAGAAAAGATACAATGCCCATTGTAATCACCCAGAAAGACACCCACTGACTTCAGTAGACTTCCTTTTATTGGTTTCTGGAAGTATTAGCTTAATTCTCCAGTCAGGAAAAAGGCTTTTTTTTTTCATGTATTTTTTAAAATATGGTTAATCATAGCTGTTTCAGAAATGTATAACATTCTCTGAAAGTCATTTGATATTTTATTGAACTGAGAGTCCAAAGATATATTATCTTGCATAGAAGAAAACCAGTGAAGTAAGAATTTTCTTAATACTTTGCTGGTAGAGCAGACCCACATTTTCAGCTACAATTTCGTTTAGAATGATTTGTGTATGGAGAGGCTTGAGACCTCTTTTCTAGAGCCACAATGGGCTTTTCTTCCTAATAAATATTATAAATGTTCTCAGACTTTTTCTTTTGCGTTAATGGTTTTTAATTGTAGATAATTTCCAAGAGCAGAGCTACTTTCATTTCTTTGCCTTTTTCTGATTCTTCTTCAAATATGCTCAGATAACGTTATTGTATTAATTCTCACTGAAATTAAGAGTCTGTGAGCCTGTGAGTGATACAGATCTCTTCAATAAGACATTGAGAATAATAGCCCGCTGTCAATGGTTGGCAGGAAAATAACTGGAATCCGCTGTCCTCAACAATGGTGGCTCTGGTCTAATCATTATAGCTCTCCTTCCAGTAGTGCTGTTGCTTCCCACTGTACAAAACGACTTCTCTGCAGCACCCTCGCATGTGGACCAGGTGACGGGGCAAAGCTCTTTCCTTCAGTAGCTTTGTACACTTACTTATTCTCTGCAAAAGTGAGAAAATATTTTCTTAAATGTTGAGGGAAAATAATGTTCAGTTTGTTTGAACTGTTTCTCAATACATGTCAAATTAACTGAGGATCTACTTCTAGGTTAGTTTTTATGCTGGGGTAGGAACAGACTACGAGTGTGTAAAACTTTATATACAAACAGCAATTAATCGTCATAAAATAAAGAAGCTGTCACCAATGCTGACTCTTTTCCCTGCAATGCTTCCTTTTTATTTAGTCCAAAATCTACTTGCTGGCTCTCTTACCAGGTGTAAAATTGCTATGCCCATCATTTTCCATGTGGGATTAAATAATTTTCCTTCAAGGACTCATCATAATGTACGTAGAAATTTGATGGCAAAATAGATGGATATGAAATTATTGTTCTCAGAATTCACTGGAATTTTTTTTTCTTCCTCTCCTTTCTTCACTGGGTAGAAAAAAGAATCCTGAAAAATAAATATTGTTAGAAGCTTTCTGCAAAAGGCAGGAAATGGTTTGTGTTTCCAGCTAGTACATGACTGAATATATTTTTCATTAAAAGACTATTTCTTTCATGATAAATAATTATAGAAAATGTTTCACTCTAACCATTGCCAGATTTCCATTCATCTGCACTAATGTTAAAAGGGTTTGTGGAGCAACTCCACCCTTATCTGCAAAGGGGTAAAAGTTCATATTTGGGAACAGTTAAGGCAGGATGGGGCCTGTCAATGAGTTTGTTATTGTGTCATTAAGGGTGTATCAACATTTGTGGGCATCTTACATCACCCTAGTTAATTTGAGAAGTTCAAAACTTTCTTAAGTTTTGGAGTAGAAAGATGCATTTTTCACACCAAACAGCTTCCATATTCCTTCCTAAGCAGATAAGAATTAAAAAACCCTTCTCTCTTTCCAATGCACACATTTATAAAGAAAATTGCTTTTATTTGGACTGTAGATGGAGAAGAAATGGGTTTAAAAGCTTCCTAGACTGGCTTGAACAGAAAAGCAGACCTCTTCATTGATTATTTAGTGTTTAAATCAACTCATACATTTTTTAATGCGTTCATCTAATAGTTTACATTGTAAGAACTGAATCTGGAAAAATGTATTTAATCTTGCTAAATCCCTGAGAATGGGATTTTTATAATAGTTTTTGTCCATTAGCTTTTTATCTGACTCCATTATAAAAAAACTTAGCCTAATGAAATGGAGGCTTTCTATTCACGTACTCTATGTATTTGTTTATTTAAATATTTTATTAATTAGAACTCAAGCTTCAAAATCAGAAAGAAAAGGTTTTCAGAAGTTCTGCTTGAACTTCATTAAACCACATAAATCAACAGTACTGGGACTTTGGCAGAAGGACACTGACTTCACAAGCTGGAGCTGTTTACTATTTTATTGCCAAAAGTTGTAAGTTATCATGCAGTTAATAATTAAGAAAATGTATAGCACACAAATTTCTAAAATGACATAATATTCTCAAGAGGGTGTTGTTGACCAGTCTCTTCCATGCACTGTTTATGTCTGAGTCAGCTTGATGGGTGTTTCCACAGATTCTGAGAGGAGATGGGGGCAGAATTATGGTTTCTATGTCCTAGATTTGTTTACAGTGATGATAACCATATTTTAGAAAAATATGGTTCATGGAAGTTCTGTGAATGTTCTCATTACAAAATATTTGTATGCAAAGAACAGTCAAAACACATGAAGTTACAGTTTTGAAGAGCACAGCTCCCAAAGTGTAATCCAACAGAGATGTAGACCGTGTCTCTACAAAAGATTTTTATAAACATTCAATGGTACTGCAGAAAGACAGAATTGCAGGAAAGAGGTTCTTTTTAGCCAGGCTTGAATGGTGGATGAAGCTTTCAAATTTCTGATGTAATCACTTGGATTTTTATAGGGTCCTTTCTAGTTTGGATTTCAAACCCAACTCTGAAACCCAACCAGCTTTCGCACTTTCTAGTTATTTGACAAAAACCCTTAGGAAGCAATGTGGCATATCTGTAATATCACAGGATGAGCCAGGCACTGAATTATGACTGCAATTATGACCACTTTCTATTTTTTTTCTATTATTTTGTGTTTCCCCGCTCCTTGCACCAGTGATACTGGCTTATGCCAGGTATGGGCAAAGCCGAGGTTTCAACCATTGTCTGGCAAAGCCAGATTCTGTACTCCCTACTTGGTACAAGAACTTGCACCAAGCACAGGCCATGCTGAGAAAAGGAGTAATTTTCTTCTGATTCATGCTCCCCTTCTGTTTTAGTGTCATAAAGGCAATCTTATTCTTGTATGATACTCAACAGAATTTTCCTCTAGCATTAGAAAATGAAGTTTTGTTTTCATTCATGATGAGTGCCTGGGAAAACAGAGACAATCAAACTCAGTTTTCATCACGGTAATTCTGGGAAGGTGGATTCCCTTCTGTTCTAACAACAATATTTCAGACATGATTACCCTGAAACTTCCCTATGAAGTGCAACAACCTAATCTCATCAATCAGGAAATACATAAGAGAAAGGGAGCATAGAGGAGAGAACACATAAGAAAAAAATACCTGTGGGACGTCTCTTTTGCTGAACTTCAAGGGAACAAAAGGTGCTATTATTTATTTGCATTAAGGGGACTTATCTGAGGACTGAGCAGCTTCAGGTGTGCCATAATTATGGGGACAAAGGAGTTGATGCAGTAAGCTGGACTCTGAAGAGCTTGGAGGTGAGGTCAGGCCCTGCTCCTTGTGTCAAAGAGGGGACCATGACAGCTTGCTTGCTGCCCAAGCCACTCCTATACGCTGGGACTTCTCACTCTGCTGCTTCGTTTGACAATGGCATGGAAAGTCCTTGTAGAAGCGTCAAGGAGCTGCCTGTTTGTATATAACCAATGTCCTTTCCTATGGCAATAGTATGTCAGTTCTTAACAAGCAGAGCAGAGTTTTAGTAAAAATTATGAAAAACAGGTGTGTGGGAGGCTAATGCTAGACATAGTAAATGGGAGGTCAGAGCAATGATTTATACATCCAATTCCATTATTTGTGTCAAACACAAGCTTGTTTTTGTGTAATCAGATACTAATGCGTCTTTTTAACAACTGAGCTAGCCAGTAGCTGTGTCCACATGGATGATATCAAACACTTGTTCTTCCAGCAAAGGTATTGGGCCATTCAGCGATACAGAAGTCAGTTGCATTGCAAAAGCAATGGCAACTGGGCAACTCTAAACATCCTTAACCACACACAGATGCAGCCTGCCACATCGACTAGATTTCAGACTTCCTTTAGCTGTATTCTGTGTTCAGTCTGTGGGACTGCTAAAGCAAAAGCTGTTCAGATCACAAGGCAGAATGGCATGCAGTTCTGATCGTGGCCAAAATCACTACAACTTTCTCCAAAATTACAGAAATTTAATTCTCTTTGAAGGGGCTGGAAGATTAAACCCAGCACTGGACCAGACTTTCACAAAAGAGCATCTTTTGGAGCATCTTTCTTACGAGGAAAGGCTGAGGGACATGGGTCTTTTCAGTCTAGAGATAAGAAGACTGAGGGGGGATCTTATCAATACTTACAAATACTTAAAGGGAGGGTGCCATGTAGATAAGAACAGTCTTTTTTCAGTGGTGCCCAGTGGTAGAACAAGAGGTAACGGGCACAAACTTGAACATAGGAAGTTCAATCTTAACATGAGGAGGAACTGTTTTACTTTGAGGGTGGCAGAGCACTGGCACAGGCTGCCCAGATGGTAGGGGAGTCTCCCACACTGGAGACATTCAAAACGCACCTGGATACCATCCTGTGCAACCTGCTGTAGGCGACCCTGCTCGGGCAGGGGAGTTGGACTAGATGATCTCCAGAGGTCCCTTTCAACCCTAACCATTCTGTGAAAAATATAATACCCTACTTCATGATGTTGGCCAGACACGGGACTTATATTACTAGGTGACCCAGCATATGATCGTTTGCTACTTCTTATACCTAAGTATGATTTTTCTCTTCTTCCCCTTCTCTCTCATGCTGTTTTGGAGGCAATTTCAATTGTTTCCAGCTGCAATTGTTTAATTTGAAGCAATCAGTTTTCCTTTGGCTTTAGAGTGTTAGGATTAAATCTGAATTTAAGGTTCAATTTCAAACCCAACCTTCTTATCCTTCCTTGATTAGTTTAGTTTATGGTCCTGCTTAGCAGCAGGAGATTAATTCGGGTTTCTGTTCCTACTCAAGTGAAGGTTCAGTTCAGCCCTGTTTTTGTCCTTCTTTCTTCACTCCCTCGAGCCTCCATTTGTATTCCAAAGCTGTTTTAGGTAGAGAATTCTGTGAAGCTTTTCTATCAGTCCAAGGGTAAATGAGCCTGAAAATAAATCTTTCAGCAGATATAGGAAGCTCTGTTATTGGGTTTGACTTCATACAAATAACAGTGCTGTTTTGCTAAGCATGCATTTAATAATGCTTTTGCAATGCTAATTTTTACTATTAAAATACAAAGCTTTATGAAGTTTGAAGAGACTTTAGTTTTACTGATTCTTGTAAAATGCTGTTCTGAGTAAATGGAAGTGAACAGTTTTGTCTTTGCAACATGAAATATGAAGACTCTCAGAAAATCCTGGTCATTGTTACTTGAGGAAAGAATGTCATACATTCAACTCTTTAACTTCCTGTATGTGTCACTGCACATTC
>NW_009661374.1:1614864-1625909 GCF_000708025.1 Charadrius vociferus | reverse complement strand
CAGCAGCACACCCAGAGAAGAAGGTACTCAGGAAGGGGAGGAGGTCTCAGTACAAGTTACTTGCAATACAAAATCTCCTGTTTTCTAAGGGGAGGTTGAGACAGATGGATATGTTTAACATGGAGAAGGCTAAGGGGGAATCTGGTTGTTGTCTTCAAGTACCTAAAGGGGATCAGAGCACAGAGCCAGGATCCTTTCTTCCAGCTAAAGGGTGAGAGGCAACCGTCACAAGCTGCAGCAAGAGAAATTCCAAGTAGATATATGGAGGAAAAAAAATCACCATTTGTGTGCTCAAACACTGGAGCAGGTTGCCCAGAGGGATTTTGAGATCTGCAGCCTTGAAGTGTTCAGAGCTTGACTGGATATTGTCCTAAGGAACCTGCCCTAATAGAGGTGTTGGTCCTGGAGTTGGGACTAGATGGTGTTGGGACTGCTGTTGGGACCAGTGGTCCTTTCCATCCCAATTTATTGTACAAATTCAAAAGCACAAAGATATTGCTAGTAGGAGAGAAACCTCACCCACCTTATGGGATTGCAGTCTTCCACCACACAGTAATATTAGGAAAGGATCAGCACTGCTCTGAGCTCTGGTTGCTTAAGGAACTGGTAGGATTTCCAGCACCTGCCATCTGCTCCTTGCTGTTGGAAGGAAGCTTCTGTTTGAAAAAATGCTACATAGATGTGAGGGTCAGTCCCAGCTACAGAGTGAGACACCTAAACTTAAGTGATCAAAATGAGGGGTTACTCATTTGAGTTAGGTGTCTGACCACCTGTCACAGACAGTTGACTCAGTTACCTAAAACTAGGTGTCCATCCGCAGCTGAGAACCCTTGCTGGTGTCTAGGTCCTGCTCCTGAAGTGCACGGGTCGCCTGTGGAACATAAGTCACAGCTGTCAACCTTGTTTTGATGTAATATTGATATAAAATTATTACATAATGAACAGTTACCGTGATTGTATTTGCCATGTGTTTGCTATATATTTGTCATGGAAAGGGTTTCTTTGGTCTGTAAATGGTAAGTCTCTATGCTGGAACACTGATATACTCCTGAGAAGATTGCTGAAGAGCACTCTGACTTCCACATGCTTTGGATTTCACCCTTAGTCTGCATTATTTCCATATGCTGGTGGGGTTTACAAGAGAAGGAGAGAATTATTACATTCCCATCTCCCCAGATGTCTTTCAGATTGTTCCTATTTAGATGAGTTTGCAGCTTTGCTTCAGCTGCAGCAGACACCTGGGACAAAATCTAGACTTACTGGTCTTTTTCTTTTTCATTTTTGTCAAAAATCAAAGCAAAATTTTCTCCCTTGAATCACCAGTTAAATTGCTTGGTATTCTACACATCCAGCCTGTGCTGTACCATGCTACAGCTGAATTATGTTTCTTGGAAGGTAACTGTATCTGAAAGTGTAACAACACTTATCCAAAAACCCCAAAGTTTTTTTTATACGGGTCTAAAAGTTTAGCTAAGAAAACAGAGTGATGTATACTGGGAGGTATTAGTGTTATGACTCCAGGATCTTTGACTCCAGAGGAGCAGACTGGTCTTATTTCAAGCTGTCTAAAGAGCAGCATTAGCATTGATTGCAGAACTAGCCTGGAGCCTTTTGCCCTTCCTTCCAGCTAAAAAACAAGTAGCAATACTACTGAGTGGCAGTATCTACCTAAGCAAGGCAAAGAAAACAATGGGTAAAATATTGTGAAATATAAAATGAAATGTTTTTCTTTCACAATTTATAGAGAGCTTGGTATGACGACATGTTCTACATGCCAGTCTAAAGCAGATACAAGAGTTTCCGTCTGTGCTTTTTCGCCCATTTTGCATCTTAGAAGAAGTACAAAGCATTCAGTCCATTATATGCTAGGATAAATTTGCTTGTTGTAATCTGAGTTCAAAGATACCACCCACATGAAAAGAAAACAAAAAAAGTTAGAAATGTCTTTCAATCACCCTTAATTTTCTGGTGCTTCCTGCTTAGGGCAATGACACTGCAAGAAAGGTGTTTTGTTTTACACATCACTTCTGCTCTTTGGGCCAGGTTGAACACCAAGTGTGACCAGAGGAGCAGCATGTGAAACTTTTATGAAGTTCAGAAAGGATTCTGGTTTCATGACTGTATAAAGATTCAAGTCATTCTGTTTAACTGAGCTACACAAAACCCTAATGTTTGTCAGGTATTTCATGAAAGAGTCATATTTCTGAGACTGAAAGTACACTGGTATTTTCAGATGAGACTGTGTTGGTAGCATCCCCCAGTACCTCAGTGGTCTGCAGTAGGAGTCAAAGGGTGTTCCTTAACCAGTAACAAAGATTTTAGAAGAGTTTATATAGCAAAATGTTAGTAAAAGGCCTGACAATTTAAGTCAGTCAAGTCAGAGGAGACATTCCTTTTGCCTTCAAAAGACTATGGAACAGAGCCATGCAGAATAAAGGTAGCAATGAGATAATTAAGCTCAGATGTATGACAATCCAGGATCTACTGCCATTCTTGCCACGTATTATTGTATAGCTGACACCATATACGGTCCTGCAGGAGGAAATCAGGAAGCATTTTTTTTGGCTCCTGTTGCAGTGTGTCACATGCAATGAAGCAGACTGTGGGGTGAAAGCACTGAAGTATATTCAGGCAGCAAATCTACTAGGCTCCACTGAGATCCACTGTCTTGAAGGGACAAATCCTGAATATTTTCAGAATTTTTTAATATGAAAAACTTCTGCCTAGATACTTGCATCATGCTTGTTACAGTTGAAATTGAAATGAGTATAGTCTGTCCCTTGGAGAACTCTTTGAATCACCAAAGATTCAAACAGTGGGGGTCTTGCCAATGTTTTCTTCCTCCTAGATGCAGTCTTTTTCTTGTTTTTCTCATCTTCGTACATTTCCAGACCTTGCTACACAAGGGTCCAATTCCAATAGGAGGAATGGTCATTGCTTTAGTCTAATGTGTAGCTTGGTGGTGAGGACATCCTTCAAGGCATCAATATGAAGGTTCGAACAACTTTCTCCTATGACTGAGGTATCATGAAAAGGTGGACAAATTGCTGCAGACTTTTTTTTATAGAGGAGAAATGATGTCATTTACCTTATGGGTTACTGTTGTATTTAAAAAAAAATCTTTTTTTTTAAAAAAAATGCTGTAACACAGTGTACTTTACTGTATTACCTGAACGCACATATAACCTCCAAAAGTCATCAGAAAGTTTGCTGATGATACCAAATGGGAGGGGTGGCTGACTCTCCAGAGGGCTGCGCTGCCATCCAGTGTGACCTGGACAGGCTGGAGAGCTGGGCAGAGAGGAACCTCATGAGGTTCAACAAAAGCAAGTGCAAGGTCCTGCACCTGGGGAGGAAGAATGCTAATCACCAGTATAGGTTAGGGGTGGACCTGTTGGGAAGTAGTTCTGAGGAAAAAGATCTGAGGGTCCTGGTAGATAGTAAATTGTCCATGAGCCAGCAATGTGCCCTTGTCACCAAAAAGGCCAATGGAATCCTGGGCTGCATAGGGAAGAGTGTGGCCAGTAGGTTGAGGGAGGTCATTCTGCCCCTCTACTCTGCACTGGTGAGGCCACAACTGGAATACTGTGTCCAGTTTTGGGCTCCCCAGCTCAAGAGAGACAGGGAACTACTGGAGACACTCCAGCATAGGGCAACTAAGATGACTGAGGGATTGGAGCATCTCCCTTACGAGGAAAGGCTGAGAGAGCTGGGACTCTTTAGCCTGGAGAAGAGAAGGCTGAGGCGAGATCTTATTATTGTGTACAGGTATCTAAAGGGTGGGTTGAAGGAGGATGGAGCCAGACTCTTCTCGGTGGTTCCCAGTGACAGGACGAGGGGCAATGGGCACAAGTTGGAACATAGGAAGTTCCATTCAAATACACGGGAAAACTTCTTTTCGGTTCGGGTGACACAGCACTGGCACAGGCTGCCCAGGGAGGTTGTGGAGTCCCCTTCTCTGGAGATTTTCAAGACCCACCTGGATGCAGTCCTGGGTAACGTGCTCTAGGCAATCCTGCTTTAGCAGGGGAGTTGAACTAGACGATCTCTAGAGGTCCCTTCTAACTCTGAAGATTCTGTGATTCCGTGAAAAGGCAAGCACAAAACATCAAATTTCACACATTTTTAGTATAGGAATGTTGCACATTACTACCATTTGTGTATTTCTCTTTACTAAGTGGTAATGTACACTGCCTACTTCAAATATGAATAATGAGTATAAGAAGATGAGGCTCTGCAGTGTAATAGCAAATCAGATTCCAGTTGCATCTGATACTGATGTTTTCTAAACTATTTCAGAATAACTTACAGAAGAGGCAGGTTTTATCATCACAAATTACATTCAAGCTCTCTCACTTACTATTAAAAGACAATAAATTGTATGTATGTAGTGTTTTTTTGACCACAAAGAAGTTTAGATCAACTTATGTTCTTCAGGAGTCAAGGAGCACTTTTTAACTACTTTCAACATATTGTTGTTTCCGAGAAGCTGAGGGGAACTGAGCATAATTTAAAGGCGCTCAGTAGCTCCAGTTCAAGTTACCTGGCAAGAGCTACAAGGAAAAGGTCTTAAAATAAAAATGTGGTAGTTTGGCAAGGATTGTATGTTCTGGATACAGATATTATAAAATTGATTGGATAGTTAGACTTCTTGGCTTCTTGAACTGCCAAATTTTGTTGATTATAGCTTTTTGGGGAGATAAACATTTAAGAAGATACAGATTCTTCCTGTAGAGGAGAAACACAAAACCCACAAATTTATTCTAATAACTATCCAAACTTCTGTATTTTGTGGACATATATGTGTTTAGGCAGTGTAAAGATTAGCTGAAAGTTGGTAAAGGGGAAGTCTTTCTTGAGAGAAAAAATATGCAAATGTTTGATATCAGTGTGAGAATTTTGGTACATGGGTTACACAATGAGGTGTTTCATAAATATATGGAGAGATATTTTAGCAACCCATTCACTGCTACTATTTGGTTTGCTGCATTGAACTGAGCCCAGGTATCTGTGATACGAAAGTGTTTGGGATATATTTCATTTCTTAATTCTCTTATTTAACATTACTAGTTAATAACCTATTGTAATGTATATTTACACACATTCACACACAAAGGCTTTTCGCCTTCGTTTCAAGAGACCACATGAAAGGGTAGCGGACAAAGATCTTACGAACTCCTTCGAGGATGCTTCAGGGGTAGCTTGTGTTGCATTTTGTGCAGTATTCTGTCAAGGTGATTTCTATGGTAACCTCTATTTGCATTCTTTCAAATGATGGTAAATTCTGACACATTCCATTAAATATTGATAGCAGTGTTTCATCTGCTGGAAACCCACATGGGAATATTTAATTTTATCTACTGTCTGAGACTATTCTCTTGTGGTATTAAAGCAGCAAGCTTTTTACAGTTAAAATGTTAATTAGATTTTTATAACCATTTTTATCGTTCTGCTCTTCATCTAGATTGCTCCAAACATGTTTATTTACAATTCCAAAATGCTGCCATTAATATTCCACATCTTCTTACTCAGAGATTAGCTTAATAGCAAACCTGAAAAATGTACTTAAAGGCTTGTGAAACACCTACAGAATCATAATGCTGCAAAATTTTTTGGCTAATGGCCAAGTGATTTGTAAGATCAACCTTTAATGAAAAAAGACAAGCCTGAAAGAAAAAGCTGTCATAATTAGTTTCAAAATTGTATTGTTTTCTGAAACATAAAACAGTATTGAAGCTGTTTAAGTAAAGGATTTTTTTATTGGTGAGGTGGGGGGGGGTTAAAAAAATCCAAGAAAAACTGGGTGTAGGTAGCACAGTTTCATCGTCATGAGTGGCACATGAAATTATTAAAAGGAATTAAAAAAAAATCCTCTGGAAAAATAGCCTTCCATCACACTAAGGATTATGTGTTCATTCTGTGTAAAACACTGGTTGGGGATCCAACTGGTGGCAGTTTTCTTATGAAGAAATTAGTAAACATGAATTTGTGGCAGAGGCTAGGCCTCTGAACCACTACTGTTTTATGCTTTGCATCACTGCTTGCACATTTGAATAGTAAATACACACTGGATTTAAAGCATCACTAAGTAAAGACACTGCCAATGCTCAGTAGCATGTAGCTGAACAAAGTGCCGGCATCTGAACAGGTGGTAACAACACAAGTTCAAATTGCAATGACCTTTTCTTATTTGATCTGCTGGCCTACAGGTGGAAAATGCTGCACATTAATGTGGAACTTCTGACCTATTTTGCACTTCTGGATAGGTTCTGTGTAGCGACATAATTGCAGGAGATACTTTCAGAAAATTGGTGCTAATATCAAGGTTTTCTGGGTTCCATTAAAGCTTGGAAGTTAGAAATCCTCATGCTGAGACAGAAAATTGAAAATGTTTGATACTAAGATCAGTTTTGAGAAGAGAAGCAACAGTATACATGATTCTAGGCTGTGAAACTGCAATTCTTTTAAACCGTTTACTTGTTGCATACCTGACCTCCAGACCATCTCAATTACAGAAGCGCAGCTAGTGGGAATTAGACTGCTTGTAGATCTCATACCACACTATGCCATGCAGAGATCATATAATGTTATCCTTAAGATCTACTGCATTATTACCAAGAATTCTCAAGCTCAAACTAACCAGTTTAAGGGATGTTACGTCCTTTCTTTTCTTTTTTCTTTTTTTTTCCCCAAGAGCACCTCCCTTGAGAGATCAGTTGGGAATCTATCTTATACTGTGCATTTAGAAAAATCCTTGAAAGTTGTGAAATGATGTAAGCTGTTATCTCTGGTGTCTTGAGGCTACTTTCAGAGTGCTTTTAATGAAAATAATCCAACTGTAGTTGGATTTATGATAGTGCATAGCAACTGAAAGCAAGGATAGAATTAGACTTGCTGAATTACAGGGCTGTGCAAATTGATTACCACCTGAAATACTAGGAGCAATATGAGGATACTAGAAAGGGCAGAAGAAATGCCTAGCAAAAAAAAGGGTCAACCAGCCAGTTGCTGTCTAACGGAGCTGACACTTGCACCATCCTAAATGCCATCTGAATTGCTGTTACTGGGCTATGATTTTCACCAGTCACTTGTTCTGGGGCAAGACCAGTACCGTGGCTTGTACTGGGCTTGTACAGGGGCTACATAGTCTGCTTTCTTGCAGGATTAAAGGCAGAGCGAGGAAAAGGAAGGAGAGAGGAAAGGGCTGGATAGCACTGCAAATAATGTAAATGGCCCTCCCACCCCTCTGTTTCCTGGGAAGCACAGAGCCAAATGCCTGACCTGGTGGCTTATTGTCTCTGGCATAGTGACAGCTAATCAGGTGTCTACAACACAGACAGAGCAAGAGTGCCTGGCTGTCCCTGCTTCCAAGACAGATTAGGGATAATAGAAAGAAAAAGTGGGGAGGTAAAGGGGGTGGCATGGGGGTGGAAGAAGTGAGGTAGAGAGAGGAAAGGTGGGAAACCTAGAGGTGGAGGGACACAATAGCAAAAGAAAGATGAGACAAAATGTTGATAGAGGTCTGGGTTGGCAGAGTTGATTAATGCAAATGAAGTGGCATGTTTCCAGCATGAATTCAGGTTAAGTACTGTTAAGCACTACAGCAAGGCACAGAATCAGAACTCATAAGCCCTGTGGACTGGAGCCAGTCAAATGCTATGGCCACATGCTCCTGTAATCACAGGGAAGGTAATGCAGAAAATGCTTTTGAGTTATGGTCCGTATTCTGTGAGGGTTATTGCTTTAGGAAGAACACCAAACTCAGGATAATTTCATTCTATACAGAGTTCAAGCAAATAACCTGTGCACTGTAGAGCGCAACAGAGAATGCCCAAGCTCTGAGCAGGAGCCAGTGTGGTCCAGCAGAACCAGGGCTATGCTGAATTATGTAGCCTGGAAGGCAAAGGAGCACATGGGGGATCTATTTGAGCCCACCGGCTCTGATGTGCTATGCTGACCCAGAGTAATACTACCTTCCTCAGTAGTCATGAGTTTTTGCTTTGTCAGAGTTGACTTAAGGCTTGTAACCTTAGGCCCAGTGCTAAAAACTATCAATATGACTCTGAAACAAATCATAGAAAATCATATTTGGGCAATGCTGCACCTGCATTGATAAAATCCAGTGGATCCTAGCTGGATGTGTACTGCTTACCTCTACAGATATATTTTTCACTTATTGCTCACCATATGGCACCAGAACTCTAAGAAGTGGTCACCTAGCCAGACAAGATGTATTATTTGGCTAACCAGCCATAATGATAAAGGCATCTTGCAGATTATGTCCAATCTTCAGGTCTTTAGTTAGTTATTCCTCATGTAACTTATTGATAACTGATATATACTGAACAACCATTGTTGTCATGGATAAATTACACTGTCCTAGAACCAGCCTTAACATTTTGAAGCCATTAACAAAAATACTAGTAGCTTCAACAGAGACAGGATTTGCAGACTGTCTTTTCGAAACAAGTGGAAACTTGTTTGAATGCTGTATTCCCACAAGTCCAAAGGGCTTTGGCACCTTATGATTCAGAAATATAATGAATCTAAATAAATTGTTCTTTTATATGTATTTGTTTTATAATTGAGACATGAAATGTACTGGCTCTGTAAAATCATGTCCTGTTGGCAGGCATAAACATTTGTGTTCTGTGATTTTGAAAAAAAATTGCAATGAAATCAGAGTAAGAAGCTACCACATATTTAATCTGAGAAGCTGAGAAGCCAAATTTTTGTAGCGTATAATTCTAGAGTTACTTAAACTATTAGTACTTCACTTACCTCCATCATGAGTGTCCTTTTAATTTACAGAGTGTGACTCTATAGGGTGGGGACCATTTTTTTCACCATGAACCGAGGAAGATAACCATGACAGTGTTCTAGGCATCTACAAAACAGAGGAACAATTTTGGGCTGAATCCTTGCAAAGGTGGTGGAATTCTGATCCTCACAATAAGTTTTCCAGTGTGATAACTGAACAAACATAAGCTGTGCTGGTTGTACTAAATACAGAATTGGAGTATGTACCAGACTGGAAGCTGGTGTGACAATTCCATCTGCTCTGGGTTTACTATGCAATATAAGGACAAGACATATAACAGGTATTAGCTCTTTTTCACAGAAGGAAAGCTTGAATATGTGAGCCAGAGGAAAGACAAAGAAAGTTCAGCCACATTTCTACAAGGGAACCAGGACTCCAGGGTTTCTCTGTTTAGACATAGCCCAAGATTTGGCATTGAAATCAAGTGTATTTATGCACGCATGCACCTGCATGCATGTAGTGAGTAGGTTCCTCCAGCATACACATACCAGTATACAAATTACCGTGTGCTTGCCAGCCTGATCAAGACACCTATCCCTTTGCACACACATGCTGTTTGATTCTCTTCCTCTGAAACACTGCAGTGAATCCAAGGCCTGACCTAACACCATCTGTCTCACTGCCTCCTATTCTTGTCACTTTGAGCAGCTTCCTTTCCTGGGCCAATCTGCTGCATTTCATTTTCCAGACCTGGTTTCAGTTATGTTCATATCACAGCAAAAGCCTCACTTGGTTCAATTCTATAGACGTAAGTGCTGAGGGAACTTCAGACACTAAAAGGTCTCTGAGACATCCCCATGAGACCGCTATCTACAACATGCAATTATGGAAGATCCACATTACCCTGGCTAGAGGTTAGGCAGGATCCCCTATAATGCCCAAAATGGTTCTTGGCAGTTATGTTTATGCAACTGAACCCTGTCCAAGATGTCTAGCTTGGAGAAGTCCCTTCTGATGTGCTTTGTAATACCAGCCAAGAGGCAGGCTTTTCCTTGAGTAAATCTGGTAAAAAAACAAATGTGAACAGTGGGCTTTTTTACCCTCTTTTGGAGAATGTGCCACTGTAATAAGATCCCAAGGAGAGGTAATTAGACACCACTGTGTTCACCTGAACAAAATCCTTTGCACTGTGAGGGGAATAAGAGGAGTTTACAAGACAATGGGAGGACTGGTATCTGTGCTGAATATCAATGTGTGTTCCTAGTGGGACTGGTAAAGTTGAGCAGTTTCCCTATCAGTTTCATGAGTGATAACTGATTCATTTCTTTAACATCAACAGAAAGCAGCCAGATGAGGAACCAATTCAGACTTCCAAATGCTTTGCTTCATCCCCCTCTGTTGGGACGAAGAAGAAGGAGAGAAACTGAAGAAATGGAGAGGAAGAGCAGCAGGAGGTGGGGAAGTATCTTCCTAAAGCAGAGCTGCCACCTACATAATAGGCATTTTCGCCTTTAGCAGGAGATCTGCACTGAAGACAGTCATTCGTTCATGCCCCTCTGTTGTCCCAAAAGTAAAATCAAATGTTTGTACAGAGCTACTCCAGCTGAGGGGCTGAAAGCCTCATGTAGGGAAGATAATTAATTTCTTTGCTTTGCTTTCTCTCTCCCTGAACTCCCAATTGATTATAGCTTGTACTTAGAAGGCAAAATTAACAACTCTGCTCCCCAGCAGGAGCTCCTGTAACTAACAAGGAGGGGCAAGAGCTAGGGGCAAGAGTGTAACAACAATTTACTGCTTCTATGTACAGATCTCACTGACAAGGAGGATGTTAGCTCCTATGAGGATGGACACCCTGAGCTACAAAGGGAAATTTCATACATGCCTCTGAAAATTGTCAGACTGAATTATGGTCAGTAACGGCTCCAATATCACTGAGTGTCCATATATAAACTCTGTGGTATTTTATTGACCCTTTAAGCCATCCATTCCCTACAAGTACCTTTCATTACCACTGAAATGTTACAATGTTTCCAGGTTGCCTTTCTACTGTCTTCCAGAAACTGCAGTGTCTTCTTTCTTTATTTTCCTCTTTCTTCCCCCCCTTCCACCCTTTCTTCCTCCCCTCCTTCCTTTCTCCTTCCTTCTCTCCCTACCTCTCTTCCCCTCTTCCTCTTCCTCTTCCTCTTCCTCTTCCTCTTCCTCTTCCTCTTCCTCTTCCTCTTCCTCTTCCTCTTCCTCTTCCTCATCTTGCTTTCTTTCTTTTTCTCTCTCTCTTTCTCTTTCC
>NW_009661374.1:1610161-1614828 GCF_000708025.1 Charadrius vociferus | reverse complement strand
TTCCATCTTTCTTCTCCTCTCCTCTCCTCTCCTCTCCTCTCCTCTCCCTGCCCTGCCCTTTCTTCATTTCTTTCTCTTTAGATAAAGATTTGTAGACACTTCAGATGCAGTCCCATGGCATTTCTGAAAATAGACTGTAGTATATTACATAACTTTCATGCTACTACCATCAGCAACACATTATGCAGGTGACTATACTTGCATCCTAAAATGTCTCATCTCCTAAGATGATGATTTAGAAATCTCACCCCCTAGGTGGACGATCTGCCCTGAGAGCAGAACCTAACAAGGAGATAAATGGCAGTAAAAAATTAAAAGCTAAAAAGATTTTAAAGCAGATCAGGTTCTGCTGTTTATACATTAAAATTGTCAGACTTCAGATTTGGGTTTTCTGTCTTTGTGTGAACCAAAAAGCCACTCAAATGTAGTTATAAAATCCTAAAAATTATCCCATAGAAGATGTAATGTTTTAAGTTTAAGACGAGCAGTTGAAACTGAGAATCAGTATTTTGGCAGTAGAAACAGTGTTGACTTTATAGTGAGATGAAAGGAAAGGGTGTTTATTGACATGAGCAGATAGTAGAACTTCTTGTTCAAATTTTTAACCACTTGAAAATCAAACTAATGAGCTATAGTAACCCAAAGAGGATTGGCTAGGAAAAATATTTAAGATCTTAAGCAGAAATGAGGAGGGGCTTGAGAATATTGTTAAAGCAATTTTAAGCAAGTTTCAAGCAATTTTAAGTTGAGGTCCTTCTCAGTAAAAACCATTACATGAACTTCAAGTGCCCTTTTTGTGTAATGACTAGAGACATGAAGTTTTAATGAACACCCAAATTGGGCCAAAACCTCTAAAAGTCTTGGGTAAAAATATGACATTTTCAATGTAAAGATGTATAGCAATACAGTGAGTTGAAGCCATCAAAATAAAAGGTTGTCTAATTATTGAACAATCTGTTTAATCCTTCCCCTCTCCCTTTATAAAAGCCTCAATTTTTCTCAGTGAACTCTAGGTGTGCTCTTCACTGCTCTTGATATTGTATATACGTACCTCTTGGCTAAATAAATGAGAGTGTACTTAAAAATCATTGCAGAAACTAGAACAGCTCCCACTTATTTAAAGAGCCTATAAATGTGCTTTTCTGAGGAAGGGATGAGTCTGTGATGATTTAGCCTCTTTCAGGGACATTTGTGTGGAAAGGAACATGCTAAGATAGATCTTTGAGGTCTCCTGAATGCAGGGACTATTATTTCACTATTTTTTTGAGTTGGAAGGATAAAAAAAAAAAAGGAAGAGAAGCTTCTGTCTCTGCCGCTTGCTTCCTATTCTGAACTAGGTAGCCGACAGCACACTCGGGGGTATATTTATTTCTAGTACAAACTGAAGAACGCTATACACAGAATGTCACCTGCTTGGGAGACAGTGTGATACCTGTCACTTGAGCATGCAATAAAGATGCTTACCATAAGCAAAACTAGAAAATAGACAATGCTTAGACATCCTTCATCCCTATATATGGAAATGTCTTTGTTCCCATTTTAGGGACTCAAGACCTGAGACCTCAGGAGGTAATAAGGTCTAGGAGAGACCAAAAACCTTTAACAGGACACCATAGCTCGCTCCATGCCAGGAAATTGTTTGGTAATAAGACATGGGGACAGGCATGAGTATTCAGACTTTTATGCTGTATTAAGTCTTTTATACAACTTAGTTGGCCAAGCCATCTGGCAGTGTTTCTGGGCACAGTTTTGAAAATAGGCCTTACAAATCAGAAATAATTGCCATGTTTTCAAGGTGGAGAGAGTCTTTTCCATGTATAGCAGTGACTCTGTAAGCTGGGCTCAGGTTCTGTGAAAAAAACATGACACTAGTTAGCTGACCTAGCCTGAGATTTCAGTAATCTTGACATTGGCTTGCCTCTTGGCTTTGGTGATGTTCATTATGCCACTTGAGAAACCAGGCAAACCCCTGGTATTCTTATCCTATTTCAAGTCCACAAGTGCTCAAAGTCAGTGTATTTCTCATTTACTGGGAGTATGTAGTTATGTATTTTAACTAAATATTTGAAAATACTGTTTCTGTTTTTAAAAAACAGCAGTGTTTTCTCAGGAGCAGGTTTTCCAGGTGAGGTTGTATCCAGTTCCCATGTGTTTCTGAATTTCCTGGCCTGGCTGTCAACAGCCCAAATGAGTACATCCCCTCCATTCCTCCTTTCTGTAATGAAGTCTTCATCCTCCATTGCACATTTGTAATACCCTTTAATGAGCATTACAGCATCTTTGTTCATTGGCAACCAGTAGATATGTTCATACATGAATGCCATAGGTTTCTGTATTCTAGATATGTATTCTAGTCCCAGCAATTCACAAGCACAACTGTAAAACTGACAGACAGCACATGTAAAACTATACCTAGAGAAGCGGAGACATATGAAGAGAGGATATTAATTTCTAACAGGTATCCCACAGCAAAAATGAGGCCAGAAAGAGATTCTGCTATATATTTTGAAAGTGGCCTCAATTAAATGCTTTTATAATAGAACATTGTGCACTTGGCTGTAAGTGTGAGTGATTTCTGCAATGCACCAGGGCAGGGTGTTAATTCTGTACAGTTAGTTAAATTCTGGGAAGGAAATCAAATTCTGCAAACGTTGTGGGGGATTTTCTCACATGAACACCAAAAATCAGTGCTCCATCCACAACACATACTTAATGTCATTTAGGGATACTATCATCTTTCTGTCAAGTTCCCTGCCTAGACTGTCTTTTCTTTTTACTAACCTCAAAGATGACCCATTATCTGTTTCCTACTTTATGACACCTATAGAACCTGAATAGAAAATCAAAAGCAAGAAAGGTGTTATTGTCAAGGCACTGCTGGTTTTCAACTTTTCTCTTGTTTTTCTTCTGCAAACAACAAGGTGCCAAAAAGCATCATTTGCTAGACACTAAAACATGAAGAGCAGACATCTCATCTACATTTTTACAAAGAGTAAACAAGTGGGACATTGAAGTAAAATGGGTATTAAGCTTCCCACTCCCTTCCCTCCCTCCACAAACATTCTTTACTATTGTAGTTTTGTAAGGGAGGATTTTTTTTTACTTTTTTCCCCTGTATGCCTTATATTTGTTTTATAAATAGTTAACTCTTTGGAAGCCTGAATTTCTGTAAGTTCCGTCTACTTTGGTGGAACTTTCTTGAGAAAGTGTATTGCAGGTAAGAGTGAAGAAGAGATGTGGCTGCTCGTATCTTAGTGTAGCCTGGAAGGTCCCTGTGGCTGCGGCTCAAGTGAGCCACAACTACAAACTCTGTAGACTGTTTTACCGTTGCCTTACCAGGTGCCACATGCTTTGCACTACAAGCATGAGTGCCCCAAGCCATCATCCACCCCTTCTGCTCTTTGGCTTTGCACTTAGAGTATTAATTTACAGTTTCCACTAGCTTTGAATCCTTGTTAGTGGCCCTTCTCTGGCCCACTTCTGTAAGAAGTGTTTCCCTATTCCTAGCAGCATATTCATGGATATACAGAGGAGAGGGCAGAGACAAAAATCAGTCCTGCAGTGCATAAAAATGAAAAAAAAAAAATCCTTCTGCAGAATTTTATGTAAATTAAACTTTTTTTTTTTTTGCAGCCATTCCATTTGGTGCATGCTTGAGAGGGTCTGAGCCAGGAAATGGAATAAGCTGCTGCAGCCACGGCAGGTATATTTGGTGCAATAGAGGTAGCATGACAGGGGTCTATTACAGTAGAGTAATACAATTCCAGAAATAACCTATGCGGAACATATTGCTTCTGCTGCACATGTCAGGAAATGGACTTTGATCGATGTTGTTGCAACACAAAACCACATACTAAAACTTTTTAATTATGATGACAACATGAAAGTGTAGATGCTGCTCACTGGCAGTGTTCATTGCCTATATAATTAACAAGTGGACAGTGCAGATTAATTCTGCATGCTCTTCATGTTTAACAATTGTTTCTAGTTGCTGCCATCAGCATATATATAAGCAATAAGGCATGAGAGGGGGGCTGGTTATCATCACCTCTGAGGTGTTAAGAGATATCCTCTAGGGGAGTGATTATCTCAGGATAACCGCACCACCTGGAGTTACCATATTGCTGTTATAAAAATTCACAAACGTAAGAGAAAAAAATTGTACATTTGTGCTAAAGGATGAAATTAGGAGTTCAGAATGCTAAAGAGCATTATCAGGAGCTCTGGTTTGCATTTCTTCAACTCCATATGAGAATATTCACTAGGCTATTGTAATGCTTTCTTGATTTTGTAAACTAGAACACCACTTTGGCGATATTTTTGCAGCAGCCTAGTGTGATAGTCAAAAATGAAAAAGAGATGGCACAGCCATCAGAGGACAGAAAGTGAGTTAGTCACATACCTCAAATTACCTTCTTAAAGGGAGTATCTCAGTTGGCAGAAGATATCCTAACACATAGCTTTTCAGAGTAAAAAGCACAAGGAAATAAAAAATAGAATTAGAGAGGACTGTCTATAATTTTAAATTTTAAATAGACTGATTTCTACTCAGCAATGCATTTAGAGTATATTTAATTTGAATTTATCAGAAAAGTATGGAATGAAGTACATGGGAATACAAAAACTCCTTGTCTGCTGTTCTCTATGATAATATAACAAACTGTTAT
>NW_009661374.1:1608729-1610120 GCF_000708025.1 Charadrius vociferus | reverse complement strand
CCTCTTCAGCACTGGATGGGGGGTGTATATATGCTTTCACTGTCCTTCAGGTTCTCTGCTTCAGTCTCAACTTTCCTACTAACCTTACTATCTTTGCTTCTGTTTCGTTTCCTCTTTAATAGGAGGGTAGATTTTATTTAAATTAAGAGTTTTAGTTCTACACTTGTAAGGATAATTTATTGGGGTTTTAAATCAGTAAATTTTGAAGAAACTGCCCAATTACTGATGTCGTGACTATCCACCCCCAAGAGTCTTTCTGGCTCTTTCGTAGGGGTTTATCCATTTAACGAACTTTAGCTGGCCTGTCACCCAGAGACAGTAGAAGACATTTAAAAAGCTTCTTCACCACTCTCCTTTTGCTTACTATTCTCTTTGGTGCCTGTACTTAGCATCTGTAGCATGTGGTGGATGCAAAGATGGGCTCTCCTCAGGCTCTGTAGATGGTGGTGGGAACCATGTAGACTGTCAAGGGAATGTGGCCGAGAGAGTGCTAAGTGGCTACAAAGCACAGAATGGTTTCATTTACAGCCATCTTCTGCTCACCATACGTTCACTGCAGTTAGTCAGCACACAAAAAGCTAAGGCGAGCTCATCCTTGGGGGCAAGGAGAGCTTAAGGATCATTTGTTTGTGCAGTACCTCTTGTTCGCTTGGAGTCCAGCTTTAGTGCATAAAGAACAGAAGGCAATTTAGGTTTGTTTTTCATGAGCCTACAAGGCACTGTGAAATGTTAACTTCCCTGTCTAGATCCAAAGTATCTGAGCTCTGTGTGCACAAAATACAAAAGTGTTTAGGAGACGGCACTTGCTCCTGCTAGACATCAGGTATGGTACAACTGGAAAGGTAGCTATTATCTGTGCTATAGCATTGTTATGTGGCAGCAGAACAATATATTGTTGCTGACATACTAGCAGTGGTTCTTAAATAATTATGACTGTGTACACATGAAATACAAATGAAACATGTAAATTATACCATTAAAATGATTAATAGCTATTTTTGATGTGGAATAAAGGATAATTTTATTTCTCCAAATGCATAGAAAACGTGCATTTTTTTGAATCTAAAGCTCTTCTCTGTACTGAGAAACTACACACTATTGGGACTGTACATTCTGCTGGTTCTATGGATTTTCCTGTGAATTTGCTCACTCAGGAGACTGAACGATTTGTTTGGCTGTGATGGCCCAGATGGATTCTTTTCTGTGGTCCAAGGAATGGCTGAAACAGAAAGCTCTTCTGTTAAGGCCACCAAGACTTTTTGTAAATGGAACTGTGGTCTTATCAATGCTGATGAAATTACATAGTATGAAGCACTTTATCATGTTCTGAGTGCAGGAGACCATGATACAGAAGGGAGTCAAAAAAGCAAACACATCTTGTGCAACATCTT
>NW_009661374.1:1588647-1608699 GCF_000708025.1 Charadrius vociferus | reverse complement strand
AAGGCTTGTGAAGATGCATTCTTGCAGATTTCAGATACTGTGAGAGTTTGCTGGGATGTTCTCTGTGGCTGTTAACAGCTAATGTAAAAAAGAACAACTGTATAACTATTTTAACCTGCACTAGAGAGCATGGGTGTCATTTATACCATTTGGCATTATACAAGTGAAAAGTCTTGTTTTTATGGCTTGATCTGGTTCACCATTCTGGCTTAGAGTGTAAAAAGTCGCTGTATAAAACATACCACCAGGGTAATTCCTCTGGGAATTTGCACTACGGTAGATGATAGAATTTAGGAACATCAGCAACTCCTTGTCTCTTGCTGACCCCATCAGCTTCCCAATTGGAAATCTAATCAAAAGTAAATGCTGCTCAAGATCTTCATGCAACTTTACTATTGTGGTCAGGATTGGAAAAAAGACTGAACTAAAGACATGAGACCTTCCATAAGATTGGTACTGACAGGGGTTAAATGAGCCTGCAGTACTCTATAGGGGGCCAGGCATCCACAGGGATGTGTCCATCTGTTTGGCTTCTCAAGATTGTTGTAGAGCAGCTGTGCCTTATCACTGATGTCCAAAAGAATAATTTGTTATAAATTCTGTAAGTTAATATGCAGGAGACTTGGCTTTTCTGCTCGCTTTCTGGATACTTACAGACAAGCACTTTTAGACTGCCATGGAGTCAGTCAGTGTTGGTCCTTGTTTTCTATAATTTCCACCTTGTGACTGCACAAGGAACTCTGTAGCTTGGAAATATGACATTAGCTGGTGTTTAAGACATAGTGCAAAGGTAGTATCCAGTAACCAAATGTGATAAATTACTAATGCTAGCTAATCATCATGGGTTTGTTGATTCACTGTGTTACTGTTTCATTGGGTTTTTTTTGTGTCTAGATGGTCTGGACCTGCAGACTGTATTGCCTTTAAATGCCACTGCATAGACAAAAGAAGTCAGGTAATTTACTGCATGACATATTTGCCCTTCCCAGATTTTTAGCCTGACTGATGCTACTGGTTTCTGTGACTTTTCTTTTTTTTTTCCCTTTTTTAAGAAGTGTTCAAATTCCTACTTGCCCTGTGAAATGTCATTTTGTGCAAAATCTGGCACTTGCAGCTTTCACATGCTAGATTATATGGTTCATGAGTTCTGCCGGGTGAGTTTTTCTTCATTCTGTACTGCAGCTCATGGTGAGCTTCACAGATCTTGAACAGCTCTGCCTTTGATGGATGTTAGTACATTTTCTCAGTGGCTGACTTTTATTAGTTTCAAAAGATAACAGTCTATATAGCCACATAGTCAGGTGTTTATGTGTGTGACAGGCGTCATGAGGAAAAAACGGAAATCTGCTCTTTCCCAGATTATGCCTTTCAGATTATTTACATCTGCTTGGCATGATATTTAATGCAATAGTGAAACTGTAGGACGCCAGAGGTGCCTTCCTGACATAGAGATAGAACTGCTGATGTTTGGTTCATTCAAACTCAGTGTCCCTCTCTGCAGAAAGAAGATAATAGTATTCACCCCCAAAGAGTTTTCAGATTAACAATTTTTAAGAAAATTACCTGTAAGGTTACTCCAATGGAAGTCTGAATTCCTTTGTTATGCCTGAACATGGGCTATTTGGAGACCGGAGGAGCCTTTTCAGACAGCATATGCTGCATATGTCCTTTTCTGGATCAGCCCAAAGTCAAAATAGCATTAGGGTATGGTTCTTGAAACTGAAGGCTGTGCATAAAACGGCAGGATAGAAGCCATTTAATGTGTACAAGAGCATTGCTGCATATTCTTGAGCACCATCTGCTGGCATTTTCTCATTTAACCAGTATTTACATAATTGGAGGCATCTCTATTTATAGAATGTTCCTGAAAGAAACCGGAGCCAAAGTCCTCAAGAAAATAAAGTCTGTGCATGTTTCTTAGGCATGCTTGGAAAGTGGCCATGTAGAAAAGGTCTGGAAAGAGCTTTGGAAGAGCCTACCAAGTTGGTGCATGAAAAAAACAGACCTAGTTAAAGCACTAAATGCAGCATAGAGATTTGTGCTGAGATGGGCAATGCCTGGAGTAAGGATTTTAGCCTTGTCAAGGGACAAAGCTCTTTTATTCTGCAGCAGGTGAAATATCAGCCAGCATATCTAGCCAAAATGGTCTCAGGCCAAGGAAAGGGACAAAAAGGGGTTTTACTATGAGTAACTCAGCAGGAGAGGTGCCAGATTTGTTTTAAGATCCTCCTGAGAAAACTTTCAGAAAAACCTGTGAGGACGAGGGCAGGAGAGATGAAGAAGTGAATAAGATTTTCATATTGATCTGTCTTTGCTCTTTAATGCATGGATAGTCAATATCCATGTGTCCTCCTTAAGGGCCTGAATTCAGTAGTCTCCAAAACACATCTGAAGAGATTATCTATGCTATAGCCAATAATAAAACATGTAAATCCACCCACATTAGCTTTAAATTAGCTAGCCCAGGTGCAGACACCTGTGTAGATCTGTGAAGGCTTCAAAATCCTTCCAATAATTTGGCTGTTTTGCCTTACCAGATTTCAGGGTTAGTTCCCACTTGGCCAGGAAATGACTGTGGTGTAGTCTCATGTCACAAACATGATAGTCCCACATCCAACACCTTCCTACACAGAACCTCATCAGGAAGTCATCTCACAGCACTACCTCTCTGCCCTGCTTTGGGGAACCTTCCCCAACTTCTTCCCATGCTTTGCGTACCAGGGTGTGTGGGTGGGAAGGATTTTATTGTTCTTGTGGTATGGATTCATAAGTGCTCTGATCTTTCATGTGACGAGGTTCCAAAAATTGGTTTGGGCTTATTTGTTTGCTTGGCTGGAAAACTAAGCTACCAATGGATAGGCAGGGAAGCCCAGACAAGGGTTATCTCTACATTTCAGAAAACTAAGCAGCTGATATATATTTGTGTGTGTTTTTATTATTTTTGCACCTTTAAGATATCCATAATACCCATAATATTCTTATTATGAATGTTATTCTGATTCCTATGGTGGTATAAGGACTCCTGAGTGACACCTGCTGTATTCTATGCTTAGGATTTATAGAAATGAGAGGAAAACAAAGTAGGAAGCACAGCACAGTGAACGCTGTGTCCCACAGAAGCCATTATTTTTACTGAGGTTCCCTAGAGAAGAGTGAAGTGGCAGACGTTGCTTTGCCCTGCTCTATCCCTTGGTAGTTTTTTTACACAGGTACAAAGTGAAAATGTTAGAACTTTCAAAGCTGCCAAAGACTAAAAGATACGAAGCAATCATAGCTCAAAAATATTTTTGCAGATATCTTTGCAGAAGCTAATTTCTGGTAGAATACATGTACGTGAGATAAAATATTACATAGTCACAATGCAAAATACCAAACCACTAACAATGATTTTAGGCCCATGAGTCTTATTGATGCAGCTCCTTATTTCAGCTTCGAGGGGTGGCTACCTCTTCTTAGGAGTACTTTTCCTGAAAGCAGCATTCAATCACATTGGATATTCAAATGATAACATAACTCTATTCAACTTCATTTAAAAATAATATTTATTGGACTAAAAGGATAGCCAGATCTAGGTAACATATTCTTATTTATCCAGATATGGTATATGCAAGTTTAGATGCCTCTTAAAAGATATGTGCTTGTGCGTTTTTATCAACCTGATGCAGCTAGACCTAGCAATACATTTTCCATTGACAGGGAGAATAGAATAACACATTAAATCTAAGCTTTTTATCTTCCTTTAACTTCAGCATAAAATGCTTTTAAAAACATTAATAAGTACATTCTGAATAGTGTATTGTCTATCAGAAACAAAATTATAACTGGCATTTAGCCTGATTTACACCTTCAAATTCTCCATATTTTTTGTATCAGTCAGTAGTTTTACTTTCCAGTGTAACACATCGCTGTGAAGAACTGTGGCAGTCCAACTGGTGATTAAGTTTAAGCTAAATCTTTAATTTGAATTCAAATCCTTCACACAGCTCTTGATTTTTGTACCTTTTTCAGTGAGTAATCTTTTCCTTAATTCTGAGAGGAGAGAAAAATACTTATACTATTTCTGTGTATATGAAGAAGTGTGTAAGGGTACAGACAGTGTCAGTATTGTTTATAATCCTTATCACTGGTAAGTAAGGAATATTAAGCTCTGATGCCTTTAGCCTTAAGATAAAACTGCCTTCAAAAAACAATTTATAATATCTTGTCCTGGGAGATTTATGTAGAGATGTTAATGTAATAAAATAAAAAAGGAAAGTAGATTAATGGTCCTGTTACTGCTGAACTTAGTTGTACTATGCACTTACTGTCATCTTTACTTATTTTTGCCTAACCAGTGTAGAACTGCAGAGAGTGCTGTGTGTTTGTACCAATTTTCTTGCTGCCAAAGGAGCACCAGTGGATTGTTACAAATGTGGGTTTTCTGTGAGGAAAAGGAAGACTTTGCTAAATGGTATTGATGGATGATAACTGCTTAAGTGGATAGCGTTAACCACTTGGTGTGCAATACAAAGTTTACATTCAAGACTTAAGAAATTGCAGTATATAATGGGCTTGAAACCAAACCAAACCAACAAAAAAACAGAAGTAAGAGAGCAATCAGATTTCCATTAAAAGGTTCAAATTAGTGAGGTTGTGAGACAAAACTAATATAAGCCAACCTAGAAACGGGCTTTTCTGCAAGTGCCAAAATGAGGACTGCATGCCATGTTAGCTCCTTTTAAGAAGGTAAAATAGAGGTTAAGCTGCACTTAGGTGGACCAGGCCCTGTGCTGACCCAAGGCCAGTGGCATTTAGATGCCCCATAATACTGCTCAGACTGACACTTTTTCACAGGTGAACCAATGGGTCCAGAATCTGCTTTTCTTCTTATCTGAAGAGTGTGGCTTATAACCTTATGTCAACTTCAAAGGCATTTTGCTAGCATAGGACAGCTTCTCTGCTGCCATTTAAGGTAAGGCAGTAAAATCTTTTCCTGACTGACAATCCTCAGGCTTACCAACCTTTCAGTTCCCACTCATTTGAGAGGAGTTCTAGAAAAGTTGAACATTTCCTCACCAGCTTACAATCTCTCTCTCTTATTGCAGAGAACAGAGAGTTGAAGAAAATGAAACAACCTACTGCTAGACAAAAAAAAAAAAAATACAAACAAGACATTAAATCCTACGCAATTGTGGCAACTAATACTGCTGAGTATTGCTAGCACTACAAAACAAGTCTTCAAGCAGTTAAAAGTTACATTACATAACTCAAGACTGCTGTGGCCTGATTCAAAATGATTGGAATTAATGAGAAGCCTCATGGTGTGCACCTGCGTTAAGGGACGCAAAGACCAGACTAAAGTTCAGGCTTACATCATTTGAACTTGTCACACTCCTTTCTTCTCACACAGCTGACTGTTCCTCTTGGCTTAGTGTCCAAAACTGAATCCATACTGCCAAAAAGAAGACAGGTGCCATAGCTTTGTCCACCATACCCAGCAGTCAGTCCTAGGTCTCCCTCAGTTGCATGTGGTGCCCTGTGTGGTCCCAAAGCATAATTTTTAATTGTGTGTGTATTTGTGGAGGTTTTTGGTTGATTATTTTTCAGGTCAAAGTGTGCCAAATACATGCGGGCAGCTGTGTCTTCACTCCATGGAAGTGACTGTGCATGTTGCATTCACTGAGTAGTGGCAAAGCCACAGCAGGTGACCTATTGGCAAACCTGCAAAAAAGTGCCAGTCTGAGCAGTGTTGTGGGACATCTATATGCCAGCAGAGTGGGTCAGCACAAAGCCTGTTCCACCTAAGTCCTCCGTAACCTCTATACTAAATGCTGAAGAGTAAATAACATGGTACGAAGACCTCATTTTGGCACTCGCAGAATATCACATTTCTAGATTGGCTTATATTATTTTCTTAAGAGTAACTGGTGTAGGAGGTAGCAAGTGGGGACACAGTGTGGAACCAAAGGACAATGGCTGCTGTGGGGTGCAAGATGAACCCTGGTTCCTGGAGAAGGGAGTGAAGATCCCAGACCATGAGCTGATGGGACTCCCAAGAGACTTATAAGCTGGGAAAGAGTGTCCCAGAGCCTGAATTAAGTCTGGCTAGTGAGATACAAAGCTAAGAATGGGAAAGATGTCTGCCCACATCCATGATACCCCAAACCTGTCACCTCTCAGAGTCCTTCTTGGTCCACATCCCCTAGTCTTAGGGATGTTGCTCAACCACCTCTCCACCTGCCTTGTCCTCCACAGTGCTACCTCCATCTCCACTGGAAAATCGAATTTTGCTGCCCTCTTCCCACCACGCACTGTGACAAGAACAAAATTACTGCCTTTGTCCCTAGTCTTGGAGTAAAACTCAGCTATGCTTATTCTGCTGAAGAGTGTTGAGCTGGCTCTGGAAAAATTCCTGGTGACCTTAAAGCTAAGGACAAATGCATAGTACAGCTTGGGCAGAGGGAGGTTTGGGCTGGCAATGAGCTTTACTGCTTTTTAAACTAAGAAGGTTCTTGTCATGGCAACAGCCTATCTCTGTGTCCTCACCCATCAGATAAGGGTTTTGCAACTGAACCTCAACTTGAACCTGAATGGCAAATTCTCATCCCAAACAAACACTGCTGAGAACACAATGGTGTCTATGAGCTCCATCCCTTTCCCCAGAAAATATGTTCTGAATTCCAGTCAAAGCAAGTTGCAAGTGTCTGTGATCTGCTCCAGGAAATCAAAGGTTTGTTGGGGAGGAAAGCTAACTTTTCTAGTTCCTCTGCCCTGGTCTGGCACATGTGATCACACTCCTCTTCTGGTCTCCTACAGTGCTGCTGGGTCCTGGGTACCGGCATATTTTGCGGGGTTCCTCTCTCCTTTTGAGGAGGGCAGTGAGGAGGCACAGAGCTCCCCAGGCCCCCTTGGGTGCAGGAAGGCAATTTTCCCTTCTTACTATCTTGGCTCAATGCTTTATTTTAAAATAAATCAGGGAGCACACTTTCATAACATAATTGGTGGCATTATTTGCCTCTGAATTTAACAGGGCTTGAAAGCCACCAGCGCTCTTTAGGCTACAAATGGGATGTTACTGGTAGATTTGTTTCCTTGGATTCCTTCAGCTGAAATCCTCCCTCCACCTCCCACAGTAACTTATGAAGAGAGAGGGAAGGTAACTAGGTTTATGCTGCCGCTGTTTTAATGTTAGCACAAAGCCTTCCTAGGCAAGGTGCATTACTATGGAAATCTGGGATTTAGTGGGTCATTGGAAGGCAAGGTAACCATCAGAAAATGCTACAGTTTGGCATCACAAAAGTAGCCTCAATCTATGAGGCCTAATCTTGCGTGCAGTGATTCATGGGTAGTCCATAAAAGAAAAGTGGCTCTGCCACGGTGAAGTAAGTTCAAGGCTGCTGCGAAGAGGGGACAAATAATCTTGGTGGATGAGAGAAGAGCAATGAGCTTGTATCAAGGAAAATTCAGGCTGGATTTTAGAAAAACCTTTCTAATGGTAGAAATATTGAAGCATTGCGATAGATTTTCTGGGGAGGGTATGGATCTGCAGAGCTGGAAATCTTTAAGAAATGATGAATCAAAAAATCTATGAGACAGGACATAACTGAAACCAATCCTGCCGTGGCATCAGATAAGCTAAATGACCCCCTGAATTTCTTCCAGACTATTTTTACCTAAAACTGTAGATTTTATTGCATGGCTCTTGATATTTTACACTTTGCTTGTAGTACCACATTCTGGAAACAAGGATTGTAGCTGTCACTTAACAAGTTTCTAACTACTGTGATTGTGAAGATGAATTCCAAATTGTGGCCAATCAAAAAGAAATTAAAGTGAGTCCAAACTGAGAGAGAGAGATTTTAAGCCAGGCCTGTGGTTTGTGAATACTTTGTAATCACAAAACTAAAGAAGTCCAAAATATAGGGTAGAGGAACTTCTCACTGGTGAGCTTTACATATTGTGATGAATCTTGCATTCCAGCAAGAATTAAATTTTGCTGGGGGCTGTGATTTTTAAGGCTTCCCACTGCCTCAAAAAATGGAAGTTGTTTTCTATGCATGTTTATTTATCCTTTTTCACCAAGAAAATACTTTTACAGACATTACAGCAGTGCTTTAGAGAGTTTAATATAATTGAAATGCTGTAGGCAGGGGAAAAAAAATCATGTTTTGGAGGTGGAGTTCCCAAAGGAAACTGAGTTCTGGCTCCGGCTACATTTTCTTGCTAGAATCCTGCTTTTTAGATAAATGTCAGACAGGAGTTTTGAAGCTGAAAATAGAAGCAGATGATGAAAATAATTCTAATCACTAAAGCAAGATACAGAAACAGCAGAATAGGAAAGTGGTCCTAGGTGAAGCTAATAAATCCATGTCTGACAGCTAGATACATTGGAGTGTACAAATTATATGCTTTTATCCAGGGAGAATTTTTGAGCAAGATTAAGGTTTTAATGTGATTGCCTTCTTGTGACAATTGGAAGGAACTGCATTATTCGTTGCAGTGAGAGGGCACTGAGCTAAGGTCACTGAGTGTTCAGTCTTCCACACTGCACTTGAATCACCTTAGGTAGCAAATTGCATGCTCTACTTTAAACAAGAAAATAGAAGCAAATCACAATAGCCCAGAAAGAATGGAGGTGTGCACATGCTCTTCTGACTTAAGATGAACACTGAATGTCATGCTAAGGGAAAAAATGGCTAAAAGACAGAAAGAAATAAAAATGACATGTCCCATTTACATTTGTTTGTGTATTTTAAAATACAGTTGCTTTATTCTTAGGTTATTGCTGAAGTACATGGTTCTTTAAGTTGCAAAAATATAACAACGTAGGAAATGCAACCCCTCCCTTCTTCCCCCGTACCCTCCATTTCAGCGATTAAAGTACTTTGGATACTTTGATGTTTTAAATTCTAATTCCTTTGTTGTGATTTTTATGGTGGCTTTGAAGGTTACTTTGCAGCTTTTTTGTATTTTCTTTCCTAATAGTTTTATCAGGACATGCTTCTATTACAGCTAAGACACTTAAAGGAAATATATTATTTAAATGTGAAATGGAAAGAGAGAAAATGTAAGACTACGGTGCATTTTTCTTTGTCATTCAGAGACATAATAGAACAACTCTGAAGACATAAAGATAAAATTAATATGGGAAACTGCGTACTCTCCTGGCTTATCTGCTAGCCACATCCAGATGTGGTCCTTCCACCTTTAAGTAGCACCAGCTTTGTTTTCAGAATACAAACAAGTAAGTAGCTTATACCTATGTATTCTGAAGGGGAAAAAAGCAAGGCACCGATTTAAAAAAATGGCTGAAGAAACCTTCTGCTTCTGACAGTGGAAAAAGGTCTTTTTTTTCTAACTGCCTCCATGCATTTATACTATGCCAACCATTCTCAACCCAATTCATTTTATGATAATAATAATTGTTCTTTATTGCAGTAACATCTAAGGATCCCAAATAGGGTTCAAGACCCTATTATTCTAGGCACCATCCATGTGCATAATAAAACCATCTCTGCTGTAAAGAGCTTACGATCTTGACATATGACAAGGCACAACAGTAAAAGAGAACAAACAATTGCAGGGGAGGGGTGGAGGGGAAGCTATCAAGAAAGCCAATACACTCGGTGTGCTAAGTAGCAGTGTCTGAACACTAACTGATTAGCTATTGTCAAGGGCTTTGTATAATCTGTACAAATAGTTTTTCACTATGCCTTCTATATCACTTAGTTTTCAGTTTTAAAATATGAGCGTGGTTGTTACACCTCTTGAATAAACTCCTGGTGGGGGGGGGGCTGGGGGGAGGTTCAGGTGTTGGGCAGGGGAAGGAGAGCTGGGATATGGAAATCATATAGGATCCCTAAAGATAAGACATCAGGATAGCTGAGTTTGTCTCCAACTATACCTGGTACTTGTACCCAAGTATGTTAAGGGAAATTCCACTACTTTGGTCTTAAAAAGGTCTAAATGAAAACAGAATCACTTTTGCTGTTAATACCTTTATCATAAATCTACTGTAGGTCTGAGAAAAAACTGCACACATGCACAGTTTGTGAAGGAATTCTCTTTTATTTTTCCTATTTTTCTTTTTTTTCCTTATTTTTTGAAAGTTTTTAGACAGTGAACACGGTGATTTTGATGCATAGTAAAAGGGGGTTGAATTAGTTTCTTTGACTGAAATGCAGAGGTGTCTATTTTCTCTTTCTGTTCTTGAATTACATGATCATAACATCCCTTCCCAGTATGGATTTTCTATAACACACATGGGTGCTAGCATCCTGCAAATTTTCTGCCAGTCAATTATTACGTGAGCATATCAATGAGAATGGATGACCACAGAAGATGTGAAAGTAGAAATAGCTGCATATTTTTGTCTCAGCAAAGCCTTAAGGGAAATTGTGTAGGTGTTGGCAGTTCCTGAGTTTAAGCTACTAAATGTGGTGTTTTGGAAGTATTATTGTTTGCTTCTTTGAAGGAAAAAGAAGTTGTGGAAAAAAATGTGCAGTAAACCAAGTTCTTTAATATGACAAAAATAGGTTTCATTTAACAATACTTCTTCAGGATATATACACAGAATCAGTATAAGACTATAAAGTCCTGACTGTGTGAGGAGCAACAGTGCTCACTAGAGCAGTTTTTTGATGCCTTGCAAGTTTTTCATGTTCATGATTTTTTAGAAAGGTCCCTAAACTTTGCTGTAATTTTCTTTTTGGCCCAGACAGCACTGCCTCTTCCTCATTGGCACGTGTGCATTTTGTCATCAGCCGCCCTGTGAGTGATGCTGCCAAGAGTTTTCATGTAACATGTCGCTGTATGGCGATGGTAGAGGTGCTGGGGGTGCCTAACTTGTACCATCAGAGAGTTATCATCTCAGGTGCCTAATGCTGAACTGTGCTGAATATCTGCTGGCTATAGGGTGGGAACACAAGGCCAGGGGCTGTAACTGTGAATGCCTGGTGGGGAGTAGGATGCTCCTGGGAGCTGGCTTGAATGTGAGAAGAGAGAAGATACTAAAGTGCCTTTGGTGCTGTGGAGATGGTGTGGCTCCCAGGGGGACGTGGCTGTGGTGGCAGCAGAGAGCCAGGCTCATGGGTCCAGTTCTTAATGGCCGAACCACTGGGCTGAACCACTTTCAGCAGGGCATTGGGTGAATTTAAGCTGTTAGCCTCCTAACTAGCCTGGCGATGCACTTCTCCAGACAGACATTCAGAGCAGACTCCTATGGTTTCTCTCAGTCGCAAGGGACCATATAGGCAGTATAAAGTTAGCAAACACTACTTCTGGGGAATGATCTAATTGAAAGTGAACTCCACTACTCTGACCTCTTGCTTTACACTTTAGCGTAAAAGTAATAATAAGACAATGTTTGTAGGTAGCTTTTTTCTTCGGGTAACGAACAGGGATATGGTTGCATAACTTAAGAATGCTGTGCATCCATTCTCCATTGGAAGAAACATGACAGCGAATAGCTGCCTCAGTTCCAGTAACTTGTTACCAACAAGTTTTGCCTCCAGTCTGAGATAGATGTCACCTCCAGAAATCAGTAGTTGTTGTGAAGTGCTTGTCTCCCTCCAATGAATTCAATTAGTCCAGATGCCCTTTAGATGGGTACAATGAACTGTGATGAATCCCACCTCAGTGCTGCCTCATGAAAGGATGTGATGAGCGATCAGCAGAAACACTGTGGCAAGGTCTGCAGGGGAGCACAAGATGGCGGGATGTGATGACTGGTCTCTGCTTCTGCATCTGACATCCACAGCTATTTCTCTACTCTAGTCTCTTCTTCCCAAGATGTAATCTTACTGCAGTGTTAAATGAACCAATTAAATTAGCAAAGGCTTGTGCATGTGTGGGGAAAATGACCAGGACACCATGCAAGTGTTAAGAATCGGCTGAAGAAAGCCTAGTGAGGGGTAGGTATGTGCCTTCTGCATTTTGAAAGCATCACTCTATTAGAAGAACACTTCTGAAAAAGATTTAGCTGTAGTGAGGCCATGTAGGGAGAAAATTAGAAGGGCCAAAGCCCAACTAGAACTTAGAACTTGACCTGGCTACTGCAGTTAAGGACAACAAAAGAAGTTTCTATAAATACATTAACAATAAAAGTAGGACTAAGGATAATCTCTGTCCTTTAGTAGACGGGGGAGGAAACATAGTGACCGAGGATGACAAAAAGGCTAAGGTACTCAATGCCTTCTTTGCCTCAGTCTTTAACAGTAAGACCTGTTGTTCCGTGAGTACCCAGCTGCCTGTGCTAATAGACAGGGGCGGGGAGCAGAATGAAGTCCCCATAATCCATGGGGAAATGGTGAGTGACCTGCTGCAGCACCTAGACATACACAAGTCTATGGGGCCAGATGGGATCTACCCAGGGTTACTGACCAACTCAATGCCTTCTTTGCCTCAGTCTTTAACAGTAAGACCTGTTGTTCCGTGAGTACCCAGCTGCCTGTGCTAATAGACAGGGGCGGGGAGCAGAATGAAGTCCCCATAATCCATGGGGAAATGGTGAGTGACCTGCTGCAGCACCTAGACATACACAAGTCTATGGGGCCAGATGGGATCTACCCAGGGTTACTGACCAAGCTGGCAGAAGTGCTCAACAAGCCACTTTCCATCATTTATGAGCAGTCCTGGCTAACTGGGGAGGTCCCAGTTGACTGGAGGTTAGCAAATGTGACACAGATCCACAAGAAGGGCTGGAAGGAGGATCCAGGGAACTACAGGCCTGTCAGTCTGACCTCGGTGCCTGGGAAGGTTATGGAACAGATCATCCTGAGTGTCATTATGTGGTACATGCAGGACAATGAGGTGATCAGGCACAATCAGCATGGGTTCATGAAAGGCAGGTCCTGCTTGACAAACTTGATCTCCTTCTATGATAAGGTGGCCCACTTAGTGGATGAGGGAAAAATTGTGGATGTTGTTTACTTGGACTTCAGTAAAGCCTTCGAAAGAGTTTCCCACAGCATTCTCCTGGAGAAACTGTCTGCTTATGGCTTGGACAGGTGTACTCTTTGCTGGGTAAAATACTGTCTGGATGTCTGTGCCCAGAGAGTGGTGGCGAATGGAGCTAAATCCAGTTGGTGGCTGGTCATAAGCGGTGTCCCCCAGGGCCTGGGGCCAGTTCTCTTTAATATCTTTTTCAATGACCTGGATGAGGAGATTGAGTGCACCCTCAGTAAGTTTGCAGACGACACTAAGTTAGGCTGGAGTGTCAATCTGCTTGAGGGTAGGAAGGCTCTAGACAGAGATCTGGACAGACTGGATCAACGGGATGAGGCCAGTGGTATAAAGTTCAACAAGGCCAAGTGTCGGGTCCTGCACTTGGGTCACAACAACCCCATGCGGCGCTACAAGCTTGGGGAAGAGTGTCTGGAAAGCTGCCTGGCAGAGAAGGACCTGGGGGTGTTGGTGGACAGCTGGCTGAATACGAGCTGGCAGTGTGCCCATGTGGCCAAGAAGGCCAATGACATCCTGGCTTGTATCAGGAATAGGGTGGCCAGAATGACTAGGGAAGTGATCATTCCCCTGTACTTGGCACTATTAAGGCCCCACCTCAAGTACTGTGTCCAGTTTTGGGCCCCTCACTGCAAGAAAGACATAGAGGTGCTGGAGTCTGTCCAGAAAAGGGCAACGAAGCTGGTGAGGGGTCTGGAGAAACAGTGTCATGAGGGCTGAGGGAACTGGGATTGTGTAGCCTGGAGAAAAGAAGGCTGAGGGGAGACTTTATTGCTCTCTACAACTACCTGAAAGGAGGTTGTAGAGGCGTGGGTGTTGACCTGTTCTAGCTAGTAACAAGCAATAGGACAAAAAGAAATGGCCTCAAGTTACACCAGGGGAGGTTTAGGATGGATATTAGGAAAAAGTTCTTCATAGAAAGGGTTATCAAACATTGGAACAGGCTGCCCAGGGAAGTGATGAAATTGACATCATGGAGGTATTTGAAAGATGGGTAGACATGGTGCTTAGGGACATGGTTTAGTGGCGGTTTTGGCAGAGTTAGGTTGATGGTTGGATTTGGTGATCTTCAAGGTCCCTTCCAACCTAGACAATCCTATGCTTCTATGATTCTGTGAAACCTGAAAAGCCCAGTGTCTCCATCTCTGTGGCTTAATGCGCTTGAAAGCATTAAGTATATGAAGTTTAGCTTTTGCCTTTTTCCTGTCATTTCCTCTTGGCTTGTTCATGTAGTGCCTTCTTTGACTTGATGGCTTCAATGGATTTTTGGACTTTCTATTTACAGATGACACAGGGAGCCTGGGAAACTAAATCCAGCTGAGCACTACACTAGACAATGGCTTGTCTGAAAGGTAGGTACTGCAGGGACAAGTCTGGCCACAATTTTTTTAGATTTAACCCTTTATACACAATTGTTTCACTTATGAATTTAAAATTGCTCTTTTCCCCCTCTGTATAAAACACATGTGTGCACACACACACATGCATGCATGAAGACAGACACGTGTACATAGAATCATAGAATGCTTAGAGTTGGGAGGGACCTGAAAGATAATCTAGTTCCAACCCCCCTGGTTTCAACCTGGCCTTGAACACTTCCAGGGATGGGGCATCCACAACTTCTCTGGGCAACCTGTTCCAGTGTCTCACCACCCTCCGAGTAAAGAATTTCTTCCCAATATCTAATCTAAACCTACCCTCTTTCAGTTTAAAGCCATCACCCCTCATCATATCACTACCTTCCCTGACAAAGAGTCCCTCCCCATCTTTTCTGTAGGTCCCCTTTAGGTACTGGAAGGCTGCTATAAGGTCTATGCAGAGCCTTCTCTTCTCCGTGCTGGAGAACCCCAACTCTCTCAGCCTGAATGAGATGGATGTGTATATGTGCACACGCACACATGTTTTTGACAGGGGTCTCCTTGAATCCTGGGAAAAAAGCAAATATCCTTTTCCTGCTAAGCTGAATTGTGTTCCGCAGTCTGTCACTGTTTTACAAGGTAGATTTTAAGAATTAAGAAGAAAAAAATAAAACCTCTAGGAAAAAAATGTAAGCCCTCGATCTAGTCAGTGTCAATTAAAAGGGAGCCTCTGATGCAAATGCCACATCAGCACCAATTTTGTCACTTAAGAACTTTAAGATCAAAAGCAATTACCTTCAATAGCACCTTGTTTTTATGTGTCTACCCTTCATAGCCTTGGCTAGTAACTCGGCCTACACCATAATTTACACTGACATCTAATTTCAGTGGATCTGCAAGCAATCTAACTGAAGATGCAGATACTGAAGAGTGAGGAGTCCTGCTTTATCACTGCAGACATAAAGATTCATTATTTTTTGCCAATTCAGAAAGCAAGTCTTATGGGAATGAAGGGTTTTTTTTGTGTGCGTATGTGTCTGTTTTGCATATCTCATTACTTGAATTATTTCCTGGTTTAGGCAAATGATTGCTGCCTTTAACTAGATGATTAAACACTCTAACAGCTCACAAAGAAAAAACCCAGCCAAGTACTACTAGCATTGAGTAGATTTACCATTTTCAAGTGTCTCTGCAAAATGAGAGCAAAAGAAAAAGAGAGCATTCATTGCTAATCATATTCTTTGAAGTATGGTAGAGACCTGGCAATTTTATATTGTGCGTGAAAGTCACAGTATTAGACTAAGATTATTTTAAGAAACACTTTTATCATTTTCTAACTGACACAAAGGGCAAGTCTGCCAGCCATGCAGCTTGATGTTTCCTAGTGAAACAATGAAAGAACCCTACAATGATGTGATTAATGACTTGCATCCATTTTCTCTGATCCCCAAACTTGAATATAGAGAACAGAGCCGATCTTTGCGCTATTATCCAGCCTTCTATTCAGACCAGGCTAATACCAGCACAATTTCTTTTGCGATGCTTGTTCCCCAAGCCAAGGAATTTGCATATCACAGAGAATAAGGTTATGTAACCCAGTTGTTGATTTCGATGGTGCGAAGAGCTGTCAGGGTTGTTTTTGTCACAAACAGCGTGGTTTAAAAGTAAGTGTTATAAAAACGTGTATTCTTGCTTGTTATTTTACAAACTGCTTAATGGTGTAAATACATAATTAGTAAGAGAAATGTTTGCAAGTTGTATGTGATTATGTACCTTTTCAATTAGTGTTGTGCAGATGGCAAAACAAGACAACTGTCACAAAAGACAACACTAATTTCTCTATGTGAAAATACAATTGCCCTTACAGCTCTCTTTCCCAGACTGTTTTGAGATTGTTGTGGGACACTTCCATACAAACTCCTGCAGAACCATTGCAAATGTCATAAATCAAAAGTTTAGGTGACTTTTGCTTTTGGTTCATGTTCTTAAGGTCCACCAGAGAAAGTGACCCATTTCAAATTGGACCTAAAGACAGAGACCCCGAACATCAAAGGACACTCAAATCTGACAAGTGTTGCATAAGAACCGTGATTCTGAGGCAGTTTAAGTGCTCAGCACCTGACTTACCACTTTTGTCCGCTCACACATAAAATGATCACCAAAGGGGAGAAAGAAAAAAGAGAATGTGCTGTGAAGAGGGAGAAGAAACATGGAAAGAAGTTCCTACTGGTGCCCATTGCAAAAGTATTGCCTGCAGGTTCTTAGAGTACAAACCAAATTGATGAAGGGATAAAAAAGGACAGTTTTACAGCTTTAGTTTCTTGTCATTTTTCCATGATGGGAATGAAGGTTTTCTAAAGCATAACCTGAGGTGCAGAAATTATAGCAAACAAACAAATAAATACCAATGCAGATGAATATACAAAACTGATGCAGTCAGATTCCTGAGCTCCTAGTAGTTAATCTTCTACTGTAACACAGCTGAATTGGCAGAAGTGGAATTGCATTTGGAAAGTTCAAGCATTTTTAATCCTGCTGTATATATTGAGCTATTAATTCTAAATTATAGGGAAAAAGCACTGATTTGATCAGAAGCAACATTAGCACTTTACCTACTATTTTCATTTAAGCAGCCCTAGTTTATTTAGTCAAAGGAGTAATAAAATTAACTTAGACACCAACAGTTAAACGCCCAAACCAAGGGCATTTGGGACCAGAAAGTGTGATTTTCAGTTTGTCTTTTCATACTCTAGGCGTTATCCTGTCTGCAGGGCAGATGCTATAGGTATGAAAACTTAAATGGCATCAGTTCTAACTGCACCTTTCCTATGTACAAAACTTCTTTTTGCCTTCCTGGAGGGCTGGGAAGTCAGTCACAACCATGTGACAGACTCATAGGGATGGCTTGCACCTGGTAAGCAGGCAGAACACATCCCACCCGCTGCCCCGCACCTCCAAAGTCCCCACCAGGGAACATGTTCCAAATGGTCTCACTTGTCTCATCAGACTTCACTAACCACGACCAAATGCTCTCGTCTTTCTTTAGTGGAAGCTTTGTCTGGATACAAGGCAGCTTTCTCAGTATTGAGGATATTAAGGCAGAACAGAGAGCAATGTCCATTTCACCTTCCTTGATTTACTTTTTTACTCAGTTACAGAAATGAAGGTCCTGAGAGCTCTGAAGGATGGCAAGGTCTTTACATCATTCTTTGGTGAACTGTCAGTCTTTCCCTTTGCTTGTTACCTCTCCATTGACTTCTAATAACCTTTCTGAGACACCAATTTACTCCATTAGAACAGGAACTTTCCACACGAGATTTTCACAGTGCTTGGGATACAAGTTAAAGGTAGTTTTATACTACTGGTTTAAGAGGATAAGGACATAGAGGAAACATCCTTGAGCTTTCCAGACAACCAGACTTAATCTACTAGCTCCCAGAAATTCTTCCTGTTCAAGCTTTTGAAGTTGGAAATTTCAGTTGCAAATGTATTTTTTGTGTGTATTTTTAATGTCATTTAAGGCAGCTGTGGTAACTTCTTGCAGTAATATTTTGTATGATTAGCTCTTCACTTCCAACCCAAAGATGACCTAACATTTTTGACTCCAAAGCTCGCTGCTGAAGAAACTTATCAAGTACAATATGCAGAAACATCTGGACCTTTTTGTTTTTTGACATAATTCCAGGTATCTTTTATTCTCTATAGTAATAAAATGAAGTCTCCATCTGAATGCAAATCTGATTCAGGGGTTTTATAAAAATCTGCCCTGATACCAGCCTTCCCTGAAAATAATTTCTGATATAAACCAGTTCTATTTTATCTATTACTTTCTTTTTTTTTGTGCTATTACTTTCTTTTTTTTTTTTACTCGCTGTCACACTGCTAATGTACAGTACAACTACACTGCCTTTATGCTTATTTATGGTTTTCAGAAGAAAGCCACTACCTACTTCCCATCAGGATTGCTATTCCTCCATTTTTATTTTCTGGCCGTTACAGCAGTTTAATGTCCTGTACTGGTGACTCTATTTTCTCCACTTTGTTGTCCAGGCTTTTTGCAATAATCTAGGAACTTTTTAATGGTTTCTCCCAGAACTCATCCAATTCTTATGTGAATTAATTACAGTAACTTTCATTAGCTGTATTGACTTCCATTCTTATTTATTTTCATATTGTTGTACTTTGTTTTGTTTTTGTTTCAGTTTGTGGGGGGATTTTTTGTTTTATTATTCATCTTCCTACCTTCCATACCTTCTCATCCATTATTTCAATCTTATTTACCTGGCTTTTCTTTTTTTCTGTGTACTGAAAACAGATGTGAATTCTCTCCCAACAATATTCTTAAATTCCATGTTGTCTCTTAAGACCTCTTTATGCCGATTTAAGACCTGTCTTCACTCCAAGGATTTAGCAGAAGTCAGTCTGACAAGAAGGCATAGAGACAGCTTTTCTGTTGCAAAGTTCCTGATAGACCTTTAGATCTCAAGTCCTTCAGGGACCTACTCATATCGTGTTGCATGCCCAAAAGCCTCTGGCAAGGCGGCTCATTGCTTTGCCACTTCCTAAGCTGGTCTGTGAATATTTCTGAAAGATCTTCCCTACCTCTTAATTATCTTTAGCATTACCTTGGTGGAACAGGCAGCAATCTGGTTTTAATAATCATCGGGTGTATGAAACATCTTGTTTGCCGGTTTCCCAAAGTTACCCCTATAGCTAAGATCTGTTAATACACAATAACGTAAGTACTTATAAAATCCAAATATTAACAGCTTAGTAACTATGTTTAGAGAAAGGAGCATGTACATAAAAGAAAATCTGTATGTTATATCATCCCCAAAAGGTTTCTTTCTTTGATCAAACAAGGGGTCAGGAAGGTCAGATGGACTTGCACACACAAGGATTTATTACATAAAATCTTTCTCCAACATTATTACTTTTACTGAAGAGAGTCCTTATTTTAGGGATACATATTACTGTAGGTCCTATCAATTCTCTTCAAGTTTCTCTTCAGATTCAGAGCTGAAGACTTCCTGCGGACTCAAACGTGACTTAGATCCTTTTCTGAATAGACTGCTGAAAATGATTTACTGGGGTAATTAATTTTCAGAAATGCTGATGTTCTTTGATTGTAATTTTTAAAGCCACCGATTATCTAGGTGTTAGGGTGACTATCCCAGTTCATAACTAATCACAAATATACAAATGAGTAGGAAAGTGCTCTTTTCCCCTAGGTGAGTCTGAATCAACAGGCAAATCATCATCAAACTAGATCTGACGGGGGAAGGGGGTGTTATTGGGTTTGCCCATGACCAGCTAAGGGATTTGTACCAAGGAAAGAGAAAAGGCTGGTGAGGGCCTGCAGCCATTAGCTCCAAAACGTGCTGGCTGTGCTACAGCATGCTCAAAGTCTTACATAGATGAGTCAGGAGCTCCTGGGGCAAGAGGAGCCAATGGGGAGGCACCGTTAATACCCGTCAAAGGAATGCCACCTGGAAAGCAGCACAAAGTAACTACAGCGGCTCCAACCAAGTCAGCCTCAACGAAGACACAGCTGAAGTGCCTCTATGCAAATGCATGTAGCATAGGGAACAAACAGGAGGAGCTAGAGATGTGTGCATGCCTCCAAGGCTACGATCTCATTGGTATTGTGGAAACTTGGTGGGATGACTCCTACGACTGGACTGTTGCCATGGAAGGCTACAGGATCTTCAGGAGAGACAGGCAAGGGAAACGAGGAGGCGGTGTTGCCTTATAT
>NW_009661374.1:1587390-1588228 GCF_000708025.1 Charadrius vociferus | reverse complement strand
CTGGTAGACAGTGTCAAACTCAAGGGCAGCCTGGGTTATAGTGACCATGAAATGGTTGAGTTTGAGATCCTTGAGACAGTGAAGAAACTGAGCAGCAGGCTGACCACCCTGGACTTTGGGAAAGCTGAATTTGGCCTCTTGAAGAAGCTGCCTGGTATGGCGCCATGGGATGAAGTGCTAGAGGGAAGAGGGGCCCAAGAAAGTTGGTCAATATTCAAGGACCGCCTCCTCCAAGCTCAGGAGCAATGCATCCCTACAAAGAAGAAGGCAGGCAGAAAAGCCAGGATGCCTGCATGGATGAACAAGGAGCTCTTGGACATGACCAAAAGGAAAAGGGAGGCCTATAGGGAGTGGAAACAGGGGCGGGTAGCCTGGGAGGAACACAGAGGAATTGCTCGAGCAGCCAGGGATCAAGTTAGACAAGCTAAAGCCCAGATAGAACTAAATCTGGCCAGGGACATTAAGACAAACAAAAAATCCTTCTTTAAGTATGTCAGCGAGAAAAGAAAGACTAGGGAAGATGTGGGCCCTCTCCGGAAGGAAACGCAAGAACTGGTTACCCAGGACAGAGACAGAGCTGAGGTCCTCATCGACTTTTTTGCTTCAGTCTTCACTGGCAAGGACTGCAGCCGCACTGCCCGTGGCACAGAATGTAAAGGCAAGGATTGGGAAAGTGAAGAACCACCCACTGTAGGTGAGGATCAAGTGCGAGACCACCTGAGGAACCTGAAAGTGCACAAGTCCATAGAACCTGATGAGGTACATCCGTAGGTCCTGAGGGAACTAGCAGATGAAATCGCTAAGCCGCTAGCCATCATATTTGAGAAGTCGTGGCGGT
>NW_009661374.1:1573473-1586966 GCF_000708025.1 Charadrius vociferus | reverse complement strand
GTTGTCGATGACAGGGGCAGTGGGGTCGAGTGCACCCTCAGCAAGTTTGCCAATGATACCAAGCTGTTTGGTGAGGTAGAGACACTGGAGGGGAGGGATGCCATCCAGAGGGACCTGGACAGGCTGGAGAGGTGGGCCCAAGCCAACCTCACACAGTTCAACAAGGCCAAGTGCAAGGTCCTGCATCTGGGTTGGGGCAATCCCAAGCACAAATACAGGCTCCGTGGGGTATGGCTGGAGAGTATCCCTGAGGAGAAGGACCTGGGAGTGCTGATTGATGAGAAGCTCAGCATGAGCCAGCAATGTGCAATCACAGCCCAGAAGGCCAACTGGATCCTGGCATGCATCAAAAGAAGTGTGGCCAGCAGGTCAAAGGAGGCGATTCTGCCCCTCTACTCCACTCTGGTGAGACCCCACCTGGACTACTGCATCCAGCTCTGGAGTCCCCAACATAAGAAAGACATGGACCTGCTGGAACATGTCCAGAGGAGAGCCATGAGGATGATCTGAGGGCTGGAGCACCTCTCCTTTGAGGAGAGGCTGAGAGAGTTGGGGCTGTTCAGCCTGGAGATGAGAAGGCTCCAGGCAGATATTATTGCAGCCTTCCAGTACCTAAAGGGGGCCTAAAGGAGAGCTGGGGAAGGACTTTTTACTAGGGCAGGTAGTGATAGGATGAGGGAGAATGGCTTTAAACTGGAAGAGGGCAGGTTTAGATTAAGCATTAGGAAGAAGTTTTTCACTTTGAGGGTGGTAAGGCACAGGAACAGGTTGCCCAGAGAGGGTGTTGAGGCTCCATCCCTGGAGGTGTTCAAGGCCAGGCTGGACGTGGCCTTGGGCAACCTGGTCTAGTCGGAGGTATCCCTGTCTATGGCAGGGGGGCTGGAACTCGATGATCTTCAAGGTCCTTTCCAACCTAAACCATTCTATGATTCTATGATCATCATCATCAAGTCCCCAAGTTTCCTTCTAACAGAAGCTGTAATTCTCCTTACTCTTTTTGCTTATTCCTGTCCTTTGCTAGAAAGTAAAGATTCCCCTAAAAGTCACTTCAGTGCCTACTTCTTTTAATATTCACTCCAAACTTAGTATGATTGAATGATTTTGTTTGGAAGGGATCTCTGGAGCTGATTTAATCCTGCTCAAAGCAAGCTCGGTTTCAAAGTTTGTTCAGAACCGTGTTGAACCAAGCATGACAATTTCCAAGGATGGAGACCCTGAAACTTGTCTGGGAACCTGTTCCAGTGCTTAATCACTTTCACTATCAACATAGTTTTCCCTTGGTCCAGGCAAATTTCCTCTGCTACACCTTGTGACAATTCTCTCTCATGCTTTTGCTTGTTAGCTCTGAGAAGATTCTGGCTTTGTATTCTTTATAGCTCACTGTTAAGTGGTTGAAGACAGCAATCTAACTCCCCTTAGCCTTCTTTTCTCCAGGCCGGACAAATACATTTATTTTGGTCTCTGTATGTCATGTGCTGCAGTCTCCCAAGCATCCTAGTCACCAATTGCTACTGGGAGTATCCAAAGCTAGACACTGTTTTGGATGGAGCTTCACAGGGGCAAAACAAAAGGAAATAACCACGTTCATACCTCTTTGCTACATTTTTGCTGTCCAGTATGCTGTTACCCTTCATTGCCATAAGGGTGCACTGCTGCCTCACATTCAACTTGCTGTCCACCATGCCCTTATCTGTAGAGATGATTTCTAACCAGTCACCTCCAGCCTTGTTGTTACCTGGGCTTACTGTCATCCCAGGCGCAGGACTCTGCCTTTGACTTAGCTTTCCTCCACCTTCATGGGCCAGCTGTTTTTCCATCTGTTAAAGTCCCCTGCTGCCCCTCCAGTGTATCAACTGCTTCCCTCTGTTTGGTGGTGTTCGTGAACTAGATGATCCTTTCCAAAACATGTTTAATAGTATCAATCTTTGTACTAAGCTCTGAGGAGAGCCACTTGTGACTGGATGCCCGTTAGACTCTGAACTGTTGACCACAGTCCTGTGAGTGCAATGATCCAGCCAACTTTTCCCTCTCCTTGAAGGGGGTTGGGCTAGATGATCTCCAGAGGTCCTTTCCAACCCTGACCATTATGTGATTCTGTGATTCTGTTTGCCCATCCTGTCTGTACCCATTCAGCATGCCTACAAGAATGCTATGGGAGACTGTGTCCAAAGCCTTGCTAAAGTCAAGGTAAATGACACACGCTGCTTTCCCTTTCTCTGCAGAGCCAGTCATTTCATCATGGAAGACAATCAAGATTAATTGGGATAATTAAGGATAATTATAGATAAAGGATAATTATAGAATTTTCCCTACCTTCCATCTACTTCAGAACCACATTTTAAATCCTTACTGTGGTGGTTAGTTTGCTATTCCAGTTTCTTGATCTGCACTGGTGACAGACTTATTAATTTCCCCTTCATAATTAGTCCCCAGTTGCATAGATTTGACTCTTCTCATGAATCTCAGGTACTCTATTCTCAGTTTTTTTCACCTCTTTTCCTTGCAAGCTATGTATATCATTCACATTTCTCTTTGGGTTTTGGCCTCTAACTATATTTGTCTCCTGTTCTTCTCTTGAGAGTCCAGTTGCTTATTTTATTAGTTGCACTGCAGCTTCTGCTTGGCTCTTTTCATTATACTTCAGACCTTCAAAGCTCTTTATGTAGAAATACATTCATAACTTGGTCGTATTTACCTTTGAGCAGATTACTGGCACAAATATTACTATATGTGTATTTGACCTGGAGCTATGCATGAGCTTAATCATAGCTATTATATATTTCAAAAATACACTTTGATTTACACAAACTAGGAATATGCTTTATACGGCTTATTGATAGGTAGGACAACACATTTAAAATTGGTTCACAAATTTCATATGCAAAAGATGACATGACACACAAGCTGAAATGCTCTATAGTTTTGTAGTAGAGGAAAAATGCATAACTACATTTGTAATTTCAGTTGGTGGATGCCAAATTTATATGCATATGCTGCAAATGTGGTTTTAAAAGAAAATAGTAACTTGCCTTACACCTTGGAGCTTTGGCAGGCTTTGATTTGCACCTAGGTAATTGTCTTATACTGCAAACCTGAAGGATCATTTATAAATCTTTTAGATGGTGACCATAGCAGTGTTTAGGTGTAAAAGAGATTATTGTAGCAAATGAATCTTGTCTAAAAACTAGCAGAAGAAAATTTGTTTGGCGTTCAGTTAAAAGCACAATGACTTTATCATTTATCTTGACTCAGAATTTTGGCTGTAACTCTTCTGGCTCACACAGTTGCAAAAGGAAAAAGGATACATGCTCCCCCTCCTCTCTATTTCTTATCCAGAACCAAGCAATTATGTTTTAGAAGAAACCATTTAAAGGGCAACCAATTTCACTGCAAGCATCTCGGCCTCCAGCAGTTTAGCATGACTCCTGCTACAATGACATCTGTAAATGTGTATCATTGCTGCAGTGTGCCTCCTAGTGTTTTCTATAATGTTGTGGCAGAAACCATACTACTACCTGCCTGCTGCGTTCAATGCTGTATTTCAGTAGTTACTGCCATAAAGGACATAGTACACTCACCAAAACTGGTATGCCTGGGAATTTAGGTAGACACTTCTCTGTTGTGTGTGTGAATGCAAACTGCTCAGGCTTATGTGTTTTTATCTACACAAGAATACATAATTGAAAGAAGTGGAAAGATTTTGACAGATATATAAAAATTTATTTCTCAAGAGGCAAATACCTCACGGCATGTACAACATTCTGATTGTCCAGTGTATTACTTTTGAAATGGATACCCTCTTTTCTCCTGACTGAAGAACGGTTTCAGTAAAATAGACTTCTCCCTCACAGAAGTGGGTTATGATAAATGGATAGAAAGAGCTGCACTTAACTCATAGGTTACTTTTCGAGTAGCTTGATACTCCCATTGAGCATGCCTGCCTTTAGAGCTGATAGCATCTGAAAAGTGGGTGGCAAACATCCTACTGTGGGTACCTAGCATCCTATTCTCTCTACTTAAGATAGTATATATGGGTCCAAACTGTTTGTGTCTGTAGAGGGAGGAAGGCATTCTAGACCATACTGCCTATGTGTATCTGTCAGAGTTGTTGCATTACAGCCTACTTCTAAATGATTCATATGCAGGACCAGAACTAAAGTCCACTGATCTCACTGAATGCCAAAATAGACATGCAATACCTGAAAATAGACAATAGCTGAATACAGGTAAAATGCAGAAAGTTTCTTGTGGAAGTGTTGTCAAAATGAATCTACACAAGGTAGAATGGAATGTGAATATTTTTCTGTAGTTTAGAACACATATTAATCACAGGATGGAAAAGAATATTAAAATTAAAGAATTCTAGTGTCCATTGCATATTTGGCTTTAATTTAGCTGCTTTGTCCATACACTTGATCATACCTTTTTTAATGACCAGATCAAATACACTTTTTTTTCCCAGAGAGACCACTCTTATCTTATACTTGAACCCTCACACCCCTAACTAATCTAATCCCATTCTCTCACCTCATTTCCCCCTTTTCTTTCTGTACTTTTCCACCAAAGAAAAACTGAATGATGAATTTGAATTTTTTTTTTAAGAGAAGAAGTCATCCTGGTACTAGTTCAGTCAGAGCTAGTCTGAACAAGAAAGTTGGTCAGAACAGAATAGTTTGGTAGAAGTTCTGAGCATCTCAAAACAGGTTTGTATGCTGGGAAATATTGAGCAGCTTTAGCAGTCGGTTACGCTTCCAGCACTGCTTATAGTGTGCCTAGTCAAAACCAGAAGAGGAAAAGAAATAGTTTAAAAAGCAAGCAATACACCATTGAATACACCATTACCATTTACCTAGGTGCTATTAAGTGTCAATGCTTTTTCTGCCAATTCTAGTAAATCACTTCAGATTTATTAAAAAAGAGAAAAATGGAGTAGTTGTCCATCAAAGAAAATAAATAATCGGTGATTTATAAGAGGTGAGAACGCCAACCTGAAGGAAGTCCAAGTGTCCCCTGAAATCTCAGCCAGTGCTGTAACAAACCGGTGTTAGAAGCCTTTCTAGGAAAGGGACGAGGAAAAGAAAGTGTGCTCTCAGCAGAAAGAAGTGAAACACGTACTGATTCAGCTGGGTTGTGGGTTTTTTATCTGTGGCAGAATATGAGCTTAATGACAGTGAAATGATGATTAGTGGGTCATCAGGCTGATGCTGAAATCTATGAATGCCCAAGAGGAATAGTCTAAGTTTTCCTCCTATATTGGATAAGTAGGCTAAGATAAATCTGTTCTGACTACTATGAGAAAGGTATTTAAAGACAGAGAGGTAAGGACAAAAATCTGTGTGAATGGCTAGCCTCAAACTAGCCAAATCTATATTTTTACATGTTGACAAAAACTGTGGATCTAATAAAAAGTTGAAAAAAGGAGTGTAAAGAAAACAGCGTAAGAAATGTTGGAAATACAGTTGAAATTAATAGAAAATGTGCTTTGATGGAATCAGATACAACAAAAGTTGTTTTTTTGGAGCAGGATAAGACCTCCGAGGCCTTGTTTCCTTGCTGGACATGACAGAAGTCAGGGGTAATTTACAGCTGTCTGAAATTTAAACTGAAAACTCAGGTCAGGTAACAAATCAGAAGGCAATATGCATTTTCTTTTTGGATTGTAACTTTGGTGAATAACTTGACCAAAAAAAATTTAATTATACAGGAATCTCAGATGATCTGAACTTTACATATCAGTTGAAAATAGTAGCTTTCAAACCCTGCCAAATAAAGAGCCACTTGCAAGTAACTGGGAGGACTTGTATTTTCAAAATGCAAGCTCTGATTTGTCGAGTAAGGGCAGGGCTCATGCTGAGAACTTTGATCTTGCGTTCTGATTTAAGCTCATTTCTGCATCAAAGACATTGTAGTGCTGTGATGGATGGCTGCCGTCTGCTTGATTGGACCATTGGATTACTGCTTGATTGCCCAGTATTGAAGAGCTAAACATAAAGCATACTGTCATCGTTTCTGGGAATGCTTCTATTGACGCAGAAATATTTATTTAGGCTACTTATGCTATAGTTGAAGTATGACAGCAGGTCTTATGTTTTATTCACCTTTAGAATTGCGTGATGCTGGAAACCTGGAGGAGGAGCGACATAGGAGATTTTACATGAGCTTATTACTTTTGGACAGTGTTCCTTAATGAGAGAGTGATCTTCACAGAGGCAGCTACTGGCTTTCAGACTTCTACAAAACGAGGAGGGAAAAAATGCTGGTTCTATTAAGTTGTGAGCAAATAGGTATTAACCTGGATGCTTTGCAATCTTTTGGGCTTTCCTAGTTAACAGGATTTATGCTTCCTTCTTTGCAAGATTTGTGTTTCTCTGATGCTAAAAGATACCATATTTCAGTACTGTGAGACCTAGGATGATGTCTTACTGCAGCAATGAATCTATGCAGACGACTGTAAGAGGAGAAACATAAAGTAGAGGCAGCTAATTCATTTTGAAACCTTCATATAATTTTACATATCAGCTTGAATCTGTATCTATTTAACAGTAGCATTTGCCTTTACTGTTTTGTGTACGTGTTTCATTCCATTGGCATTTAGAGTGATTTAAATGACTACAGCCACATGAGCAGATTTTTGAATCTCAGGCTCCCCGTGGATTTTTCAACGTCTGTTTGCTTTTTATGGCTTTAATTCTTTTTCTTACAATGATTAAGAGGTGAGACCAACAAAACCCAAAACAAAGTCTTGCCTAAACGTACTTAGGACCTGGTATGAAATGTAGCCAGGGACACATTACTTCTACCTCCATAATCCACAACAAGAAACGACAAATTATAAATGACAGTACTCCAGCAGACAGAATGCATGTAAGATTAATAAAAGTGGGACTGCTGATTAACTTGATCACTCCCTGAATGATGATATAAGAAGTCTGAGCAAGTGCCAGAGACTTATTTATTAAAAATGCTTAGGAGCATGAAGTTGGTGTTCAGTCTTTTCTGTTTAATGCACTTTACGGATTCAAATTCTGCAGCAGTACAGTTTTCAAGCAAATTTAAAATAGCGCTGTAGTTTTAAAATGTACTTCTTCATAGTGTTGCTCTTGAGAATTGGGCTTAATTTTCCAAGATAAAAAAGTCACAAATGTTCATGCATCATTATCTGAAGTGTACGGCACACTTAGTTTTTATGTGGAAGAGAGCCAATGTGGCTCTTTTATGGTGTTAAAGAGCCAATTTGAGGAGTTGGATGAAACCATACCAGTAATAAATATGCATTGTTTGCAGTTGGAATAGGTTTTAAATTGGCTCCTTCAGTTTGGTGTTTTTTTGATTTGGGTTCTTTATTTTTTATAATGAAAATGTTGCATATTTTAAGGAACAAGTGCCATGTAGTATTGCTAATGAAAATAAAGAAAACAAAGAGATAATTTAAAATTTCTTATGGGTTACTGCCTAGATACTACATGTCTAATTTTTATTTATTCTATAAAATACTGGTTTTGGTTTCTTTCTTTTTTTTTCTTGTTTTTTTACTTTTTTCAAAGTACAAACATCATTAAGTTACCAGAATCTTCTGATCTATTCATCTTTTCTGATATTTCAATGCCACAAATTCACCTTGAAAGGATCATCTTCTTAAGAGCCTGAAGTAAAGGAATTAGTATTCTTTTTACCTTGGAAACTGTGAAGTGATGGAAACCTCAAAAACAAAAAAATTACCCGCATTTAATAAATACATAATATTCAGAAAGAAGGTTAGGCAAGTTTTAGAACTTATTTTGGGGATAGACCACTTGATGGATAAGAAATTGGCTGGATGGTCATGCTCAAAATAGTTGTGGTCAATGGCTCGATGTGCTAGTAGCGAGCAGTGACAAGTGGCATTCTTCAGGGGTCAGTACTGACACTGGTACTGTTTAACATCTTTGCCAGCAACATGCACAGTGGGATTGAGAGCACCCTAAGCAAGTTTGAAGATGACACCAAGATGTGTGGTGTGGTCGACATGCTGGAGGGAAGTGATGCCATCCACAGGGACCTGGACAGGCCTCAGAGGTAGACCTGTATGAACGTCATGCAGTTCAACAAGGCCGACTGCAAGGTCCTGCATCTGGGTTGGGGAAATCCCAAGCACAAATACAGGCTGGGTGGAGAATGGATTGAGAACAGCCCTGAGGAGAAGGACTCGGGGGTGTTAGTTGATGAGAATTTCAATATGAGCCATCAATGTGCGCTTGCAGCTCAGAAAGCCAACCATATTCTGGGTTGCATCAAAAGAAGTGTGGCCAGCAGGTTGAGGGAGGCGAGTCTTCCTCTCTGCTCTCCTGTGGTGAGACCCCACCTGGAGTACTGTATCCAGCTCTGGGACCCCCAACATAACAAGGACATGGACATGTTGGAGCGAGTCCAGAGGAGGGCCACAAAGATGAGTAGAGAGCTGGAGCATCCCTCCTATGAAGTCAGGCTGAGAGAGTTGGGTTTGTTCAGCCTGGAGAGGAGAAGACTCTGAGGAGACCTTATAGCAGTCTTACAGTACTTAAAGGGGGCCTACAGAAAAGGTATAGAGGGATTCTTTATCAGGCAGTGTAGCAATAGCATGAGGGGTAACAGCTTTAAATTGAAAGAGGGTAGATTTAGATATTAGGAAGAAATTCTTTGATGTCGGGATGGTGAAACACTGGAACAGGTTGCCCAGAGAAGTTGTGGATGCCCCATCCCTGGAAGTGTTCAAGGCCAGGTTGAAAGGGCCTTTGAGCAACCTGGTCTAGTGGAAGGAGTCCCTGCCTATGGCAGGGAGTTGCAACTAGATGATCTTTAATGTCCCTTCCAACCTAAACCATTCTATGATACTATGTGGTTCTGCACTTTCTGCTTTCTCTGACCAAAGTCTTACTCAAGACTTAGTTATTCACAAATATTGTCCCAGAGAACCAGCTCCCTGGATAACAGAAATTAAAGGTTTTTCTGTTCTGGAACCAGCCTTCCTCCTTGTTGTGGTTTAATCTCAAGAGGCAACCAGGACCATGCAGGGGTTCACTCCTCCCTCTACCCCAGCGGGATGGGGAGGACAAGTGGAAAAAATAGGAAAGCCTGTGAGTTGAGATAAAGGCAGTTTAGTAGAACAGTAATGGATGAGAAAATAATAACAATAATGATAAAAGAATATACAAAATGAGTGATGCAATACAATTGCTCACTGCCTGATGATCAATTGCCCATCCTATCCCAAGCAGCAATTGCAGATTCTTGTCCCCTGGCCATGAGCATGATGTCTATGGTATGCAATATTCCTTTGGCCACCTTGTCCTGTCTATGCTCCCTCTTAGCTTCTATGGGAAGCTGAAAAAATCCTTGACTTAATATAAACATTACTTAGCAACAAGCAAAACAATATGCGTTATCAACATTATTCTCATAGTACACTCAAAACACAGCTACTAAGAAGAAAATTAGCTCTATCCCAGCTGAGGCCATGACGCTCCTTCTGTTGGTGGGCCTGGTAGGAGGAGGTCTCAGTAACAGAATTGTGAAGTTCTTTTACGCCAAATTTCTTATTAGAATTTTAACGAGAATCTCCTTTATGGTCTAGATTAAAATAGGGATTCTTTCCAGAAACTGCTTTCTTTTTCACCCAGAGCCCTTTTGAATGCGTAAACCTGATGTTTTTATTTCAACTTCCCACAGCCCAAGGTTTAAGCCCTAATCAGCATCCAGAACAAGAAAATGAAAAAGGTCCTTTTTTCTTTCTGAAACCTTCATTCTAGACTGGTATCATTTGCTGGACCAAATACTGAAACTGGGTCTTCAGGATCTGCTGTTTGTATTAAGAACTCCCAACTTACTAAGGAATAAACCTCTGTCCATAGGGTCATGAGCTCTACAGTAGCTCGAATAAATCTGATTCCTTGGCTTGTCCAGTCCATGACCTTAGCCATAACTATGACCCCATTCCTAGGTTCTCAAATAGAATAGAGAGATGGACAGGAGAAAAAAAAAAAGGCAAAAAGCTATTTCTTTTTGCCTCAGTGGAACAAAATGTCTCAGTGAGTGCTGAAGGATAAAGAAACATGAATTTACATTCATGGCTTCAGGCCTTGCCCCAAGGAAAGTTAACATGAACCACACAGCTCCACTCATATGCTAATAGCTTTGACATGTTTACAAGAGCAGAACAAAACACCAAGAAAAAAAATCTTCCAACATGAAAAGAACCTTTCTTGTGTATTGGCTCCCTGAGACCTACTGCCATGAGGTGTTCTGTAAACCTCAGCAGAGTCAGCATCCTAAGTTTGTGCTTCACTGTGGCAGACCCATATGTGAGGAAAAGCAAAAAATAAGCTGTTGATTTATGATTCAGGTATTGGAGGATCCCTCAGTAAAACTCTCTCTCCATGCTTTGCTCTCAGAAACTTAAACAGAACTCAAATATTAGAGCACAATAGAGTTCGTCTCTACCTACTCCATCAAAAGAAAATAGAAATAATTTCTCAAAATAGGTGGCTGAACCTTTCAGAATCAACCAAAAAGACCAGGTCTTCATCTTAAGAGGAAACAATCATAAGGACGGTTAGGGAGTATATAAATTTATAGGACTAGAGGGCAATTTTCTGGCACTGATTTGTATCATAGGTCAGTGAAGGCCCATTCACTCTTTTTTCTGCCCTACCAGTGCTAGAGTTTGAAAATATCCCCAAGACCTGAGATACAAAAAATAGAGCAATTCTTTATGTCTGGCATGGTGTCTCATCCTAGGTCACAGAAGCCTTGTAAACTGTGCAATTATAGCAATAGTCTGCATCTGAGAATAACAGGACAGTAGGGAAGCTGATGTCCTTTGTTAGCATGCCTGTCATCCTAACCAGAACCATAACCCTATGTCTGCCAACACATGAGAAGTTTCTTATTGGACTAGAAGAAAATATTAGCTGTTCTCTGGAATGACTGCCAGGAATTCTGCCAGGAACTTGTAGTTCATCACTTCCCCAGTTTTCCTGCACTTAAAAACATACTGCATAGCCTCTAAGGCAGCTTAAGGCAAAAATATAAATTAAACTGCTTCTGGTTTTAGTCCGGAGGTCAGGCCAGAGCCAACATAAAGCAAATTTCTCAGACACTATTGTAAGGTGATGCTAATTCATGATAGCTCCACTGTTAAGCTTAGCCTCATTCCAACAGGCTTCTGTTGGGTTTTTTCTTCTGTTTTAGAGCAAGCCACAGTTACAGGGGGAAGAACAGGAAAATAACCTTGACTCACAGGCTTTGGTAAGTGTAAGTCTGACTTCAGACCCAAACTGAAACTAAGCAAAAAAATAGAGACTCCAAAATAGACTTCAGTAAAAATATGATGTATTCCTTCCCCCGTGACTTGGGGCGTGCAGGATTTCAGGATGCCGCAGAGAAGTAGTGCTTCTCTATAATCCTAACATTAACTATTCACCAACAGCCATATTCCTCTTCCCAATATTCTATCTGCAGTTGTAAACTTAACTGTTATGCTATGCTTAAAAGTGAAGATACGCCACTCTTGGGTGGTGAATGAAATAGGAATTGCTTTTTCTCCATAGCACTAGATCATATTTTATGTTCCTGAGCCTTGAAAGGTCTAGTAATAAAGTAGGCACTTCATTCACTCTCCTTTCTAATCCTAACCCCAGCTATAAATTTAGCAAAAGGAGCCATCTTGGGAAAATGACACCCTGACTCATCCTGTACTATAGGTATTCTAGTTATGCAGAGACCCTATACAAGGTAGAAAATGGAATAGGAGCTACTTTCTTGCTCTGACACCTGTTATCATTTTATATGACTGCCAGGATTAGGGGTAAAAAATCCTGGAAGTCACTATGTTCTTCCTGAATCATTCTTTATCACCTCTGATGAAGTCCCGTAGAATCAGCAGGTTCCTGCTGTCCATGACCCTGAGCCTACCTAAGACTTAAACCAGGGTTTAACGGTAAAACCGAGAGCTCAAAGTAAACTACCACTCTCTGGCTTGATTGAGGGGCTTTAGTCAGCAGTAATTGTAGCTCCTAACATGCTGTTCTGCTTAACCAAAATCCAAAGGCTGCAAAACTTGCTCTACAATTGTCAGTTCTGGAATTAATTGTTCTAATATCTGATGTAAGGGAGTTGTAAAGGATTCCGTAATAAATCAATGTCTTTAATTCTGACCCAGTCCTCACCCTGCTTTTAACAGTAATGTTTAGTCACTGTTGTTATGAGATTAGGAAAAAAAATAGAAACCATCCTCTCTTCCAGAATCGTTGCTTATCAATGACAGATTAACCTTGTGGGATTCAAAACTTCTCAAGACCTCCTCTGTAATCTTAATTTAGGCTTAAGGAAAGATTCCTAGTCAGGTGTCAAAACATACAAATTATTCTTCATTTATAAAACCAGCATTGTGTAACAGTTCTTGTAGGATACAGCAGGAAAACACTCATGTCTCCATCATCTGGTAGCTACAGCATTGGATTCTAGTGCTGGACCACTAATATAGGTATTAACATTAGAGAAGGGACTGAGAAAAACTCTTTCTTCTGCCACCACCAGTATTCATTCTACTCCAGAACAAGCACCCAGGCAGCTTTGGCAGAGGACAGCCTTTTGGCTACTGTCCTCCTCAACTTCCACAGCCTTAATAAAATACCAGAGAACCATGTCTGGGTAGGGACAAAACATGAACCATTTCCTTCATTCATACTCAAATTTCTACAAAGCAAAAGCCACATGAGAGAGGAATATCTTATTTTTCTGAGTTCACAACGTAACTCTGGCTCAAGCGTAGGCTTAGCAACAGCAGATATTTTAGTCTAGTATTCAAATTATAGTGGAAAAGTCATTCAGATTGTAGTGAGAGTAGCCATTCTCCTGGCACTAAGACATTTTTTATCATGGCAAAATATTTGGTGTGCAACAGTATACAACTATGCAATTCCTCTGTCTTGGCCTTGACTGCCCCACGTGCCCTGACCCGCCTCGTCGGAGACCCTCACCCTCTAACTATGGGCCAGAAGCCCCATTTCAGCCTAGGTCCTGGCTCCCACTTCTGGGCTGCAGCAAGCTGTAGGTAGAACCAACCCTGTTTCTGGCTTCTGGCTGTACTCGTGGATGGACCAGACTTCACCTTGCCTGATGATTGCTGGGCTGTCACAAGAGCCTGTTATCATCATCACCCCTGCCCTGCGCGGATACCATTGGGCTGTGCCCTGTTGGTTCAGTTACCGCCCGGGTTCACTCCTGGCTCCTTGCCCTGTTGGGAGCAGTCCTGCTCTTGCTGTCCCCTGATGCTCTGTGCTCAGTAAACATAACCTTAATTCCAATCCTTTCTCAGGTCATCTTTGTTTGAAGTCAGTGAAGTGTCTGGGTACACCAAAAAAAAAAAAAGTTTCCTGCCGGCTATGAATCTTTTTCTGTAAACCAAACCCTTCAATCCTTTTGACCTAAAGCATGGACCATTCTTTTCTTCTTGAACCAGCCTTTGCTGAAGTTCA
>NW_009661374.1:1541501-1573428 GCF_000708025.1 Charadrius vociferus | reverse complement strand
CCTGCTGAAGCTGGTCTCTGTACTGGCTCAGGGAGCATGATGGAGTTCTGCAAGGAGCTCTGGTCTCTGGTGACTGCTGCTCCTCCATCTGATCTCCCTCTGCACTCTACTCGTGGTTTACAGCAACCTAGTCTGAAAAGAAAAAAAGAAAAGTTATTTCCTTTCTGCATTTGTCTACTTTGTGTCTGGATGTGGTGCTATGTAGTACTGAGACTAACTGTACAGAATCTACTTTCCATAACCCTGTGTTAAACCACAGCACAAACTTCAAGCTAATGATATCCCCTAATAATAATAGTTAAAAATAATAGCTACTAATAGTTTTGCAAAACTCAGCTGTGTGTGACCCAAGTCCCCGTTTTGAGAAATGCAGCTGTGTGACCTTGGCTCAGTTTTATTGAAAAAAATTAACTTTGAGAGAGTGTGTCAGTTCTGCAAGGTAAGAAAAGCAAAAACCAAGTCAGAAGTGAAATCACTTGAGTCAATAATAGCAGTAGCTCAGGAGGAAAATACTGGCCTGAAGGAAAGATATAAAATTCTCAGAGAAAATATAGAGAGTAGGAGAATGGCAATTTAGTAAGATCAAGGATCATCCTGCTTCAGGCAGTAACCAAACCTGGTACTTCCCAGCTGGCTGATGACTGTTGGTCAGCAGAGAGCCATTGGGTGCCTGCACCAGGATGGTGAGCATTACAGTTTGTTCCAGTTATTTTCCATGTGTGGAAGATAATTGTCTTGTATTCATTAGTTTTGTATAATCCTGCTTGCAAATCTCCTTCTTTTACACAGTTAAGGGTGCCCAAATAGAAATGGTTTTCTAAAGAAAGAGTTATAAGTCTTCTAAACAGTAAGCAAAACCCTCACTGTAAGAAAAAATCATACCAGAATATGTTGTAAGCTATTTCTCTTTATAGTACCAGGACCAGTCTTCTGTTAAAAGGGCTTGCAAGAAGCCAAATTATAGCCTTACCCTCTATAAATCTTATGTTTATGACAGCTTGCAGTTTAGCAGAGAGACCTAGTAATCCTGCCTGGCTTTTGAACAAAATAATAACCATTCTCCCTTTCTGGCATTTAACACTTACCTATCTCAGGGGTGTTGCATGGGCAAGTAACAAATAAGGTTCTTCAGCCCCTGACTTCTTAATACTAATCCTAATCCTAACCCTAGCCACAGGCATACTTTAGGTATTGTCTGCTAGGAGCAGCTCTTTGTTGACTTTTAAGATACTGCTAGATCCAGCATTAAGTAATTCACATCTAAAACTACTGATAGTGAGTGATTCACCCTCATGGGCCTCACGGATATGCCACAGATTGTGGCTTACTGATATGTCATGCAGAAGATGATACCATAGGGTTTCTGAAATGGCACTGGGTGCCTGTGTTCATTCATATGACCTCCAACCCTGTAAGGGTTGTAGTAAAGGCCCAAAGGCCTTTACTCCTTGTCTACTGCAACCTAACTTAGATTTAACTACAGCTTGGGCACTCAGCTGAGAACTAAAGCCTTCCCCACCCCAGTATGACAGCAGCTGAATCTCCTGGATCTCTGAAAACTCTTCAGATATATGGAAATAGGCAGTGCTACAAAAATGGGTTGCTGCTTCTGGCAGAGCAAACATACTGATGTTTACTGACAAAAGTTGGCAAAGTTAAACTTAATTTAAAGTAAATTCCAGCCCAACTGTTGGCCTCCTATTGGTGACAGTAAAAAGGATGAATACCTGATTAGTTTTGAAATTCCTACCTTTTGAAATTCTTTTTACACTTCTTTTGTAGGTCTTTTGGATTTACCAGATCAAACAGTGACATGAAAGCCTTGCTGCATCAGTCAAACTTTCAAAATTCAAACTTTCAAAATTCAAACTTGCAAAGTATCTCTCCTCTCCTTATATCACATCTACACTGCCATTAGGATCTTCATGAGATAGTTGCACATGTTGGTCTACTATGGAGTTATCTTAATATTTTATTGTGATTTCAACAAATCACATTTTTTAAAAAAAATCTATTCTTTATACAGAGTTTAGATCAGTATGATTTTTTTTAAGGAGTTCTTGACAGTAACAAAAGTAATTTCCCATTCATAATTTATACAAGCTAAGCCCAGAACAACCAGTCTAAAGAAGGCAACTCAATGACAATTTGTGCTGTGTGCCCATAGAGTGCCATTACAATTCCATCATTTTCCCCAGGCTATGGATATTATTACATTGCTTAAGGTATTTTATTTCAGAAAGAGTTTGGAATAAGAAAAGTCTAGGATGGAAAATGTGGATATTCTGACCATTAGGCTCTCAGGTTGACAAGGATACAGCCACACTATGTTGTGGTTGCTATATTTTGTCGTGTGTTCACTATGTTGATATGCCTATTTATTTCTAGTTCAGAAATATTTGAGCAAATGAATTCTTCTTTGTACAACTGCTAGCAGCATAAAAGCTCTTCAGCATGTCAATAACTATATCCAAGCTAAAAAAACCGTAGCTGTTTGTAAATAGGTGTGTTTCTTACTTTTTCTATTTCTCTGAAGAGAAATTTAAGTCCTCACTGCTAAGGAGTACAAGTATTCACATGTGACCCTAATGACTTGTTACCAATAATAAATGGTAAATAGATGAAGTGAGCATTTAATGGACACCTTGAATTCTTTAGTGTTTAGAGACTGTATTGAGAGACATGGGGCAATAATTAAAAATGATTGACACATGAATTAATCTTATTGTTCGCAACAATAGAATTAAAGTCTTTTTAGGGCAAGAACCATCTTTTTGTTCTCTGCTAGTACAGCATCTAGTGCAATGACATGTACATGCTTAGGGCTCTGAGGGGCTTTTACATTACAAATGATAATCATAATAATCTTCCAATAGCTGTAGCAGATTTAATAAACCATTCTCAATCCAAACTCTAATTTAGAGATGTCATTATTGCATACCCTGTGAAAAGTCTATTGAGGGAATGTGGAGTGACTTGGTCTAGGAAAAAACCTAAACGTTTAATTAAATTTTATTGGCTTCTCATTCTTGACAGTGATTTCTAAGGTAATACAATAACTAAAAAGAGGGTGACATATCCCCCCAAAGAGACACACCAATGAATTCTGTGTATCAGCAAAGGGTTCGCTGAAAAGGTCAATAGAAACAGCTGTGAGGAATGGAGAGTTCTTCTTTATTGAAATAGGGCAGACTTCTGGGAATGTGGTTGAGACAATCAGTTCTGTAGTAAGAGCACTAATTCTATAATGATTTTCCTACACCATGGAGGTTAGATATTGCAATATTAATGAATTTTTTTGAGTGATTGGAAAGTCAGTAATGAAAAATTAAAACCTTAGCCCTCTGCTAGAAAAATCTCTTCCTTGAGAAACAAACTGGAGGAGATATACACTATTGTATATATAAAAGACCGCATGCTTATATAGATGCATAAAATGAGTACATGTATACATGAGATACGTATTCTGTCATTCATTCTCTCTCATAATATCCAGTTATAAATGACCTAGAACAGAAGTAATTAATGAAAACTGATTTTTTTCTTAAATTGTACAAAACTGCTTCAGAATACAGTCACAGAATAGTTTGGATCAGAAGGAGGATCTGCTCCGTGATCTTAGCAGGCACGGAAGTGAGGCTGACTGGTTGGTAGCTCCCAGGGTCCTTCTTTCTACTGTTTTAAAAAATGGGCGTGGTGTTTCCCTTTTTCCAGTCACTGGGGACTTCCCCTGTCTCCCACTACTTTTCAAATACAATGGAGAATGGCTTGGTGCTCTCCTATTGGATTGGTCTAATAGACAGTAGTGTCTAGCAGTGGCAGCAAGGAGCTAATGTTTAGGGTGCAGGTGAGCCTGGCCATGCTCTGGCTATTTTACTGTCCATCCATCCTTGAATGTTGGATGAGGGGTGTTAAAGAATGTATCTCTGCCTATTCTTTTTAGCATCTCTTTATGGACCCCTTTGCATCATCACAGAATGTTTGAGGTTGGAATGGACCCCTGGAAGTCATCTGGTCCAAATTCCGTGCTGAAGCAGGGCCACCTAGAATCAGTTTCCTAGGATGGCTTTTGAATATCTCCAATGATGGAGACTCCACGGCCTCCCTGGGCAATCTGTGCCAGTGTGTGAGTCACCCTCACAATAAGAAATTATTTCCTTATGTCCCTGGACCCTTCTGTGTTTCAGTATGTGCCCATTGCCTCTCGTCCTGTCACTGGGCACCCCTGACATGGTGGTTCCATCTTCTTTGTACTCTCCCTTCAGATATTTATGTACATTAACAAGACTCCCCCTGAGCCTTCTGCAGGCTGCATAGTCCCAGCTCTCTCAGCCTTTCCTCCTAGAAGAGATGCTCCAGACCCTTAATGATCTTTGTGGATAGTCCCTTCGTCATCTTTGTCCACCAGGACCGCCAGGTCCTTCTCTACCAAGCTGCTTTCCAGCAAACTGAGCAAACTCTTCAGGAACACAAGGTCAGATTCTAAGCAGTACAAGATACACCTTAGAGGTGTAAGATCTGTAATATTGCTAGGAGCTCACTGATGCTGTTGCCAAAAATTGAGTGTGTAAGAAGATATAGCTTTCTAAATTTTAAAGATTATTCCATCTCAAAAAAAGGTATAATGCAGTTGAAATGGTAATAATTTTACCTGTGGCCCAGAAATGAAGTTAATCTCAAACTGTGTTTACCCACCTATCCACAGCTGGCAAAAATAAAATGGCAGTGTAGAAATAGTGGTACTTAATCACAGACTTGTCTTATAAACGTGATGCTCTGTTTCAGTTCTTAACTCTTCACAGCTCCTAATTAATAGAAACTGTAGTGAGAAATTACTCTCATCTGTCGTGGCCAGGCAGGTGGCTGTGTAGTTTTTTCCTGGATGTGGTCTGGTTGTATAAACTAGGTATTTTAGCCCAAAAAGTTAAATCAGTTTCTGTGTGTAGTGAATATCCACATGTTAAGAATCTGAAGACTCCTATTTAGTGTGCTGGCACTTACACACCTTGGTAAACTCACTGGAGGCAATGGAAGCACGTGCAAGATTCACTGCAGGAAGAAGGGCTTTCATTTGCAAAAGGAGAAACCTGACCACGGATGGAAAACATGACTTTGTTCTTTCCTTCAACATGGATAGTAATTCGGGAATCTTGCTTTACCTAGCCAGTGTAAGCAGTTTACACAAGAAAAGCAAGAAAAAAATTCATTGATCAAATATTAGAGCATACTTAACCTAAGAAGTACCGTTAGTTAAGTAACAATGGGTAAGGAAGGAAAAGACAAAGCTTCACTGCAGGGAAGAATTTACTGATCCAGAAAACTACTTCAGTAACTTTTTTTCTCACATGAAAGGAACAACAAATAATTGAGTTTCCAATTTTAACTCAGTGGGTTGCCTTCCTGAAGTCTGCAAAAATAGAAGGAAATAAATGAAACCAGGATAAAACAGGGAAAAGGGAAAACGACTTAGGATATGTGACACATCTTTCAAAACATTACTTGTAAATAGGACACGGCACACAGTGCAAATTGAAGTAGTTCGGGTAATCCCAACTTTTCTTATTATTTGACCTCTGCTATTAAACTGGTGGTAAACATTGTTAAAAGTAAAGCACGCAAATTCCCTCAGTCACCTCTGAGTCATTTTCCAGCACTGTTATGCAAATAATACTTTCTGCTCATTGCGGTTTGTATTTGTGATATATGAAGGCTGAAGAACATCAGGGCTGAGTCATCTGCTTAAGAGGATCACACTATAAATGTGATGGATTGCAACATTTTGCAGAGCACAAAATGTAATTGAGTGAAGTCAATTAGGAAAGTAGGAGGGCTTAGTAGAAAAGAAGGGAGCAATCTGTAATGACTACTGTGATGTCTTTTTTTGACTACGCTTTCCAAAACAGCTTAGTAGGCCATCTAGCCTTAGAATTTAAGGGATAATGGGAAGCAGTTTCTTTGAAAATTCTGGCCTTTGTACCTATGAAAAAATTGAAGGTCTGTTATTGTAGAGGGAGGAATGCAATTTTCAGAACAATGTAGGTTGTAAACCAGTGCATTCCTTAGAAATGGGCGATGTTTTAAATGCTATTAAAAACAAGAGTTTATTGAATGCAGAGTCATACATTACAATAGTTGCTGTACTTGCAAATTAAAAACACCACTTCTTGCCTTGTTAAAATGTACTTAGAGAGCAGCTCCTTAAAATAAGTTACTTCTCTTTGGTTAGGTCAGACAGTCATTATGCTGTTGCTGGTTTCTTTACTGTCCAAAACAGTATGCAAATTGCTTAAGTGGTCCTAGTTTTCCTCAGCATGTTTATAATCAATTGAGGAGACATGGCTGGGATCACCAAAAGAAAATCATTGCTTGAGCAATGAACTTTCCTTAAGGATACTCTTAGCATGCTTCTAATTAGAGAAAAAACATAACACGAGACATACTGACACTTTCATCTTACATTTTAGAGGTATTGCTTTACACCAGCTGGTTCTCTAAGTTTTAATTTTGAAAAGAACTGTCTTAGCACTGTCTTTTTAATAATCTATATATCAAACACTTCAAATAAAGGCTTAATGTTAAGAAGCAGTTGCAGAAAACCTTAGGACATCTAGTTGACAAGCTAACAAAACAACAAAAAAAAGCTGTAGTGGATAGTTGCTACTGATTATTAAGCACTGCCCTGTATTTTTAAAAATTTAATGAGGACACAAAATGGCACGGGACTCAGATGCCCAAATAACAAGTGATCTGGCAAGGAGCCATATGACAGCTGAACTGAGAAAAGGAAAGCACCCACCTTTAAGCTTAAATCAAGAAGTAATTTTATTCTAAGGACTAAATGCATCCTTTTTTTCCAAAAGGATTTAAGGCATGAATGTGTCACTAGCCAAATGCGGGTTCCTTGTCTTACTGTTTGTATATGGAAAGCTTACTTGGTTCTTTTCTGCAAGACATGAAATAATATGAAAAATTGCCTCTTAGTTCCTCACTTCAGAAGATTGTTAGAGTTATGGATAATCTTGATGTCAAAACCTCTACGAGTGTAACTCCGTAAATCATTTAAGTAAACAGTTCTTGATGAGACAATGGGATAGAAGGAACAAATGGACCTAAAACCAGGAACCAAAAACATTAGTGGGCTGATTGCTCCAGAAACTTGGCCATACCGTATGAATCAGATAAAGGTGTGCCCTTTAGGTGAACTTGACTAATCATAATATGACAACCACTCCTCTAGAAGTTAGGATACCCACCTCCGCTTGAAGACCCTCACCCAGTGAGCTTGTGCATTAAAATTAAGAGACACCGTACCTTTAAATAAAGACGAGGACATTTCACACCAATCAGCTTCAAAATAAGGAATTATGAGTACCATAAGTTGATAAACAATGAATATGTTAATTATGGTGATTTACAGTGTATAAATGGATGACTGTTTGAATGCTGTGTGTGATAGCTTTGCAGAAATACGCCCTAGAACCCAATTCTGCGCAGAACTGCTGATAAATGTCTAATGCTTCAAGTCTGTATGTTACTGGCTTGCACACCGGGTAAATTAGTTTTGGGTCAACAATCTGAAGCACAGGAATAGTCTGCACTGGTAACATTACAGATATATGTTTGGGATTTAGGAGTGGGGTTCACACTGGAGAAAATATTCCTTGTTTCTGTTTTCGTATTAAAATATTGATCTTGATAAATGGAAAAATCTAAGCCCCAATTCTAAGTACACTTGGACCTGGCACAACAGAATTTTTAGTGCTCTTCTGTAGTGGTTATTTGCAAACTGAAAATCACCATACTTGTATGAGGAAAAAGGAATTCTGAACAAAAATCTTTGCTGTACTTTTTTATCAATAACAGTATCTTCATTGAAAAATTTGTATGCCAATTCTGCTTATGTCTCAAAAGATTAGGTATACTGTTAAGTAAGATTAGATCTGAGAATAATAATCAGCCCATGCATAAGAATTTTTAGGGTTGGAAAATGTATATTTGTGAATAAAGTTTGGCTACATTCTCTGCTGCTCTGGGTCCACTTTTATTTAATAAACATATGTCACAAGAGACTTAAGTCCTGTTTTCTTTCCTTCAATTTTTCAGCATTTAGCCCTTGGTGATTTTAATGCTTGAGTGGGAAAGCATTCATCTGCATAATTGTTATCATTGTTGCCACTACTACTACAACTGTTACTATTATTATTATTTCTTATTGAGATTGTATTCTTTTTGTTAGTACCTATCTATAACCTGTAACCCATACCAGAAAAATAGTTACAGATGCAATTCTTTCATGTAGTTACAAGTGACAGAGTAGAAACCCCAAATATTTAGAGCTAGCTATTTAATAAGATTTTCAAAATTTCAGCACAAAACCATCAGAGTTCATTAGAGGTTTGCTTTGTTTTTTGTTTTTTTTTTTTTAACAATTCCTGTAAGTGTTCAACCTAAAAAAGAAAATTACTCTGTAAATGTAAATTATTTGCTGCCAATCTATATTATTATGTCCTTAACTACCTTTGCAATCTGTGCTAAAGTACAGTAGGTCCATCTTCTCTGACTTTTCTGGGTAAAATTTGTGCATTTGAAATCTAAGGCAGGTCTTATGCAAAAAAAAATAAAAATCAGTCTTTGTATAGGATGAACGTCCACTGGTATTAGTTGAATCTTGTTCTGTACACAGAGAGCAGGATTTATTCTGTACTAAATATTCGTTAATAGAAGCATATTTTTTTTTCCTTAACATTACCCAGTAATGTGAGAGAAGGGGTGAAGAGATAATATAAAATACCACCTTCTCATTGAAGTCAAAGTAGCAGCTAAGAAGCTGGAATTTGGTTTTCTGTTTAAGTCAGTATTCAAACAAAATCAATTGAAAATTATGTCTCAGACAAAATCTTGAACAGAAAATAGCTAGTGGATTTTTATTTTAGTTGTGTAACGACATACGACTGTACATGTATATAAGAAGACAGAGTTGTTCAAAAATATCTCAGAACACTAGAAAACACAATCTCCTTTTCTCATATTTTTCTTACTGTAATAGTGTGACCTACTGTAATCTTATTTTAAATTAAATCACATTTGTGCAACGGCTTCTGTAGTCCTTTGGCTTTGTGAGACCTATCACTATTGTCCTGTCAAACAACCCATTTCCATGACTTCTTCCAGCCCTGCTCCCTCAAGTCCAGAGGAAATGCAGCTGAGGAGAAATTGTCATCAGGTGGGTGCACAGCTGGATTTGTCCTTGGCCATTTCTGTTCTGCTTTTTTGCTAATGACTTGGATAGTGGAAAAGATGGCACATTATGTGTTATGTCTGACATCAAACTGGGAGGATTACCACCTCATTCAAGGGCTAGTTCAGATTTCAATTACCCCTTGACAAAAGATGAATAGAAAGGGCTACACTTCATCCAGGGTAAATCAAATGCACAAATGGGGCATGACTGGCTAAGGCAATATATGGGAGCAAAGGGTCTCTCACAAACTATGTACGAGTCAGTGTCATGGACTCGGAGTGATACCTTTGTCTCAAACCTTCTTCCCCACTTATTGAATAAAGCCCATCTCTCTCAAGCTGTGACAATTATTCAGTCTGCACAATTACTTCATCTAGCGGAAAGAAACATGGAGATAATCCTACAGTTAAGGCAATGTATCAAAGGGGTAATAAGGTGAGCTGTTGTGCTTAGCTGTTGTGTTCTTTGCATCTGTCATCACATCCTAACTGTGCTTTTCACTTGAATGAACCTGTTTATATTTTGCCTGCAAATCTTTTCTCGGCACTAAAAATGACTTCTGGATAAATAGTGGTGAATATTGGCTGTGTCTACTGCAATGCATGCAATGTACCCTAGACCTTTCCTAGACACTGAGGTCTACACTTGTGCATCCAAGATTCCTTGTGCTAGAGCAGTGTAGCTCCAAGTAAACCGAGTGCCTGGCCTGTCCCAAACCTTGCCCTAGAACTGCACGGGAGAGTGGCTGGTATAATGGGACCAAATTCTCCCTGGGACCATGCCAGGGAGTTGGCACGTCTGTGTAACAGTACTGCAATTGAGTTCAAGCATCCAGCAATATTCTCGGGCATTGCTTCGTGTACAGGAGTACATTGGTCCTACTCAGTTCAGGTTCTGATGCCACAGGGGGTAGAAAGCATAATTAGGGTTTACTAAGTACTCTGAGAAGATTACCATCCCTTTGTAGTTTCAGGAGTCCTTAGGTATCTGCAGAGTACTCCCCCGCCTTAGCTCAGAGGCTGGTAATCCAAGGTGCCAAGTGAGTGAGGAAAAGTATCCTTTCTAAGGTGTTAGTCGGATCCTGTTGAAAAACTGCCTAAAAACGGAATGAGGATCTGAGAATGGGCATCACCCTGGATTTGTTACAGTCAACTTTAAGATGTTATTGAAAAATACGTAATCCCTTGTAATTTTGATATGTATTACTAGGAATATTGTATGAGAGACCATGAGTAACTTGGTGAGGTTTGGTAAGGCATCAAAAATAATGCTTTTTCCGCTGCTTCATTAATAGTCTTAAAATAAGATGGGAACAAAATGCGTCAGAGTCCAGGAGAGAGCCCAAAGACAGTACAGGGATTTAAAAGATATGATCTATGAGGAAAGCTTGAAATAACAGTATTTGTTCCGTCTAGGGAAGAGGAGGCTGAGTCATAAAATGATCTTCTTGTGTTTAAAGGCTGTTATAAAAAGATAGTGAGCAACTGTTCTCTGTCTCTGCTGAGCAAGGACAAGATGGAACTAACTCCATTTGGATCAAGGGGTATTTAAACTGAATACTAGGAAGCCATTGCTATTAGGATGGTAAGTGCTTAAACAGTCTGTCTATCTAGAGAGCGTCTTGTCTCTGGCTGGCTTTAAGAATTGTGAGCAAACAGATGTCTCAGTCTTTGCTTGTTTTGGCCTTGTTTGATGTAGCTGATTCATGTCTTGGGTTCCCTTCTGGTCGCTTGTATGTCTATGATTTGATGGTAAAAATCTCACGTTCATTCCCATTCAAAAGTATGGGAACAGGAATAGGGTGGTTTTAGTCTCTCTCCTTTATGCTGCCACATGAGAAATCCTTGTAGATTTAGTGGCTTGCACATCATAAAAGGACATTTATTCTCTGAAAATTGCAACTGATTCACAGGAACCCTACTGCAATCATGGGACACACTGTAGTAGCAAGAGCAGTGCTTGAGTCCCCAGATAAATTCAGCTGAATTGCAGTTTGAATACTGAGGGTATTATTGGCAGTTTGTTGCTGGTAATTCAGAAAGTATAAAACTTTTTGCAGTCTGACATCACACAAGGTAAATTTCAGTCTAAAATGTTTTCTAGAGGGGATCTGTTGCTTGAGGTTTAATTTGATCCTGGGTCTGTAAATATACTGGATGGTGTGTGCTTCTTTGATTCAACTGAAGAGAGTTAGGCTTACAATTGCCTTACTGTGACCAACAGGACCTGCCATTTATTTTCTATTATGCCATGCTGCTCAGTTTTATGCCTTCAGGTTGCCAATATTGACAGCCAAATATGATTTCATTTAATAGGAACTGTTGCTCTATTTTTGCTTTTGTAGGTGCACAGGAAGGGGACACCACACATTACTAGGTTCTCAGACATAACAGGGCTTTATTCATTGAGGCACTACATTTATATGAAGAAGTGTTTTGACAAACTTCTGCAAAACTTCAGCAAAAGCTGCTGGTATTTTTAGGACTGTAACAAAATAGCAAACCAGGATTTTCAGAAGTTTCTGGCCAAAGATGCTACAGTCTTCATGGTTAGACTGTGTCATTCTGTCTAATAAGTTTGTCTTATTAGACCTTTATATTTTGAAAGGAAGGAAAACGGCTCTACTTTGACCTTATCAAACCACAAGTGAGCTCTGCAACAGGTTGCTGTACTGATCATCTGCACTGGTTTGTGCTTGGAAAGGCTGCAGCAAAAGAAACCTCTGGAGTAATAGCTTCTTTCCCTTTCTTTATCCTTTTTTTTTTTTTTTCCAGTTCAGATGGACTTTCACTCTGATATCAGGTTAATTGGGTGAGGCACTGTTCATTCTGAGATAACTAACTGTCTCAGCTGCATTATCAAACCACTGTTTTGACTGATAGTCTTCTGCTGTTGAAAGTGCCCTCTAACAAGCTCTATCTTTTCATGCTGATCCCAAGTTTAAAGGGTTTGAGGAAACTCAAAAGACTGACATTCTTCATGAAGCTCAGCAAATCTTTACTATCCATAGGAAAGCACTGCATATCAATTATGGAAAATGTTAAAAGAGAAAAATTGAAACTGCAGAGCTGTCTGTAAATACTTAGAGAAGATCACTGATCTCATTTACTGTTATGGTGCTTTCATAAGTCAGTACATAAAGTAGGCAGAAATACCTAATTTAACATTGTCTCATCAGGTTGTGGCAAGCCATCCAGATGACATCATTAAAACACAGTGGTCCTGAAGGTTAAATTCCTCAATACCTAAAATAATTTTGTGCTATCTAAAAGCCCTTGGACTTGTTGTAAACTTGTAAGACAAAGGTTATGGAGGTAGCTTTGTCATCTCCAGTGTTCAGCTCCTACTATGGTGTACAGAGTAGGGAAGGAAGCGTGGGCCATTGGTGAGGGATGAAATGGATGGTTGGAGGAGAAGCACTCTGCTGCAGCTGATTCTTCTTTCCAAAGGCTTTTTGAGCAGGGGCAATCTCTGTTCAACCTAATCTAAAAGCAATAGTTCCTGATGAGGAGACCCTCTTCCTTGGTCTTAATATGATCCAATAACTTACAGTATGAACTGGTTCATCGAGGTTTTGAACCAGCACAGTAGATAACGATAAACTATCTGGTCAAGAGTAGTTAGTACTTTTTCCACATTGGTCCCAGTTATGATACATTTGTACACAAATTCGGCATTTCAGATACTGAAACCAAAATAACTTGGGTCTCATAATGTATTATCGATATGGTCATCTAGGCAATGCTGGTCTTGCAATAATCTGCTAGTGCTAATATTCCCCTCTGCTATCTGAGAAGTTCAATTATTTCTCACATAACTCTCTGTCATGATGTCAGCTGGGATGGGATTGATTTTCTTGCTAGCAGCTGGTGTAGTGCTATGTTTTGGACTTGGGATGAAAATAGTGTTGGCAGCGCACTAATGGTTTTGGTTGTTGCTAGGCAGTTAAGGCCTTTTCTGCTTCTCACACTGCCCTGCCAGTGAGTAGGCCATGAGTGCACAAAAAGTTGAGAGGGGATACAGCTGGGGCAGCTGACCCTAAGTGACCAAAGTAATATTCCATGACATAGGACTTCATGCTCAGCATATAAAAGTGGGGGAAGAAGAAGGAAGAGGGGACATTCGGACCTATGGCCTTTGTCTTCCCAAGTAATCGTTATGCGTGATGGAGCCCTGATTTCCTGGAGACGGCTGAACACCTGCCTGCCAATGGGAAGCAGTGAATGAGTTCCTTATTTCGCTTTGCTTGCACGTGCGGCTTTTGCTCTACCTATTAAACTGTCTTTATCTCAACCCACAAGTTTTTTCTCACTTTTACTCTTCCGATTTTTTTTCCCCCATCTGAACTCGGGAGAGTGAGCAAGCAGCTGCGTGGTCCTAATTGCTGGCTGAGGTTAAACCATGACACTCAATCATCTGCCAAAACCAGATGTCTCTCTTGGCACTATCTGTAACTTTCGTCAGCTTCTTACACTTCTCTGGCACATCCAGCAATTTCTCATGTCACTTCCAGTACTTTTCCACATCCTGTTCAGCTAGCCTCACCTCAGGGCAGGGCCTTGCCAACTGCCGAGTCTTCTGCCTGCCAGTGTAACGTGGGCTTATTGACTATGTTACATCTCCTGTGCAGCCCATATACCTCTTTTCTTTCTATGGAAATGTCCTGTTTTGAGGTGAATCAGGACCAATTTTGTTCAGTAACTTCACTTCTTAGCTAGGCCTCTTCTAACTACTGAAATTGGGAGCATATTATGCAGACAATGTTCATGCTCAGAGTGATAAGACCTATGTTTATAGCTGATGCCAGGGCATGGTATGCAGAGAGGCTCCTGCTTATTGCTGTAACACCAAGGGCAGCTCACTTTGTTATTTGCCCCGTTGGAGGGTCAAAAGCAGAAAAGCGTAGAGGGGTCACACCTGAGGGGACGAGCGGACAGGAGAGGTGACCCAAAACTGACCAACAGGGTATTCCATCCCATCTGCCTCATGCCCAGTATAAAAGCTGAGGGATCAAAGGGTTCAGCCTCTTTCTTCAACGGCTGACATCTGAGGAGGACTCTGTTCATCTGCCTTTGATCCCGATCCTGAATCCAGATCTGGAATCCAGTTCCCATCCATCACTGAGTCCAGTCTGGGAGTTCCCCAGTGCCTGCCGGTGACATGATTGTCATCATGGGAGCTTGATACATTTTTTTTATATATTTCATTGTCTTCTTTTTATTTTTATTATTAATATATCATTAAAGTAGTTCCTTCTAAAGTTCCTTCATTAAAGTAAAGTTCCTTCTAAACTCATAGGTCTCTTTTTCCCTCCTCTGCCTCTCTCTTAGAAGAGGGGTAGGGGGGAACATCTGTCGGTGCCCCACATCCCCAGTAGCCAATTCAGCCTAAACCACAACAGGAAATCAGGAAGAAAATGGGTGGGATTAGAAGGAAAAGGAAGGACATATATACAGGGAACCCGTTTTTTAAGCCAGAAAATGGAGTAAGGAATTTAGGTTTTCTACTATTACCTCAGATTTCCTGGCATAAAAATTCACTCTGAGTCACAGGAAAGACTCTTAGTAGAGTCTAACAGGATGTTTGTGCATCATAGTATCTTTAATTTAGTTTTCTCATTTCAAATACACAGTTCGTATCTATTCCTCTTATATAAAAATGAGTGCTCTTCAGTAGGATGCTCAAAGTTCAAGGGGAAGGTGCTGGTATACTTTGCAACATTTTAGAGGATTAAGCATAAAAAAAGAGTAAAAAGAAAGACATGAAAAAAGAGGTCTTGCTCTATAATGGAAGACTAAGGTCTATTAATGTTCTCAACAGTAAAATTTTGCTATAAGCTTTGAGGTATATTGCCATTTTTAAAATTCTACCTATTTTTGCATGCCAAACTCAATATTGAAACAGTGATTTACCTGAGTTTTTCGGTAAGAAAAACATATTTGTTAGGGAGCTTGTTCTGTGTTAAGTCTTTATGAAATGTGTGTTAAGAACACCTGGATATTACACATTTAACTTATCACTCCACAGAATCCCTTATCCAGCACAAGGGAGAACAATCACAAAGTACATATGGGTTGATCTGTGCAGGAATACACTATACAGGAGCCAGTATACAACTGAGACTTCATAATGGCTTATATAACTCTTTTTTGCCAAATCAGTACTCTTTCAAGCTACAACACAGGCAAGCTTAAGCATATATTTTTCAGGGAGGTCATCTCGTGGGAGATGACCACCACTCAGAGCAGCTGACCCTAAGCTGTATCTGTTTCTCTAATAGCTTTCCCTATACTTTTTCCCTGCACATAAGTCACCTGAAACAAAGGCAAGGCTTAGAATACACAATAATATTTTCTATTAGCAAAAAGCATTATATGCTTAAAGGCTGTATGTTTTTGTCAGTAATGGGTTGAAGTATCTAAAGAGATCTGAAGATGTTACTTTTCCTATGAACTCTGTCTCTCCTGTATTTTAGACTGTTCTGTGTCTGGTGGTAGAAAAGGGTCTGTAAAATCTCTACACGAGCTACCTTTAAATTCACTTCCAAGGCTGGTACCTTGGAACTTGGTACTCAGTTTTAACAACATTGTGGTAGATTAATACAGGATTTCTTAGAAGTAAACAAAAACTGAGTTGTGTTTGGTGTAATCAAAATACAGCTGGTTGCCAAAGGATTGCTTCAATTTTAAATTCCTCTAGTCTCAGTATTATTTCCTATTTGCTTTTTTGCTGTTTAAACCAGGTTGCATACATTTTCATATTTATATAGCCACTGTGCCACAGAGAGTACTAGCAGAAACAAACAATAATAAAATATAACATTACCCAGAAAAATGTGGGCAATAATTCATCAAAGGCAGCAGATGTATGTTACCCACAAATTAAAGCCTTTCTATCTACAAAGAACTTTGTAGAACTGGACAGATAACTTTTGAAAGTTACAAAGTTTTTACCATGGCAAACAGTTGAACAGTTCTGCTCCATGGCCAGACTGATGACCCATTAAAATGTACTTCATAAAATGTCAGCTCACAAGTAATAAAAAAGAGACTAAAAACTAATATAAGAAGATATTTTGGTTGCATTCTTTGAAGGATTTTAGTTTCTCTCTTCCTGAGATTTCCTGTCAAGCTATTTTTAATACACTGAGAGTATGAGTTTTGATGGTGTAACCATTGATCCTACATTGAGTGATATGCTTGCATCCTGTTTTTTTATTTCCTTGAATCTGACATACAGAAATTGGTTTACGAAGTACTGTAGTATAATAATTCAATAATGAGGAAAAAGGGTAATGTGGATGTACATTGCCTTAATTATTTTAGAATAACACAGGGACTTGGCACCAGGTGTGGGGGGGCAATATCTACTGGCTCTACCCAAGCTGACTGATTTAGCCCATACTGACCCATTCCTCCAGTCCACACAAAGGAACCAGCTGGCACAGGGTGTGCATAGAGAAGCTCATGTGCCTGATGTTCATACAGTGTTTTTGTTTGCTCTCAATTTTACTGTATTCTTCAGATTAAAGTACTTGAAATGAACCTAGCTCCAAGGCTTTGTAAAAACCTAAGCACAAGTGTGAAGGGACTCTAAGAAGCTGCAATAAAAGAATGTCTTCTCCTTGAAAATGTACATCCAAAGTATATTCAAGTTCTTGAAATCTTCACTATGTATCTACATTCATTTCCAGTATAGAGTAACACAAGCAATTTTCTTCTTTCAACTTATTCTTTCAAATTTGCCATTTCAGATTTATGTGTCTAAAAAAATTACTTTAAGTTACTTATTGGTCTATTTGTATATCTGTAAACTATTTTATTAAGCAAAATAGAACTGGAAAAATGCTTTTCTTCTTTTGAATAAGCATATTACTCTCTGGCTTAAAACGTGATCCTAAAAGTCAATGAGAAAAACTATTTTACTCTTTCTTTTTGTATATGATGAAACACAAAGTAATTATAATGTATATTATAATTTTTTCTTACTTAAAATTTCTAACATGGAGAAAAAAAAAAGTCACCTTTTTGCTTAGAGTGTTAAAGAAGCTATCCTTCTGTAGTGTCAGTAACTACTGGATGCAAGGACAGCATGGGCGGCAGGAGCATGTGGTGGCAACAGCGATCGCAATGTCAGGGCATGGTGGTTAGGAACCATACTGGTGGGCTTGTTGTCTTGGTAGAAGGGGGCTGAATGGAGGAAGTCTTCCCCAGGTAGCAGGTGCTGTTGAGGGCTGGAGGACATGATGGACAAGGACAGGGTAAGAGAGTAGGTGTTGCTCAGCCTGGAGAAGAGAAGGCTCAGGCAGGACGTTGTTGTCTACAAACACCTAACCAGAGGAAATGGAAGACAGAGCCAAATGCTCCTTGAAAGCACCCAAGGACAGGCTTAAGGAGCAATGGACACAAATTGGAACATGGGAAATTCTAATTAGATATTAAAGAATTTATTTATTTTTTTAACTGGGAAGTTGGTCATGTAGTGGACCAGGCTGCCCAGAGAGGTTGCTTCACTCTGTGATTTTGTGCCTGCCAGGAACTTCAGATATTTTAATGTTCAGAACTCTATTCCCACATTCTTGAACATATGTCAGTGAATGTAACTACTTTATGGACTTGTGTGCTTTTAATGTTTCTTAAAATGAATCTTTAGATAATTATATATATACATACATGAAAAGATGAAATAAATGATTATTTTTCATGAAATATTGCTGTAAAAGGCATTTAGAAAATCCCAACAGCCTGGGTAAATGTTTTCCTGGGCTTAGAGGGGAATAAGGAAAATCTTTGTAAGGTTAAACAGCACTGTTTCTTACACAAAGGCACAGTTTCAAATAAAATATCTTTTTGAGAAGGTCATGAGTTTTATTGCAAGTGGACAGAGACTTGGATAACTTAAGCTTTTCAGACAGTATTTCTAGAACTTAATGAGCTATATCAAGGGACCATGGAGAGTTGTGATGCATCTTCTTTGACTGAGTAGAACCTGATTAAGTAGTTAAATCATTTTTGTATCATAATGTGTTTTGAATATGTTCTATCAGGAGAGTGCAGGCCCCCCCTTCCCTTGCCAAGAATTTTCAAAATGAAATCTACATGGATCTGCTGTACAGAAAGTGGCTGGCAGGTTGTGACTTGTGTGGTTTCTACCACACAAGTCTAAACCAGTAGCACGCACTGTGAAATTGAGCCTGGAATGGGACTTCTCTCTTCAGTCCTTGTTCTTTAGAGAAGTAGTTAAGTGGAGGTCAGATGGTACTGATTTTGTTCTCTGCTTCCTACTTATTTGTGCAGGCTGAGGCACCAAAGCTGAAGACACTGAGTGCTTGCATGGGGCAGGGAGGAACCAGCTTCCCCAGGGTGTGGGACCAACCTTTCCTCCTAGACACAGATGGTTTTGGATAATTATGTAGAGTGTTGGACTGGTCTTTAGAGTTCCATAAGGAAGGCTCATGGTTCAGCCTTTTGTGAGATACTTGATATTAAACCTGTGATTGTCAGAGGCATTTGTACTTGTATGAAACACCTTTTTAGTTTTGTTTACTTTAAGTGATTCCACTCCTCATTTTGAATTCTGCTATTCATCTATTAGAAATTATTTCAGACAAATTTACCCTGCTAGGAGCTCCAGTAATAAGCATAACTTGCAGTCCATGTTTGATAGGAATCATCCGGGACTAAAGAAATAGTTTTGCATCTGAAAATAGCGCCTAAGAAGATGAGAAGACTTCTGACTCTCAGAAGAATTCTCTATCAAAGTTGTCAAGTGGTTAGATCTACTTTATTTCTCAAATGTTATCTCTCTGTGAATTAACTGAATTGGTTCTCTCTTCAAATTATCCAACCGCATTTTAAGTTTAGCAAAGCCCATTAATAAATTGTGAACATGTCCTAAATGAAAGTAAGTCCCTCTAGCTGTTAGAAAGTGGACCCACATCTCATCTTCTTCATCCATATATGTTTGCTTTCCTTTAATGTTTAGCCTCTCTTTGAGTCCATAGGCCCAAATGCTTCATATATACTTTGCAGGACTCAATTCTGAGAAAATTTTGGGGTAACTGGAACAGGAAAAGCATAGTAATAAAAATGAAGTCTTACCACTACAGTCATATCTTTATGTTGCAGTTTATATTATCCAATTATAATAATGTCTGTGCACGTTTACTGCAGGACTATTGACTTCCCTCTTCCTATCTAGCTCTGACAGGCTCCTGAGGACATGAATAGGCTTTAGCAGCCCTGTCCAGCCTCACATGGGACCCCCACTCCTACCCACGGCCCTCAGAGCCACATTTTGGCTGAGTTCACGGCCCCCAGACCTTTCCTGAGCTGTGCTGCACGAGTGCTGATCTCCAGCCCCATCTCCTGCTGCTCCTGGGTGGACCCAGGACCTGCTTCACCACCTTGCCATGTCCAGGACCCTGCTACCAGCCCCCAGTTACTGGTCACTGGTCACTGTATGGGCCTCTTGTCCGAGTTTCTGCTCACAGCAGTCTGAGCCAGCAGTCTTTAACCTGTACAATTCTGCGTGCGTGTAACATGTCCTTGGTCTATATGGTTCTCCAAACACAGGTTATGTGCACAGTGTCCAGCAGAATATAAATCAGGCTGTGGATTTTCTTGTTTAAGCTGCTTTTCAGCAAATTGCTGGTTTATGAAGGGCTTTCCGTCCCTCTAAGTGTAAAAGGCATGCAGAGAAATGAGTTCTCATTTGTCCAGAAACCCTCACTGCTTTTGAAGGTGGGGCTCCCACATTACAGAAACGTAGAAAATTGGAGGACTTTGTTCTGGAGCTTGAATATGCAGTTGATGTTTACCCAGTGTTCTGCTTATTTACATGCTTATGCACGCGTGGCCAGGCCTCTCAGCTATCAAAAATATTCTTATTTTATATTTTGCCGCCTACGACTTCTTTCTTCTTTCTGTTGAGACTACATTAAACAATACAACCTTTAAACCTTTTTGTAGGGATTTTGTCCTTTTTAGAAATAGAAACGAATTCTTTGCTCCTGGTACTAGGGTTTGTTGGCCAGTTATAGTAACATAGCACCCACGAGACACATGAAAGAAAAAGACATGTTTCTGCCAAGAATACTGAAAAAAAAAACCCCTAACCTATGCTAGTTTTTATCAATATATATAGATAGTATTTTAGTGGATACATTGGATATTCCATTGATTTCATTATAAATTGCTAACTTCTAATTTAGTGCTGACCAGAAAATCGTCCTCACAGAAGAGGAGTGTATCTCAGGTTGCTCTGTAGCAGGAAGTTCCCAGCTATCTCAAGACTGAAGAACAATAATCTGACAACCAAATGTCACTGTGATGAGCAAAACCTGCTCCATAATGACGCTTGGTAAACCTCAGGAAATGTTTATGTGACAAATTGCAGCATTCCAACAGACAGAAAATTCAGCCTGTAGAGTGTCCTTGGGTATCCATTGCAGTGCTTTCTCCAGGAATGTTGAAGGGAGATTGAACAGCTGTTTGGTTGTGCCTTGTTTGTATTGCATTAATCCCATGCTTCAGGACACCGGTAGGGACATGAAGATATTTTTTTGTTTGTTTGTTTGGCACTTAACTAACTTTTCTTCTCCTTTGTCCCCCTCTTCTTCCTCTGATGCACCAGAGGTTGTTCCATCTGTGGGCAGTACACTGGCAGGGGTGCAGGGACTAACAACAAAAAAACTTCTGAAGTGCTTGGCTGGTAAATCCTGGCCAGATGGTAAGAATTAAAACCATTACTGATTTAAATTCATAAAGGATTTATCTTCATATAAGATAGGTATGTTTGTGAGAGGAGATAAGACTGTTTAAGAAATCTCTTGCCACAATATCTAATAAATTGCCTGCTATTGTAGTCATCTATGAAATTTGTAGTGCCCATTGTGCTCTTCCTGCGGCACTTTTACTTATGACTTTTGGGATGTTCATACTGGTATGTTTGTTTTAGGGTATTTGTGAGTGGTGTAAGTAGATGTTTTGGGAATCAGTCTCAGCTTGTCTCAGACTGTATTACAGTAAGACTTGATCAAGGAACGTAAATGACTGTTCTCCGTGTCCCTGTCTTCATTGGGGAGTTTTGTTGGAGAAAAAAAACAATAAAGAAACATAGATTTTTAGTAAAGAGTGCTCCCTTTTCTTTGATATAATTATAATTCCTAAAGCATATAAATTATATTTAGCCTTCAAAGAATAAGTCCATCTGTGTATAAAAAGAAACACTGGTTCAGATGAAGGGACTCATAATTTTAACAGACTAAAACTAACTGATGTTGTTAGAAATATTTTGTTAAATAAATGGCATGATGAACTGAATAATGCACCTCACAGAGGAAAATGATAACCTTAGAAATAATGCTGCTTCCCATTTTGGTATACCACTGTAATAGTTTTGCCTAATAGAAGCTTTTAAACATCAATAAGCACATTAGGTAGAACTCACATTTGCAAAAGTTCCTATTAGATATTGAAAACAAAATGGAAATTTCTGCATAAGGCTTTTTTCTTTCTCCTCTTACCATCAATTCTCTCTAATTTACTGGGCAGAGATAGACGATAACTTTACCTGCCCGGTCATGCAGGCACACAAATAAACATCTATCTAAAGTCAATGGAAATAATCTAAAAGCTTCAGCAGCACTTCTCTTGAAACAGCAGCTGCTTTGCTCTGCTGCTTCTTTTGTCAAACTGATGAAGCAAAGAATTGCTTTTACCAATTGGCTGTACAGAAATTAAGTATCAGGGTATAGTTTTGTGTAACTTTTTTGATATATGATTTTTAAAAAAATTGGTATTAATTAAGAGACAGATTCTCCCCCAGTAGAGTAAGTAAGCTTTGGTGCTGTGATCACATAGGAGTATGTGAAGGGATATGAACCTATGATTTTCCCTGCCTTTCATTATCCTGTGAATGCAGAAAGCCTTCTGGTAGTAAGAAGGAATCAATGTCCTGTAGACTGGGGTGAGGCTGGGAGGGTACCTGCTCATATTCCAGTAATTAAGCTGCTGTAGCAGCTGAGTGTAGTTCCCTTGTTTATGTTCCCCAATGATTTTCCAATGCTCATTTAATTTGTTAAAACTAGGTTCAGAAAAGACATTAGTCCTCAAGATTTGCTTTGGGGATACCTTGCAAAGGGACACAATTTTTACATCCACACATGCATAAGCACAGAAAATACCTTGGCTAGAACACTACACAGTAAAAAAAAAAAAAGAAGAAACTTATCAGAATCTCTATGATACTTAACACTGAATGTTATTGCAAATAGATTTATATTTCAAAACTGGAAAAAAAAATTGTGAGAGGAAAATGAAGTGTGTTGTATGGCGCTTGCTTGTCATTCCTAACTCAAAGAATCCTTATTGTTTCAGACCAGTATTTGCTCACACTCATTTGCTCATTATGTAAAGGAAAATATATGCTGTTTGGACATCAATTGATATTTTTAGACCAAAAGCTTTTGCCTGTTAACGACATTCCTATCCTTCCAATTCACCATTCCTCATGATGTCTAGGTACCATTCACACCCATGTGAATTTTAGTGTTAAAGAGCTAGTGAAAAAAGAAAAGGAAAGGTGTTCTTCTATAGACAAGGTGCCTTGACTTGGCACTTGGAACTTAGGAACAACTGAGATTGTGCAATGGTGTAATTTTGCCAGATGATGTTTGTAGAAATGTTCATATACTTCTACAGGAACTTCAGACTTTTTTGAAATAGCAGGTCTTAGAGAAGCTTGTGGGAAAGACCCTTTCCCAAGCTATAAGGACTCACCTCAAAGTGCTGGTGTTTACCCCCTATGAGGGAGACGTTGCTGTGCAAATGGCTGTGTGTTGCACTCTAAGGTAACACAGATCGAGCAGAGAACTGCAGACGTCTACTAAGTAGACTTTCACACCTGCCTGTGTACCCTGCCAGTACGGATGACATTCCCCTTGATAGAGGGCTCTTGAAAAGGATTTTTTTTAATTTTCCCATATGCTGGATAGGAGTCTGTGTTTGTGTCGAGAGGAAATTAAGTTCTTGTTCGTGACACTTTTGGCTGATGTCAAATGCGGCAGAAAAGTTAGGCTAGGATGTAACATTAAATTTGTAATTATTCAGACAACCTAGTGCTTGGGGTAAACATCAGTATGAATTCTAACTAGTGCATTGCTGTGCCTCACTGTGTGGCAGACAAATTTAATTTGTAACATTTTATGCTCTGTTTCTTCCCATTTCTTCTCTTCTTTCCCGCAATTAGTAAATATCATACGTTGCTTTTTTTTTTTTTTTTTTGTGGAAACGAATACCTAATTTTCTTATGCATTAAAAATACCTGCTGTCCTGTCTGGGTAAGCTGATGTGCTGTGGCATTTTGGAGCAGTCTGGAAAGAATAAAGAACAAATAAGGTCAACAGAAAACATCATACATTATGAAAAATTAATCATTATTCTGTTAGTCACACCTTGTATGACCCAATGAACTCATGAAAATCTCAGTGTATTAGAAGTACAGAAATTTTGTAAAAATAACCTGTGTATGCTGTTTGATTCTTTTCCATGTTTTAATGATAATACATATAAAATAGCTACAGAACTATACATTGGGAAGTGATCATTAGATCCATGGATCTATTATTAGGGGTTTCTGTTACTAGAGCTGGTTTATTTGTGGGGACTAAGGAAAATTAGCAGGATAAAAAGCTGTGCTGCAGTGTACTAACTGTACTAGCTTTTTCTAGTTTGCTCAGAGCTTCTATTTTCATCGGAAAGTAGAGCTGTTCCTTAGCCATCTAATGGCATTCGTGCTGTATGGTTGTGCTTAAATATTGCCAATATACAGTGACTCCAGGAACAGATGCCCTGGCCATATCCGTGCACTGTTAATGTGAGTGATTTCTTTATGTCCCCAGTGACCTAAGGGAGAAGTTGGTATGTGAGGAATTAGGGACACTCGGCAGGCATGGGACTGACTGTCCCAACCTGTTTTGTTGCCTTTGACAGCACTGAGAGCCTCTGCCGTGCACTCACCTACATGCTGCAAGTTTTCAGAGCAGCAAGAAGAAGGAAGACACATTACCTGGGATGAACACAGTAGAAGAGTGCTCAGGATGTTTAAGGTGTTGGTCAGCAGGGCAAGTGAGGACTAGCACATGCTCAAAAGAAGTGACGGTGGTGGTGGTGATGATGATGATGATGAAGTACACAAACTTGAATAAATAAAGACAGAATAGACAGAATGAGGTGATGTTGGAGGCCAAAACATACCTAACACAGTTTCTGCTACAGGAAGGCAGTTGTTGCGGATCGCTGTTTTTGTGACTGCAGGCTGCTTAGTTGAAACACTGCCAACCTTTCCAAGGCCTTGAAAAATTAGTTACTTTTATTAAACTTATATAACGTTCCCCAGAACTGTCCTCTTCCCCTGGGCAGCAAGCAGTCTCTAAATTACTTCTCAGAGCTGTGCCAGGAAATGCTTTTAAATGTTGGAAAGTGCACCAGATATTTCTTAAAACCTTTTCTGCTCATTTGACTCCTGGTTCACCCACCTTAGGCACAGAAGAAAGATTGCAGGTTTTTTTATTTTCTTCTGACACATGCAGAAACAATGTTGTAATAATATTGATTAGCATGAATTAATTTAGGGCTTCAGTCAAAGACTGCTTTTCTTTAAATTGCTAGTTTTTATTAAGATAAAAAGCTCTGTAAACCTCCTCCCTAAATTATCCAACTACCATATGCTGAGAGAAATAGCATTTACGAAAACTGTTTTCTCAGGAAAGAAAAAAGCAAGTCGAAGTACAATAAGCAACAAAAAAACTTGTTCAGGGTCACAGATTCATTTTTTGCCTTGTAATTCCCCATGTCCTGAATATTGTACTTGTGTTTTTTTCTGGATGTAATGTGTTGCTTGTATATGTACACAAAATTTTTAAAATAAGGATGGAAAGTATAGAATTGTGTGAAACAGAAACTTGCTAATCATTAATTATCACTGCTAAAGTTAGAAAGTGCTAAAGCTTCTGTCAGAATCAGACTCATTTTTGCCAGCTCTTGCGGTTTTAATGCAGTAAGTGGCTTTTCTTGAAGGCCTGCCATAAGTTCAGTGATTACACTAGAACTTCAACTTTCATTAAAAAAATTAAAAGTTTAGGTGTCTTATAGTTAAGCAAAGAAGCTTGAAAATGTGAATTGAATATAACCTAGTATGAAATTAAAATATCTCATAGTCTTTAATACATTCTCTTTATTTCTGAATGTTAGATTCTCTTTATTTCTGAATGTTAGAGAGCCAAACATTCTCAGCTGGGGAAGGAAAGCTTTTGTTTGGCATGACAGGACTTCAGAGTGTCATTTTTGTGCCAAATTTGATTTCTTGTTGATTGGTCCTTTTGCTGTCATAGTCATTGTCATTTCTTAGCCTTACCTCACCTTTAACTATAAAGAAATCAGGTATCAGTTTGTATTTCTCGGGTACAGAACTCTTTTCCCATGTGAACTAGCCAGACAGTGTATAGACTAATATTTTTATTGACTAGCAAGCAGAGTTCATAGTGTGAATGCATGGGAGGTATGTCTCTCTTTTTTCCACTGCAACTCAGTAAAGATTTCTTTTTAAACAGTGGAAAAATTAACTCTCTCTATTCATCACATGATTTCTTCTATTTAATAAATGTGTATAAAAAGAGGAATTAGAGTTGTGAGACAATTGTGATACAACTTGGCAACACTAGTAGGTAAACGGCATCTTTTTCCCCTATTGCTGTCTCCATTGCTTCAGAGCCATTGTGAAACTGGAGTCCCCCGGAGCATTCTGCCTAACAATTTTGTGAAGCTGATTCCTTGACATTTTCTGTGAATTTAATCAATAGTCTGAGACCAAACAAAAGCAAGCTCTCATGCTTATTTATACCCATGAAAATAAGGGTCAGCTTTGGCTGACTTCATTTGCCTTGTGTAGAACTTTACAAATGAGGCGCCCCTCTGAGTTGCAGTGTTTGTAGAGCAGGGCTCTGCTCAGACTAAAGCTATCCTAACCCTCCTCTACGTTCAAAACTATACTGTGGAGAACGCCTTGGAGAGGTGCTGTCCATCTATTCAAGCCTTGAACCAGCATCCCAGTTAATTTGGGTGTAAGGGTCACAACACAGCGTTTGGGGAAGTCAAAGGGCTTCCTCTATTTCTAGTTAGCTACATTAAATTTGGACTCACAGACCAGACCTATCACTATCTCTCAAGAGCCTATGTCACTTGTTGTATGTTTTCATGGTTAGCAGGAACCATCTGTATACTGTGTACTAGCAGAAATCGTCATGTGCTATAGGACATACGAGTTTCAAATTTGTCGAGGCTGAAATACTGAGATGCTATTTCACTGAAAAGCATTTCTTTTTGGAAAGGGTAAAGGAATTGTTTTTCATTGAAGTCAATTTAGTGCTGAAAAGCCCAAAAAGAGATTTCCCAAGGCACTTAAGTTGAATAGGTATGCCATAATAAGCGTGATTTAAATATATTTGTCTGTAAACATTGGAGTACAGTACACCAATATATCAATACAATAGCAGTAAAGTAAAAATCCTGGGCAGAATTATCGTCTTATATTTTAGTGCAGTGCTATTGTTTTGTTAGTGATTATTTTTATTATCAATATGCCTACACATTCTACTCATGGACAGGAAAATTGGTATGCAGGCATAAACAGAAAGACACGTGTTCCCCAAAGACTTTACAGTGTAAGTATGTCAGCTCTGTGCACTCAGCATCCTCAGCCAGGGAAGCCAAGATCTCTGAGACAGCCCTGCCATATTGCTCCAGTGGGATGGTGACCTCCTCTCAGAATAGTGGTGGAAAAAATCACATTTTGATAAACTGTGTACAAACTGTTTTATACAATGCAGCTCAAAGGTAGCTGGATCTCATTTGTGTTTGCCTCTGAAGACTGCTGGCATATTCAGGCATCCACCTAGATGGGCTGCTCACAGGGAGCTCTGAGCAGCCATCAGCCTGTGTATTGACATGGTTGTGATTTGGGAAGTGCGAAGCTGGGGTGCCTCAGTGGGGGCTGAACAGCATTAATGCACTCCATCTTTAATGTTGGTGATCTTATCGTTAGCGGACACCGCAGTGACTTTGAAGGGTCTCGGTCGAATTGTTACATTATTGCAAGAGAGAAATTTTATGGAGTCAAAAGACCAGTTATTTAGGTGTCCCAGTGGAGATTTAAATATATATTTAGGAAGGTAGGTAGAATATTTTACCATTAAATTTTCTGGAAACGGAAAGAACCAGAATTACCCATAGACTGGGGAAATGTGAACTACTGACTTTTGTGCCTGATCAGCAGAGTGTGTGGAAAGATAGTCTTCAAACTTCTATTTGCTTTTTTTGGCTCCAAAATACAGGAAATTTTTCCTAGCTTTTAAAAATGTTATCCGTAGTAGATAAAACATATCCATATTAGATAGAGAAAAGTTTATTTTCTGTAGCACTGGAAGATAACGATTTTTTTTTTTCTTCAGACCCTGTGATCCTAACAGCTCTTAATTTTTTTGTGCTTCAGCTAGCCCATCTTCTTAAGCTGATGCAATGCAGAGAGCAAAATGGATACAATGATACAGTTGATGGGGACTGGGAACCTTAGCAGCATTTATCAGAGACTCAGTACCTGTAGCTGGTCTCCAAAATGTGTGTGTTTGTCCCACTCAGCTTGATGAAGGTATAAATCAGAGAGCAGAATTCTGCCTACTGAACATTTAAAAAAGACAGATAGAGATGCAGATTGGTTCAGTAAAACAGAAGAGTGTGAATCTAAATGTGAAATGAAATATAGATGAAAATGACTTGCCTCAGACAGTTTTAATATTAATATCAACATCTCTTGGCTGAAAAAGACCAATATTTTGTGCTTGTGACACTTTCCACAGCTACACAAAAAAGCAGATTTTTAGGGATGTTTCTGAATTTGACAGAAGAAAAATCTATTTTGTAAACGATGGTATGATTTTAGACTCCATTCAGCATGATATATTAAGTTCCATTACCTCTCTACATTTTGGGGTTTCAAAGTAAAGATGAAGGAACAAATTTTAATGTGTTTAAAAGCAGATATCTCTTATACAGCACTCAGATTCTGCAGTAACTGTTGAGTAGACTTACCTGTTTTCATTGCCTATGTAAAAGTTCTTCAGAATCAAGCATTCTATACAGATGGAGATTATGAATTCTCTTTTTGCCCTAGATAGCAAACCCACTATTTCTAATGGAATTGGATAGCATTAATAATATACAACTTTTCCACCATCTGCTGAAGAAGTCTTGTGGGAAACTTTTTAATGGAAAACAAGGTTTGATTTGTAAAATCTGTCTCAAACTCAGATGTTCTGGGTTCTGGGTGTTTGATCTTAAAATGAACAGTAGATGGCTTCAGAGAACATTCCCACCAGTGATCACTGGTTGCAGACAAAGATGGAAAACAGCCACAGACCATGTGGAACAGCCCCAAGGAGCTGATGTCGGAAAGTAAAATTTTCTTTTTTTTTGCATACACTTAAAAAAAAAAAAAAAGTTAAAAAATATGTCTGCTTGACTAAAATATGCTCCCAAAATTCCACATCTAATAAAGTTTAAAACCATAGCTGTACTGGATTACACTAACAGTCTTCTAAGCCTAATGTCTCCTGTGACAGGGAAGCTGGTACCACAACTATACGGAAAGGTTTTCTGAAGAGGGTGAGTGTTTATTGAAGATTCCCTTCATGACCCTTTCCAGCTCCCACCAATCAAACTCATAGTTTAGGTGTGCATGTTAAAGTCATTTGTGCCTGTAACTTAAGGACCATTTATTTCACCGAATAATCAGTCAGTTTCATGACAACCATGTTGTCATTGTCCTCTCTTCTATCCCACGCTTCCCAGCAAATGTTTCTGATCCAACCGAAGCTCTGAGAAGTTTTCTCAGCCCTCCTAAAAAGTTCAGTAACTTTGTTCATTCTTATCGCCTTCTCTGTTCTTTTCCAGTTCTGCTATCTTTTCTTTAAAATGATGCAATGGTTTGGTTTGTACAACACAGCGTCACTTTCTGTTTTTCTCCTTTGTTCTTGTCTAAGGTAGAAAACAACAAGTATTGTATTGTATTCTTCACCACTGCAGTTAAAGCAGTTAAAACCACAAAGAACAGCCCTAATAAATGAAATTAAGTTAGAAATAATTGGACTTTAATGATTTTAGAATATATTTAGATGTGAAGACATGCCTTGTCCCAGATCTGCTTGACAAACTCCAAGTTAGTATTGTGTTAGACTGACATAGATATCTTTCGGTTTTGCGTCTGAGGAAAATGTCTAAACTGTCTCACACCTTTGGAATTATTTCAGTGTTTTGCCACAGTATTTTGTCTCATGTGAAGAATCAAGAAAAGTTGTTTGCCCCCCCCCCCCCCACATGTGTGTATATATACATAAATATATGAGAAAGTCTTTGCCTTCTTCACAATTTAAAAGTAATTGCAAATGCTACTTCAGAAAAAACAGTGCCCCAAATAAACTGTATTTTAATACGTTAATACATTTAACACATTTTCTTCTTAAAATTCTAGAGCTACATAGTCTTCTGGCCTGTTCTTAGCAACGTAGAAACAATGAGAACACACTCATTTCTATCATTTCAAGCAGGTAACTTCCTTTGTAATATTACATTTATGAAATGCTTCAGTAGTCATTCTAGCTATTGGATTTTATAGACTGAAAATGATGAAATTATCTGTAGATTTGGAAACCAGCTTTTCTCATGGTCCAGTATGTTGCAGAATAAAATAAACACTTGTTTACCAACTGGCTGATGCTTTGCCATTCTATTTATGTTTTTTTTTCTTCTCCTACTGAGCTATTCTTCATCAGTTAATTATATATCTAATAAGGGATTATTATTTTAATTTCTTCTCTGTAATATCCTATATACTATAACATATAACTGCCAAGAATTATGTAAATAACTTTGAATTATATGCTTCTAAGGAATAAAAAAATAATGAACTCTGTTGTCCTTTCTTCTTACCATACACTCTCTCTGTTCCTCTCCTCACATACATTCAGGTATGTACATGGATACACTCACATCAGTTTCTTTATCTAGCTTCAGAGACCAGTAAGTTTTATCACCTGGAAATTTAGGTAATAAAATGCTGGGGAATTAGTTGTATCAGATAGATAGAATGAGCCCATTTATAAATGCCCCAAGTCTCCTTTCTTCAAAAGGAAAAAAAAATAATCCCTTTGCAGGGCATTAATTCCGTGCACAGGAGCAGTCTCCTCTGAGTTCATTTGCGTGTTTGAGGAGAACCATTGTATCTACACGTGCTGACCATCAAATGAGTGCCGTCAGGGACTTGCAGGTTTGCTGAATCAGAGCAACACGTTGCCTGTCTAATGCTTCCCTAGCTCCTGTGATGATGGATATTGACAGCAAGGAAGCTGCCTGTCTTTGTTGCTAATTTGTTATCTGATTTATAGGTCTTTTGTGTGTGTGCCACTTTTACGTATGATGTATTTCCACTGTTGATGTTGTCTTCCTTCTGCTCACAACGGTGTTGCTGTGTCCCAGCGGATTCATGTGTTTGTGGCAATGAAAGAGACAGAAGTGACAGCTCTCCTCCTAGGATGCAGCTCATAAATTATCCCTTACAACCAGACAAAACAGTTTTTTCAAGTGGTCACAGATGAGCAATGTCCAAAGGAATTTTCCTTTTCAGATGTTCATTAGTGCATCTGTTTACTGACTGGGGTGTGCAAACTGCAAAAAGGTCACCATTTGCAGGTGCAAATACGTTTGCCAAAGCCCTCTGGAGACCAGCTTCATTCCGATGTCAGTGGATACTACGTAAACTGAAGGTCTTAACCATATGGTTTCAACTGTTCTTTCTTGTTGAAGTGCTACATTACTTTGAGTGCAAAATTTTATCTCCAGCAGGGAGAAGGCACGAAATGAAAGATGAGATAGAAATGGAGGCAGAAATTAGAGCAATTAATATTACCATCTGTGACTATAGCTGCTACAAATATGGTGAGCTCAGAACATTTAACATATTTATACCAAAAGATTTCTTAAATATCTGTAATTACATAATGAAATGACTTCCCATATAAAATTGTATCACGCAGAACTAAAGGTAACTGCATTCCATGCAGCAAAACAAAGGTAATGCTCAGAAAGGAACAAAACTTGGAATGTTCTTTCTGCAAAAATTCTGAAGAATGGAAAGCTAAACCAAAAAAATCTCTCTGCTGAAGCCTCCACATATTTCCTTCTTTTCAAAGAAAAAAGCAGGACTATCTTGTTAAGAGATTCAAAGACTATATGCTGAAGAAATTGACATTGAAGAAGCTGCATAATCCTTTTGCTCATGTAGTGAGGAAAAGTTGAACCCCAGCTGACAGGGCCAGAGCCTGGAGCTGGGACAAGTTAGTTTCTTGAGCTGCCAGCTTCCAAGATATTTAATTTCTGGGTATCTGAAAACATAGGGAAGAGCTGTCACAGTAAGTAAGCAGCAGGAGATCAGAGTGGCCAACAGGACGCTGGCTGGACCCTGACAGATACCCATTGCATTTAAAGTTCTTATTAAAGTCTTTGCTTTTGAGGAGTTGGTAATTGGCAAGCAAGAAAGACATTGCTTGGGTTTTTTTGTTGTGCCCCGCCCCCCCCC